>NC_081184.1:40560816-40903339 GCF_029867415.1 Vicia villosa | reverse complement strand
CTTAGGTTTAAAGGCTTGCATGGAGCTGATAGGTGATACCCTCCCCACTGAAGTTGAGTTGGTTAAAACCTGTCCTAGAATTGGATTCGGGTTCTATGATCCTTGGAAGTAACATCTCAATACGGCGCTCGAGCGGCCGATCAAAATATTCCTCGAGGATAACTAACTTCGATCAATTTCAAAGCTAGCCACTTAATAGGCCACAAGTCAAGTTCAACTAAAAGGTTCTAAGACAAATTAGTGTTTAATGACACTTCGGAAGCCTAATATACTCCTTGATCGTTTTCAAGGGACATCAGTATAAACCAAAGTATCGCACTAACGATGACTACCAGATCAACCGTATCGGTACATGCCGTACAGTTTCCTTGGTCTAATGTCATATACTTAAGGTATCTCGAGATTCGGGTTAGAATCTTTCACACAAGCAAAATACCCAAGCAAACCTTTGAAAGATAAAGCAATCAAATCAATCAATTGAAAACATCGACCTATTCTCTTAAGGTAACCCCTTTTGAAAACATTTTGTTTTTGAAAGTATCTCCCCAGCAGAGTCGCCAGTTCTGTGGACCTCCGATTTTTTCAATACCGGGCCATACCTCTGCTCTGGAGAGATACGTGAACTGACTCTTTTTATGTCGCTTAATGCTTTCGCATTTTTGAAAATATCACAGAGTCGCCACCGACCTTTTATTTTATCCAATTAAGGAAAGGTTTATAAAAGACACAGAAAAAAGACCTTTAAGAAATTCTGGGTAAGGGGGTAGGTTATACAAAGGGAAGGTGTTAGCACCCTTTGTATCCATGGTTATCCATGGGCTCTTAAGTTTGCTTAGCTCACTTGTTGATTGATCATTTTTGATTGCTATGAAATTGCTCATATGTGGCTCCCAAATACTTTTGTAAATTGAATTTTGTAATGATCCGCGTGTGGATGTATACAAAATGCTTGTTTATCTTTCGAAAGATGTTTTGAAAAGAACGTTAACTTTGTAATAATCCGTGTTTGGATGTATACAAAGTATTGTCTTTTTGGAAAGTTTTGAAAGAAACAGCAGTGTATGAGAATTTTGTTTGTTTTGATTTGAGCAAGCAAACTAGGAGGTCTACCCTGAGTTATAAGGTCTTTTTCCTATTTCCTTTAAAAATCTATCCTTTCATCGGATATAAAAGCAAGGTTCGATTTTGTACTCAAAACAGTAAAATTTTGACTTTGATTTTGAAAGAATGAAAAAGGATTACCTGAAGAGGTGCAAGTGTGATTGTGATTGGATTCAGATATTTATCTTTGAAGTTAGTGATCTAACGGTTCAGTTTTATCTTTGACATACACGCAGTTTATATTTGCTGGAAATTAAAATGCGGAAATGTAAAGTGCGGAAAGTAAATCTACGCTATTACATCGATTGTGCAGGAAATGTAAACTAGCCTATTTACATGAATTTGACATCCTATACATTTATCTAGGAATTTTAAATTGCAAGAAAAATAAAGGGCATGTTTTTGGATTTTTTATGATTGATTTTAATTATAATTAATGCATAATTAATTAAATTAAAATGAAGAGAAAAAGATGAAAATAGATTTAAACCTAGAAATTAAGTTTGAAATATGTACAAAATACTTGTTAATTAATTTTAAAACAAAACTAATTTTTTTTTTGGGTTTTTTGAAATTGATTTGAAATTGATTTAAGTTAATTAAAACATAATTATGCAAATAATTATACAAACAATTAAAACTTAAAAAGAAAATTATTCAAAATATGTACAAAATTAGTTTATAATATATAAACAATATTTAATATAAAGAACAATTTTTTTTTGATGATTTTTTTGATTGGTTAGAATAATTAAAAAGCAAATATATAAATATATACTAATTAATTATGTAAAATATTGAAATTATGAAGAAAAATAAAATATTTTTTATTTCAGAAAATAATATGTATTTTTAGAAGTCTAAAATATTTTTTGTGGAATTTTTTGATTTTTTAAACTATTTTTAATTAATTTATCAAAGAAATTAAAATAAAATAGAAGATAAAAAAGGATACTTATCCAGTGTGGAATTTGAATGAAGGTTCATGGTGTGGTTGCATGTCTGGTGCGTTGGATTGAGTTGGCGAGATTGATCAAGTGGTTCAGATCTGAAGGCACATGATATGATGATGAGTAGTATACACTGAATTCAAGGAGAATTCAAAGTTTCTGTCTGGGGCCCACGCTGGATTGACCAGCGAATGAGAGCCAAGGAAGAGGCCACGCAGGCGCGCTGAAAAGTCAACATTGGAGCTGACGAACCACGCTTGGACGCGTGGTCGTCTTCAACCTCCAGAGGTGGGATTTTTAGACTCAAATAGCGGGGGTTTTTAACCTCCCCTATTTGGACGTTAAAACATACAGTTTTTTAGCAACTTATGAACCTGCAAAAAATACGTGTTAGCAATGAAAGATAGCAACCCAGATCCACTAAACATGATGCCCTGAGTTCATTGGTGGTGTTAGTTTTGCAATTTGAGGCCTGTAGCCATGGGTTCGAAGAGATTCAAGCAAGAACACTCATATGTATGTATCAATGGTATATGGCTATCCTCACGTGGGAATTCTAATGTTAAGGCCCAGATCACTCACATAAGACCTCATGAGCATATTAGAATGGTTAGTTTGCATTGAAATTAATTGCATGTAGGAAAACGAAAATAAAGTTCATATGTACATGAAGAACATTATATTCTTTATATGACTCTCATGGGCCTGTGTTAAGCGTTCAATCTTACTCTATGATGTTGGAGAAGATGATTAAAAAGCTTGGTTTGTATTAATATTGATTGGAGAATTGAATTTGAAATTTACAAAGTGTATGTATTTTTTTGGAGAATTTTATGATAAAGATGGCCAAGCTCTTCTTCTATTTCGTCCCCCTCTTGGCTCTCTTTTGTTGCTGAAATATCTTGAGCTATTTATAGGCCAAGATGTGCTTAAATTTGAAGCTAAGAAGCAATGATGGCTTTTGTTGAAATTTTGGCTTTCAAACTTAAGTTTCAAGCAACCATTGCTTGATTTCTACACACTCTTGCTCTAGGCCTTCATTGAATCTTCTTTGCTGCAGAATATTGACTATTTTTTTGATGAGTCATGCTTAGGAATTAAGCTACCATTTATCCATCCATTTTCCTTTTAATTTTATTCTTAAAATAAGATAAAATCAAGCAAAAAATGAATAAAAATGGTGTGGGCTTAGTCTTGGTCGTGGGAGGCCCATAGTAACATGGCAAAGATGTTTGGATGCTGAAAACTTGGCCCCATTTGGAAAAAATGCAATTTTGAGCAATGTTGATTTCATGCATTTTCCCAAAATTTAGCCAACTTCAACAAGGTGTAAATCCCTCAATTTTTGTCATATGAAGGAGATCTTGCACTTTTTGGAAACCTCAAAGAGTCCTCTAACCAATGCCTTTGGTCTCATGTCAAAATGATTTTTGAAGCTCCTTGTGTGTCCTTTTGAAAAAAGTGTCTTTTTGTTGACTTTGAAAATGACCTGTAATGTCTTTGATCATATTTTTCAAATGGTGAATCCAATGACCATGGGATCAATGGCATTTGAAAGATAATTGAATTTCCTTCAAAACAAGCTTTGGTTTGAATTTTTTGGATGAAGGATGAGAGAGTTATGATCAGTCAAAGTTGAGTTGACTTTTCAGGCAAAAACCCTAATTTTGAATCTTAGGGTTTTGTTGATTTTTGATCTTTCCTTGATGAATTATGATCATCCAATGATCAAATGATGAATCCTTTGACAAAATATGGATTTTGACAAAAAATTTCATTTTTGACTGTCTGTTGACTTTTTTGGTCAAACGGGTCGTCTGTTGACTGTTTGAGCTGCTGACGGTGCGTCTGAGTGAATTGAAGTTTGAAAATTTGTATGACGGTACTTTGAGATGTATGGATGTGTATGAAATCCATTTGAGCTCTCAAAAACTTGTTGCTCCTGTAAAAACAAGAAAAACCCTGATTAGGGACTGTTTGTGTAGGAGACAGTTAAGCGTACCTGATTTTTGTGCAGTGTTGAGTCTCTGCTAATCGCATGATATTCAGAAGACTTCTTGAACAAAAATCTTGGAATTTTGAATTGTGAAAGATTGATTTGATTGATGGTACAAAACACTGAGAATTGTACTGCCAGCAGTTTGGCTGTCAACTGACTGTTCAGGCAGTTAAAAGTGAAAAATCAACAGTCAAAGTTAATTTTCTTTTTTTGTTGTTTTTGTTTTTTTTGTTTTTGTTTTATGCGAAAAAATGAAAGTTTATTTACATGACTTGTTAGAAAAACACAGACATAATAAATAACTAATATTTACTGTTACCAGTACAGTCTGAGTTTCCTGATTCTGCGCCTGCAAAAAAGATTTAACTCTGTACCAATTGTGTCAGTACTATTTATCTGTAAATAAATAAATAGCATGTGTGAAGTAATAAACAGCATTTGGCGCTTGCGTAAGAATAAATTCAACTGCAAGCCAAATTACTGTATAAGAAAAATTCTAAAAACTAAGTATTTCATATGTCAGGATATTTGTTGAAATAAAAATCCATGATTATATGAAACTCTTAATTTTCAGATTGGAGTTTTCTTGAAAAATATGTGGGCAAATTTTGGGGTATAACAGTGCCTAACACCTTCCCTCAACCTGATTATAATAACTTACCCTGAATCTCGTATCTGCGTAGGGTTTCCTATTCGCCCTTCAGAATAGGTGGCGACTCTAAACATTAGTTTTTTAGGCAGGTTGCTACAGAGAGCTAGTGGCATACTCGTCGATTTTATCCGAGTTGGAGCCCTTCTTTCATTTGCGATGCAAAGAACTCGTTTGTTCTCATGCTCAAGATCAATGGCTGAGTATTTCTCTCCGACGACGATAAAGTGTTTATTCGTTTTTTTTAAATGTTTTCCCAAAAAGTGGAACTACATTAGCCCTGACTTCTCCATTGCACCGAGGAGGTATGTAGGCCCAAAGCTAAACGCTTTGCCGAGCTTATTTTAAAAATAAAACAAACCCTTTTTTAGCACACACACACAGATTTTCAAAAAGGTTCCTGTGGAATACCACAGATATGAGGGGTGCTTTAAACCTTCCCCTCATATAATCAACACCCGTACCTGAGATCTCTTTCTTGTTTTAAAAACAAAACTTTGGGTTTTACGTTCTTTTCCCTTTTCCTTTGAAAAAATAAAGCGCGGTGGCGATTTCAAACGGAATATTGATTCAAGTCAATCCCATGGCTTCGATATCAGATTTTCCCCGCTACAGAAAAATGGCGACTTCACTGGGGATCCAGTTTTTAAGTGTGTTAAGCCTATTTTTGTTTATCTGTGTGTTTTTATCTGTATATATTGTTGTGTGCTTTGTTTGTTTATTTTCTTTTTGGTGCTCGATGGTTCCTCTGTGATGAGATAAAGTTCTAACCCGAACTTTGGTGAGTAACTTGAGATAGGAGGTGGTAAGACCAATAGTCGCATGTCAGGAGCAATCCTTACCATGAGCGTCATATGGTGGAACCCCAATCAGTGGAGGCCTCATGGAAGGTAGTAGAGGTTGTTACGAACCATCGTGATAACGCTATTACTTTCAATAGTGAGTGTCCGTAGAAGCTAAATGACCTAGAACCCTTTTAACCAATCTAAGCCTTTTTAGGATGTAGTGCAGAAACAAGATCAAGTACCAATTTGAGCTTGTTGTCATGCGATACTACGCTCAGACGAGGTCTTTTTAGGCATATTATTGGCGCCCATGAGCAATTGTGCGTGCCGGTAATATCCGATAGAAGATTGAAAGCTCTGGGAACCTTTGTAGAACCCGATTGGCAGGTACAAAATTCCCTATAACACACCTTGTGGGATGGGTAGACCCATGGCTCCATGCTCGTGACGTCGAACCTAAGAACCTGGACTATGTGATTTTGTGTGATTTGATGTGATCTTGTGTGCTCTTGATTGTGGTTGATGCATAAACCATGCATCCATGCATTCATAAAAATAACATTCACAAATGGTTTTCAAGGAACTTAGAGACATTTTTTGTAAACATCACAGGTACCATGGATCAAAAGAGAAGCATCAAGAAGTACACTTTCCGGAAATCAAGTGCAAAGGAATTGAAAGAGCTAGCAACTTTGGTTCCAAATCTTGACAACTTCAAAAACCGTTATGGGAAATTGATCTCTATCTTGAAGAACAAAGTGGAAAAAGGGATTCTTGAGACTCTTGTGCAGTTTTATGACCCGGTTTATCATTGTTTTACCTTTCCCGATTATCAGCTTATGCCCACTTTGGAGGAGTATTCTTATTGGATTGGTTTGCCAGTTACGAATGATATACTGTTTAGTGGTCTGGAGAAAGAGCCTCAGGTTGATGAGATAGCAGAGCTTCTTCATTTGAAAATATCAGATGTGAAAGCAAACATGACTAAAAAAGGAGGAATTTGGGGGTTGACTTCCAAGTTCTTGATTGGAAAGGCTTCTATGTTGGCTAGTAAAGGAAGTATGATTGCTTTTGAGACATTTCTGGCCTTGCTCATCTATGGTTTGATACTCTTTCCCAACATTGACAACTTTGTCGATGTTAATGTTATTCGGATCTTTATGATTGGGAATCCTGTGCCTACTTTGCTTGGGGATACTTATCACTCCATTCACCATAGGAATGATAAGAAAGGTGGACTTATCAACTGTTGCACTCCGTTGCTCTATAAGTGGTTTATTTCGCACTTACCTCAAGCTAAGAGTTTCTTGAACAATCCTGATGGTCTCAGAAGATCATGCCTCTTACTAATGGGAATATCCATTGGTACAATCCTGCTTATGACATTGGTGAGATTATTGATAGTTGTGGAGAATTCCCTAATGTACCTCTTCTTGGTATACAAGGAGGAATTACCTACAACCCCATTCTTGCAAGGCGTCAATTTTGCTACCCCATGAAGGAGAGACCCGCTAATATTCTTGTGTCAGGAATCTTCTATCTTAATCAAGATGGAAATTCGGATATGAGAAATCGGTTTGTGCGTGCTTGGCACCATGTTGATAGGAAGAGACATTTGGGAACGAAACAATGTGTTGCTCTCAAAGACTACACTGATTGGGTTCAATCTAGAGCTCATACTTTTCAGATGCCTTATTTACTCGAGGAGCCTTCTCTACTCGTTACTCCACCATTGTCTTCCACTACTCCTGTTGAAAGTAGTGAAGAACATCTAGAGCTCGTGGCTAAGTTGAGAGCGGAAAGAGATGCTTTGGAGTTTGAGAACAAAGAGTTGAAGATACACTTGAAAGAAAAGGATGAAATGTTTGATATCCAAGATGGTTAGTTGATGGAAAAGGATGATCAAATCCGTCATCAAGAAGAGTTGCTTCAACAACATGGTGAAAAGCGAAAGAGACAACAAGAGGATTTATTTTCCTCTAGTAGTCATGAAGATTCAGTGGCATGGAAAGAAGTTGCTGATAAGCTGATAGTCGAGAATGCTCATTTGAAGGCCTTTTATGAAGATGAATTGGAGAAGCTCCGTAGGAAGCTGCAGAGAGGAGATGGATCTTCGTCAGAAGTGTTCCCTTCTAGTTTTTAGCTTTTCCTTTGTTTTGTAATTTTGGATCTTTGAATCCTTTTGTATGCTTTTCCATTACTAATGAAAGAATATTGTTATGTTTTATGATGTTTTTTGCTAATGTTTACAATTAATGTCTTAAAAGTTCCTTGAAAACCAAAAATAAAAATCATTTGCATTGCATTTCATGCATCATTCTGCATTTTGGTCTTGCTTTCGAGAGTATTCCCGAGGTCTTATTCAGTGTTCTTCATACAGAATCAAGCTGTCTCACCGGTATAACACTCGAGCTAACTGCAAGAAGAAGATGGAAGGTCTTGAACAAGAGAATCGTGTGCTACGTGAAGAGGTTGTTACTTTGAGATCTGGTGTGGATCGTCTCACTGCTCTAGTTGAGACATTGATGGCTGCTCAGAATCAAAATCAGGTTCCTCCTCCCAATGCCCAAGCTCAGGGTCAGACCACTGTGATTTCTGAAATTGCTGCTACAACCATTCCTGCTATTCCTGTTGGTGCTACTCAGCAACGTATGCCTAATGGATATCCCTGGGGCATGCCTGAAGGTTATTTGTCTGTTCCTGAGATGACTCGTCCGTTGACTCCTGTTATGGTCAACACATCTCCTATTGTTCATACTGGTCCTTTTGTCCCAGAGCCCATTTATGATGCTGCTCCAAGTGAAATTCATGACAGAATGGATGGTTTCCAAGATCAGTTTGAAGAATTGCAGAAAGAGATGAAAGCCTTGCGTGGGAAAGAACTGTTTGGAAAGAATGTGCATGATCTTTGCCTTGTTCCCAATGTGAAAGTACCTGCTAAGTTCAAACTGCCTGAATATGAGAAGTATAAGGGAAATTCCTGTCCTCAGGCACACCTGGTGATGTATGTGAGAAAGATGTCTACTCACACTGATGATCAACGTCTGTTGATTCACTATTTCCAAGATAGTTAGACTGGAGCTGCTTCTAAGTGGTATATGGGCCTTGATAGCACCCATATTCGCACTTTCAATGACTTAACTGAGGCGTTCGTGAAACAATACAAGTATAATGTGGACATGGCTCCTGATAGGGATCAATTGCGAGCTATGATGCAGAAAGAGAAAGAATCCTTCAAGGAGTATGCTCAGAGATGGCGTGAGGTTGCCGCCCAAGTGATTCCTCCGATGGAAGAAAAAGAGATGACTAAGATTTTTCTGAAGACTCTTGGTCCGTTTTACTATGAAAAGATGATTGCAAGTGCTCCTGTAGACTTCACCGAAATGGTGGGTATGGGTGTCAGATTGGAAGAAGCTGTGCGAGAAGGTCGTTTGGTTCGAAATGACAATTCATCTGGTGGTGCGAAGAAGTATGGTTCTTCACTCCAGAAGAAGAAAGAATCAGATGCTAATGCTGTTTCTCATGGGAGGAATAGTCGATTCAAAAATCAATCTCAACAAGTGGCGTCAGTAACTCCTGTTATGAATTCAGTGCCTGTAGCTCCTGTTAATCAACAACCAGCAAGGCGAAATCCGTATCCTCGGGTTAATATTGATCCTATCCCTATGACGTACACTGAACTGTATCCTGCTCTAATTCATAAGAAGTTGGTTCAACCAAGGTCACCACCTCCTGTGCCAGAGAAACTCCCTTGGTGGTATAAGGCTGATGCCACTTGTGCTTATCATCAGAATGCTTCTGGGCATGATTTGGAAAACTGTTGGGCCCTGAAGAATGAAGTCCAGAGATTGGTTCGTTCTGGTATGCTTTCTTTCCGTGATATTGGTCCAAATGTGCAGAACAATCCGTTGCCAACTCATGAAGCATCTGCTGTGAACATGGTGTATGAATGTCCTGGGAAGACTCTTCCAGAAGTGAACGCTATTATTGAAGACGAATCAAAGCCAGAAGTGCCAAGCTTTGTGACCCATGGAAAGATGATTAAGAACTGGATCACCATTGACATTCCTGAGTGTACTCATGTCTCAAAGTAATTTGCTTTTATGTTTTTCAAAATCCTTTCATTCTGCCCAAGATGAAAGTGAAGCTGTTGGGGCTTTTTCCTGTTTGTTTTAAACATTAAAATCATCAATAAAAGTCATTTTGTTTCTGCATATACATGCTTTTTATCTTTTTTCTTTTTCTAGAAAGTGGTAACACAAAAAACCTTAAAAGATGTCTTCATTTTTTCCATAATCTGCACGATTACATGTTTGCATATATCTTTCCTTTTCCTGAAATAATAATCATTTGTGCAGATTAATCAATAAAACCGTTGAAAGTAATGACCCTGCGCCCTCTCCTAACTTCGAGTGTCCTGTGTATGAGGCGGAAGAAGAGAGTGATGAATGTATTCCTGATGAGATTTCCCGACTGCTTGAGCACGAGGAAGACACCATTCAGCCATATAAAGAGCCATTAGAAGTCATCAACTTGGGTTCTGAAGAAGATAAAAAAGAAGTCAAGATTGGGGCACTGCTTGGTCAAGATGTTAAGAAGAGGATGGTAGAGCTTCTTAAAGAGTATGTTGACATTTTTGCGTGGTCCTACCAAGATATGCCTGGGTTGGACACAGATATTGTGGAGCACCGTTTGCCGTTGAAACCAGAATGTCCTCCTGTCAAGCAAAAGTTAAGAAGGAGTCATCCTGATATGGCAGAAAAGATTAAGAATGAGGTCTTGAAGCAGATTGACGCAGGTTTCCTTGTCACTTCTGTATATCCTCAATGGATTGCCAATATTGTGCCTGTTCCGAAGAAAGACGGAAAAGTTCGCATGTGTGTGGATTATAGAGATTTGAACAAAGCCAGTCCGAAAGATGATTTTCCTCTACCTCACATTGATATGTTGGTAGATAGCACGGCCAAGTTTGAGGTTTTCTCCTTTATGGATGGTTTTTCAGGATACAACCAGATTAAGATGGCACCTGAAGACATGGAGAAGACAACCTTTATCACACCCTGGGGGACATTCTGTTACAAAGTGATGCCATTTGGGTTAAAGAATGCTGGTGCGACATATCAGAGGGCCATGACTACTCTTTTCCATGATATGATGCACAAAGAAATTGAGGTTTATGTGGATGATATGATTGCCAAGTCCCAATCAGAGGAAGGGCACATGGAGGATCTTTTAAAGTTGTTTCAGCGTTTGAGAAAGTATCGTCTCCGCTTAAATCCAAACAAATGCACTTTTGGTGTCCGTTCCGGAAAATTATTGGGTTTCGTTGTCAGTCAGAGAGGAATTGAAGTGGATCCTGATAAAGTTAAAGTAATTCAGGAAATGCCAGCACCTAAGACTAAGAAACAAGTGAGAGGTTTCCTCGGACGTTTGATTAATATCTCCAGGTTCATTTCCAATATGACTGCTACCTGTGAGCCAATCTTCAAGTTGTTAAAGAAAAATCAGGGATGTGTGTGGAATGAAGATTGTCAGAAAGCTTTTGACAACATCAAAGAATATCTGCTTGAACCTCCCATTTTGCTCCCTCCGGCTGAGGGAAGGCCTTTGATTATGTACCTCACAGTGCTTGAAAATTCAATGGGATGTGTGTTGGGTCAGCATGACGAGTCTGGTCGAAAAGAGTATGCAATATACTACCTTAGCAAAAAGTTTACCGAGTGCGAAACAAGATACTCGCTGCTTGAGAAAACTTGTTGTGCTTTGGTGTGGGCTGCTCGCCGACTGAGACAGTATATGCTGAACCACACCACCCTATTGATTTCCAAAATGGATCCAATTAAGTATGTATTTGAGAAACCTGCATTAACTGGAAGGATTGCTCGCTGGCAAATGTTGTTATCAGAATATGATATTGAATATCGAGCTCAGAAAGCTGTGAAAGGAAGTGTGTTGGCAGAGTACCTCGCTCACCAACCAATTGACGATCATCAATCTATCAGAATGGACTTCCCAGATGAAGATATAATGTATTTGAGATCTCAAGATTGGGATGAACCATTGCCAGAAGAAGGGCCAGATCCTGAATCCAAGTGGGGTTTAATTTTTGATGGAGCTTCTAATGTTCATGGCCATGGAATTGGCGCCATTATCATCACTCTGCACGGATCACATGTACCTCTCACTGCAAGGATATGTTTTGACTGCACAAACAATATTGCTGAGTATGAAGCTTGCATCATGGGACTTGAAGAGGCCATTAATCTGAGAATTAAGATTCTTGATGTTTATGGAGATTCTGCGCTTGTGATTAATCAGATTAAAGGAGAATGGGAAACTCGTCATCCTGGTTTAATTCCTTATAAAGATTACGCCAGAAGACTATTGACATTCTTCAACAAAGTTAAATTCCACCACATCCCTCGAGATGAGAATCATATGGCTGATGCTTTAGCCACATTGTCTTCCATGTACAAAGTGAATTTCCATAATGAGGAACCTCAGATAACAATCAGGCGTCTTGATAGACCTGCTCATGTATTTGCAGTTGAGGAAGCAACATATGAAAAGCCTTGGTATTTCGATATTAAGCACTTCCTTCAGACCCAAGAGTACCCACTTGGGGCATCAAATAAAGATAAGAAAACTTTGAGGAGATTGGCTGGCAGTTTCTTCATCAATGCTGATGTTTTGTATAAAAGGAATTATGACATGGTTTTGCTCAGATGCGTGGATAGACACGAAGCAGACATGTTGATGCATGAAATCCATGAAGGTTCTTTTGGTACCCATTCCAATGGACATTCGATGGCTAAAAAGATGCTTAGAGCAGGTTACTATTGGCTGACAATGGAATCTGATTGCTACAAATTTGTAAAGAAGTGCCACAAGTGTCAGGTGTATGCTGACAAGATTCATGTGCCTCCGACACTTCTCAATGTTATTTCTTCCCCATGGCCTTTCTCTATGTGGGGTATTGATATGATTGGCATGATTGAACCCAAGGCTTCGAATGGACATCGATTCATCCTGGTAGCAATCGATTACTTTACCAAGTGGGTAGAAGCTGCTTCATATGCTAATGTGACAAAGCAAGTTGTGGTTAGATTTATCAAGAACAACATCATTTGCAGATATGGTGTACCGAGCTAGATCATCACTGATAATGGCTCGAACCTGAATAACAGTATGATGAGAGAACTGTGTGAAAGCTTCAAGATTGAACATCACAACTCTTCGCCTTATAGGCCAAAGATGAATGGAGCTGTTGAAGCAGCAAATAAGAATATTAAGAAGATTGTGCAAAAGATGGTTGTTACGTACAAGGACTGGCATGAGATGCTCCCATTTGCTTTGCATGGGTACCGTACATCTGTTCGTACTTCAACAGGGGCAACTCCCTTTTCTTTGGTTTATGGTATGGAAGCAGTGCTCCCTATTGAGGTTGAGATTCCATCATTGAGAGTTTTAATGGAAACCAAGTTATCTGAGGCTGAGTGGTGTCAAAGCAGGTTTGATCAATTGAATTTGATAGAAGAAAAGAGGATGACGGCTTTATGCCATGGTCAGTTGTACCAGAAAAGAATGAAGAAAGCGTTCGATAAGAAGGTTCGACCTCGTGTATTCAGAGAAGGCGACCTCATGCTCAAAAGAATCTTGTCTTTTACCTCCGATTCAAGGGGCAAATGGACTCCTAATTTTGAAGGACCATATGTTGTTAAGAAAGCCTTCTCTGGCGGTGCATTAATTCTTACAACTATGGATGGAGAGGAGCTCCCCCGTCCCGTGAATGTTGATGTAGTCAAGAAATACTTTGCCTAAAAATAATAAAAGAACAGCTCGCTAAGTTGAAAACCCGAAAGGGCGGCTTAGGAAAAAAAGAGCGTCTCGGTGGATTGAAAACCCGAAAGGGCGGTCCAGGCAAAAATTAGAGACATAAACAGAATAAAGTACCCGGTGGACTGAAAACCCGAAAGGGCGGTCCAGGCAAAAGTTAGGGATTCATGGCAAGTAACTACATCAGACAAGACTTGATCATCAGCAGTCATCTGTTTATCATAAAGAAGTTCAACACATTTCAACGGAAGCCTTTGCTCAGGAATTCCAAGTTGAGAGAGAGGATGGGGTCATTACATTTCAATGTACCTTTTCCACAAAATTACCACTTTCCAAATTTTGTAATAATCCATGGGGTCTTGCCTTTTGCAGGCTACCATTCTATTAAAAAAGTTTGAGCCTTTACCCTTTATTGGCAATCTCATTTCTTCCATATCTCTCAAAATGTCATTTATTGTTGATAGTAATTTTTGAAACAAAAAGAAAATTGATTTCAACAAAATCCTTTTGAAAATTATAAAAGAAGTTTTACTTTGATTCATGAGGGCATTACAAGGAATGGATAGGTTAGAAGAAGAATGTGTTCCACTCAATGCACCTTTGGCCTGGTTCAAATATGGTGTAGAACTCAATTACTGTGTTCTCTTAGCTCTGATATTCCCTAATGTTGGGCAGCATTTATTCTAAAGCCATCAAAAGATTGTTATAGCAGTTTTTGCTCTGATGTTCAGCTTGAGACATGCTTGATTATGTTATCTTCACACTCCATCGCTTGAGTTAATTCTTGTGCTAAGTTTTGGCAGCATATGCATCATTAACATACATCAAAAACAGTCATACATTTCACATTTGCTATCATGAAGTTTACTGTCAAACAGATCGCTCTTTCGTTTAGAGTGTCTTAAGCAGAAAAAGCTCACTTTCCTTGAAAATCCCCACTGAATTTGTTTCTCTGTGGATAATATGTTTCAGTTGTTCTGTTCAGATGTCTGCGAATAGAAGACTAGTGAGTTTCTCCCTCACTTGGTCCAGTCTTTTTGACAGCTTTTTTCCATTTTGGTCATGGATTGAATTTTTGTCACTGGATGATGAATATTGAGACTAGGCATTTATGGCATCCTCAAATCATTGAAAAAGTAATATTGATTGCTCTTCACCATCATTGGTACAAAGGGGCAGCTCTTCATGCCTTCAGTGGAACGTTGGCATGTGTTATCGTCAGTGGTACGGCGGTACATCTCTTTCATCGTCAGTGGTACGTCGATGATTTATCTCCTTTTATATCATCAGTGGTACGGTGGTATACCTCTTCATGCCTTCAGTGGAACGTTGGTATGTGTTATCGTCAGTGGTACGGCGGTACATCTCTTTCATCGTCAGTGGTACGTCGATGAATCATCTCTTATTATATCATCAGTGGTACGGTGGTATATCTCTTTCATGCCTTCAGTGGAACGTTGGCATGTGTTATCGTCAGTGGTACGGCGGTACATCTCTTTCATCGTCAGTGGTACGTCGATGATTTATCTCCTTTTATATCATCAGTGGTACGGTGGTATACCTCTTCATGCCTTCAGTGGAACGTTGGTATGTGTTATCGTCAGTGGTACGGCGGTACATCTCTTTCATCGTCAGTGGTACGTCGATGAATCATCTCTTTTTATATCATCAGTGGTACGGTGGTATATCTCTTTCATGCCTTCAGTGGAACGTTGGTATGTGTTATCGTCAATGGTACGGCGGTACATCTCTTTCATCGTCAGTGGTACGTCGATGATTTATCCCTATTATATCATCAGTGGTACGGTGGTATATCTCTTTCATGCCTTCAGTGGAACGTTGGTATGTGTTATCGTCAGTGGTACGGCGGTACATCTCTTTCATCGTCAGTGGTACGTCGATGATTTATCCCTTTTATATCATCAGTGGTACGGTTGTATATCTCTTTCCTGCCTTCAGTGGAACGTTGGTATGTGTTATCGTCAGTGGTACGACGGTACATCTCTTCATATCATCAGTGGTACGATGGTGTGATTTCTGATAACGGAAGATTGGCATTTTGATTCAGGATGCATACTTTCTCATCCCCAGTGAAAGAGGATGTTCCCCTTTTCTCATCTCCAGTGAAAGAGGATTCTATAACCTCTCTGACGCGAAGTGTTTTCCCCAGAGAAATTTCTTTCCCTACCAAAGTTTCATCTCTCCAACAAAGTCTTGCCTTCCCCAGCGGAGATTTGCCAGCAAGACATTTATTTTCCCCAGTGGAGTACCTTTTACTCCCCAGTGTTGTCATGCTTTATTATCATCATATGCATTCATTAAACATTGCATTGCATCTTAGGATCAAAAATTGTGTTTTATATATTTAAGTCTCTTCGATTTTGTCAAAACGAAGATTTCCAATCATCGTATCTCCAAATCGAAGAAACTTAA
This sequence comes from Vicia villosa, assembly GCF_029867415.1. Classification (NCBI taxonomy): domain Eukaryota; kingdom Viridiplantae; phylum Streptophyta; class Magnoliopsida; order Fabales; family Fabaceae; genus Vicia; species Vicia villosa. The sequence continues at coordinate 40,887,586 of NC_081184.1, read as the reverse complement.
ATAGGAGCATCTGTCATACCCCAATTTTTGACCCTAAGATCCTATATCATTCATATCCCAATCACTAATCAAGAGCTTCACTTGGAAGTTTTGTTTATGGTGTTGCACTCACCTCATCAATAAGAGGGACCATCAAGCACCAATGATTGTTTACCTTGTATGCATATTATACTAACCCAAATACCAAAAACATTGCTTTGTTTCTTTGTAGGCTTTTGTTTTGTAGGTACCAAGCCAAGACATGCAATAAACAAGGCATTTTTCAAATTTTTGACTGAAGAAATCGATTTCCCTACTGGGTAAATCGATTTCCCTGCAGCAATCTTCAACAAAATCACATTCTGGACAGCATGAAATCGATTTCCCTCCTGGGTAAATCGATTTCCCTAGTGTATTTTGCGCCAAATTCTCTTCTGGAACAGAATGAAGTCGATTTCACTCCTGGGGAAATCGATTTCCTTAAGGCGAAATTCAAAAAAATATAAGGAAGGAAGCTTGACATCATTTTGGCACCTTTTTATTTGATCATTGTACCAATTTTCCACCTCATCAAAATAATTCTCTTCATTAAACCCACTTAAACCCCATTTTACCACTTTTTACCATTTAATTGCCACTTTAATCACCAATTAAACACAAGCTAATTACCAAATGCAAAAAGACCAAACTACCACTACTCTTGCTCTCATCCTATAAATAGAGCCCACTACGCTCTCATTTCTCAAGCTTGGAGAGCCAAAAAATTGCTTGCAAATTCATTTCTCACCCTTTCCAAAACCCTCACCCAAAGTTCATTTTCATAAGATTAGTGAGATTCACATTGAATCTTGCTAATTTTGAACTAAGCCTCCTACATTTCACTCTTTTCTTTGTTTGATCATCTCCAAATTTGAAGGATCTACACACCTTGTGCTTGCTCTTGAAGCTACTCCAAAATCTTTGTTCAAGAAGTGGTAATTTGCTAGATCCATGATGTAGATCTTTATTGCTTGTGTTCAATGCATATTTGATGCTATATTGATGATATTTGCTGGTTTTGTGATGTAAATTTCGTGCTCAAGTTGATGTGTGATCATAAGGTGTTTGTATATTTGTTCAAATCAAGTTTCATGCCTTTAAATGCTGTTTTTGCTGAAATTTACACTGAGGAAATCGATTTCCTTAAGGCTGAAATCGATTTCCTGCTGAACGTAACTTGTTTTTTTGAAAACTGCACTATGGAAATCGATTTCCCCCTGCATGAAATTGATTTCCAGCAGGCAGAATGTGGTTTTTTGCCTTTTTTGTGCTTGTTTTGGCTTCCTTCTTCCTACACTTCATTAATATCATTGGATCTAGGGTGTTGATAGGTTTGAAATGACCTAATCCACCAAAATGGATGAATGATATTAATGATAGTGTGAGTTGATTATCTTTTGTGTTTTCATTCTTATTTTCATCTTATTTTTCTTTTGATCGATGAAAGTCTTAATATCTTGAGAATTCTATGGATTCTTGATGAAGACTAGATCAATTTGTTTTCATTCTTATCTTTTCATCTTACTTTCTTTTGATCGATGAAAGTCTTGACATCTTGAGGATTCTATGGATTCTTGATGAAGACTAGATCAATTTGTTTTCATTCTTATCTTTTCATCTTATTTCCTTTTGATCGATGAAAGTCTTAATATCTTGAGAATTCTATGGATTCTTGATGAAGACTAGATCAATTTGTTTTCATTCTTATCTTTTCATCTTACTTTCTTTTGATCGATGAAAGTCTTGACATCTTGAGAATTCTATGGATTCTTGATGAAGACTAGATCAATTTGTTTTCATTCTTATCTTTTCATCTTACCTTCTTTTGATCGATGAAAGTCTTGACATCTTGAGAATTCTATGGATTCTTGATGAAGACTAGATCAATTTGTTTTCATTCTTATCTTTTCATCTTATTTCCTTTTGATCGATGAAAGTCTTAATATCTTGAGAATTCTATGGATTCCTGATAAAGACTAGATCAATTTGTTTTCATTCTTATCTTTTTTCATCTTATTTTCTCTTGATCGATGAAAGTCTTGATATCTTGAGAATTCTATGGATTCTTGATAAAGGCTAGATCATTTCTTCTTCTCCTTCTTATTTCTTTTGATTGATGATCTTGATACATGGAGAGTTCTCCTACATTTGTCCCGACTCGATAAAAGATCAAATATGGAAGAGAATTGTATGCGGTTGATTTATGACTTATGGAAATTTATCGTGTAGTCGCTATGATTTTATCAAGCTTCTGATAAGTTTCCATTGACCTTAAATCCGAGTACATCATTCACTCACCATCGATCTTCATTACTAACTTTGATAACATACTTGACAAGTTTCAAGATGGTTATCTTTAACATCTAACAACTAACTTTAATTTCCGCCATTTATTATACCGCTCTTTATATTTCTCGCTTTATCGCTTTATTTTATCATTTCATCATATTTACATTCCGCCATTTTCTCTTTGTCCATTTGGACGTTTATAATTCCGCTATTTTCCTTTTGTCCACTTGGACCATACTTTACTTTTATGCTAAAACACTAATAAACAACCAAAAATCTAAAAAACACATAAGGCTCTCTTTGGACTATTGGTTACTATCCCTAGCATTTTGGAGATTCAGACTTATGGACCTAGTGCCTCTGGACTCTTATTCTGTCATTACTCTGTTGTTATTCTGTCTGTCTGGCATTGGATTGTTGTCTGTTTGTATGTGCAGGTATTTCCTTGAAAGCCCTTGATGGTTAATTCCAAGGCATTGAGATAAGGATTTTACCCGAAAACAGCCGTTACTCTGCCCGATTTTCGTCAGAATCTTAATGTGCTTAATGCAAAGTGGTGCTAAGATAATAAGTTCATCTAGATCCCCAAGTGATAATGTGTTGGTTTGGTATTGATAAGTCCAAAGGATAGGAAATCTACCTTGACTCATAATGTCAAGTGTTGGCTTCTTCTTCGGTTAGACCGTTTCTTTCCTTAGCTTTTATTTTACGCAATAGGATAGCCTCTTCATCTCCTCCCCTTCTTAAATTTTCAAAATCTTCTCCCTTTTTCAAAAACCTTCTTATGTTTGCAACCTTTTCAAAACCTTTTCTCAAAAAAAAATATCTTTCGCCTTTAATGGCTTTTCTTCAAAAGTTTAGACACCGTTAATTGTCGAAACGAGTGGTTATACCCCACGATTTTGAAATTGATTGATATAATGAGATCTTTTCCGCGTGAGAGAGCTAGTGGCATACTCGTCGATTTTATCCGAGTTGGAGCCCTTCTTTCATTTGCGATGCAAAGAACTCGTTTGTTCTCATGCTCAAGATCAATGGCTGAGTATTTCTCTCCGACGACGATAAAGTGTTTATTCGTTTTTTTTAAATGTTTTCCCAAAAAGTGGAACTACATTAGCTCTGACTTCTCCATTGCACCGAGGAGGTATGTAGGCCCAAAGCTAAACGCTTTGCCGAGCTTATTTTAAAAATAAAACAAACCCTTTTTTAGCACACACACACACAGATTTTCAAAAAGGTTCCTGTGGAATACCACAGATATGAGGGGTGCTTTAAACCTTCCCCTCATATAATCAACACCCGTACCTGAGATCTCTTTCTTGTTTTAAAAACAAAACTTTGGGTTTTACGTTCTTTTCCCTTTTCCTTTGAAAAAATAAAGCGCGGTGGCGATTTCAAACGGAATATTGATTCAAGTCAATCCCATGGCTTCGATATCAGATTTTCCCCGCTACAGAAGTTACCATATTTCTCATTATAAATAGAGGCTTCTACGAAGTGAAAAAGGGTTGGACCATGCTTAGTCCCAGCCACTGTTTTTAGTTCAGTATTATTTTCCTTTCATTCCAGCATTTTTAATTCCAGTTTTTATTTCTACTTTCGTTCATATTTTCTCACAATAATTTCTACACCGGAAATTGTTGTGAACCTTTAACGGATCTAACGTTACGTTAGATTTAGTTTTTATTTCCTTGTTTTAATTCCTGCCGAATAATTTCTGAAGAACGATCCAGCCAACCTGTGGTGGAAGTTCAAGTACTTCAAGATTCAATTTCATTTCAGATTAATTTTATTCAGGTTTATTATTTGCCGCCTTTATTTATATTTATTTGCATGATATATTGTATGCCAATTAATATGCCTATTATTATGAACCGAATCTATTTATGCATGTTTAACCATATTAATATGTCTGGCTAATTTATTTAGATGTCGGTATGTAAAGTAATTTAACCGTAGGGATCCGAAATAAATTGGCTTAATTACGTTTTATTTAAAATCACTCGTTTCTGGTTTTGTGTCTAATTTAATTTGATAAAGTTATAAAACCAACAGAGCGAGAGTTTGAGGTTTTAGAACTAATAAAGGTTAAGGTCAACAGAGCGAGAGTTTGAGATCTTTAATTGGATAGTAGACATAGGACATTAGTTTTAAGGATGGCGAAAGCGTATTAAAACTGATTAGAATTTATTTACTTTCAAAAAGTGTTTTTAAACCCGATGCGGGATGGCGAGAGCGTACGTTAGGGAATACTAGCACGATCCGAGTCAACAGAGCGAGAGTTTGAGACTAGGAGATTTAAGTAGGTAACGTCTTCATGAAGTGAGCATTTTATTAATTATGATGTTTTCAAAAAGAGTTTCTAAATCTGGTGGGATGGCGAGAGCGTACATTATGAGTTAGGATCGTAGTCTGAATCAATAGAGCGAGAGTTTGAGAGGAGGACTTTTAAATAACATAGTTAGTAAAGATTTTTGATTTAATTAGAATCTAGCCAATGGAACTTCGGATCACCTAAGTTAGACAAACTACATAGCGATATCCGTGCATCTATATTTTACCTAGATTTAAGATTTTAGTTTCCCTTTATTAACAACTCAAATATCATTAGCCTTTGCTTTACATAGTAACTTTAGATAACGGTAGATCGATTTATAGTCCCTGTGAATTCGATATCTTTTAAAACTACACGATACAACTGTGCACTTGCAGTTATCCCGACTAATAGACACGCAAAGTCGCGATCAGTCATCTATAGCTTGTTGAGCTAAGTGGTCTGCCACCACACTTCCTTTGATTGCCTTTTGTGTTGTGTATTGAATGTCATATTCTGTTAGTATCATCTGCCATCTTGCTGTTCATCCAGAGAGAGCGTGTTTCTCAAACACATACTTGATAGGATCCATTTTAGAGATCAATAGAGTGGTATGGTTCAACATATACTGTCTCAATCGGCGAGCAGCCCATGCCAAAGCGCAGCAAGTTTTCTCGAGCAGTGAGTATCTTGTTTCACAGTCGGTAAACTTTTTGCTAAGTTAGTATATTGCATGCTCTTTTCGACCAGACTCGTCATGTTACCCCAATTCACACCCTATTGAATTCTCCAACACTGTTAAGTACATAATTAGAGGTCTTCCTTCAATAGGTGGTATCATAATCGGAGGTTCCTGAAGGTACTTCTTAATCTTATCGAAAGCTTCTTGACATTGGTCATTCCATTTCACTGCTTGATCTTTCCTTAGTAATTTGAGGATGGGCTCACAAGTAGCAGTCAGATGGGAAATAAACCTGGCAATGTAATTCAAACGTCCCAAGAATCCTCTATCTTCTTTCTCATTCCGTGGAGCAGGTATCTCTTGTATGGCTTTTACTTTTGCAGGGTCGACTTCAATACCTTTACTACTAACAACGAACCCTAGTAGCTTACCAGACCTTACCCCAAAAGTACATTTGTTTGGATTCAGTCTCAACTTGTATTTCTTCAACCTATCAAACAATTTCTGCAGGTGGACCATATGTTCTTCTTCAGTGTTGGACTTCGCAATCATATCATTAACATAGACCTCTATTTCTTTGTGAATCATATCATGGAACAAAGCTACCATTGCACGCTGATATGTTGCCCCTGCATTCTTCAACCCAAACGGCATGACTTTATAACAAAAGGTTCCCCAAGGAGTAGTGAAGGTTGTCTTTTCCATATCTTCGGGTGCCATCTTAATCTGGTTATAACTTGAGAACCATCCATGAAGGAAAACATTTTGCACTGCGCAGTACTATCAACTAGGATATCAATATGTGGTAGGGGAAATTCATCTTTGGGGCTTGCTCGATTCAAATTGCTGTAGTCTACACACATTCTGACCTTTCCGTCTTTCTTAAGTACCGGGACTATAATAGCAATCCATGGTGGATAGCTCACAACCTTCAGGAAACCAGCATTAAACTATTTCTCAACCTCTTCCTTGATCTTCTGAGCCATGTTAGGCCTGCTTCTTCATAACTTCTGCTTAACCGGAGGACTCTTTTCTTTGATAGGTAGACGGTGAACTACAATATCAGTATCGAGCCCCGGCATGTCTTCGTAAGACCAAGCAAATATCTCAACATTGTCTCGTAGCATCTGGATTAATCTCTGTTTGACACCCTTTTCTAGCTCAGCCCCTATCTTGATTTCTTTCTTTTCTTTGTCAGTACCTATATTCACAACCTCAATTGGCTTTTCTTGCGGCTGTATAGTCTTTTCTTCTTGCTCTAGCAATCTAGCAAGTTCTCTAGGCACTTCACAATCTACTTCAACTCCGTCCTCAGCTTGATAGATCGGATTTTTAAAGTCATAGTTGGCAATAGCAGAGTCGTTATCAATGGGATCCAGAGTGGATATGGATCTGCAGTGTATTATGTGGGTGTGTATAAGAACACATAGCTATTTTGAAAATAAAGAAAAGCAAAAGAAAGAGAAAATTTAAAATGCGAAACGTCCAATGCTTTATTGAATGAAAATATGCTTATGAAATGACAAGCCCTAACAAATGGACTGTGTAGCAACCTGCCCTAAAATTAGACTTTTAGAGTCGCCACCTATTCTACCAGGGCGAATAGGAAACCCTATGCAGTTAAGAGATCGGGGTAAGATTATTATAGTCAGGTCGAGGGAAGGTGTTAGGCACCCTCAACCCTTTCCTAAGGTTTTGAATTAAGGTAACAGTTTTATGGCTAAAAGTTAAGGTTTAATAGCTAAGGAAATGAAAAGGGTGAGCGGTAAGATTCGAACCTGATTAGGATTTTGGGGAAGGGGACTCGCCTTGGTTATCCAAGTGCCTACATATCTCCTTAGGGAGAATCAGAGTCAACGTAGTTCGGGCACATGGTTGTACACCTTAAAATTTGATATGAATGTGTTGACGATATTTTGAATTACCGTTTCGCAGTTTTGAAAAGGTATTTTGAATTACCTTCGTAGTTTCGCAGTATTGAAGAGATGAAAATCTGTAGTTTGTGGTTTGATGTGTTTTAAGTGTTTGGACGTACAACCCTGATTTGATATGTCACCGTTAGATGCAATGATCAATAGATTTGATCATTATAGTTAACGGATTATGCGGGGTATTGCTGGTTATTCTGATCGATAGGTTCGATCGTCACGAGCAGCAAATAAAGTATTTTAAATTTTATATTTTCACCATCATCTCTCATAACCAATAGATTCAGTTATTACACGATGATGAATTCCATTATTTTATATTTTTATCTCTTGTCTAATGCGATTAATAGATTTAGTCGGGTCGAGGAGAGAATTAATTAAGAATTGATGTTTTTTTTTGCCAAATGGGCAATGGGATTGGACAAACCCTAATGCATCAATCACCTTCCTAGGGTTTTTGTGATTTAATAGTTTTTTCTAATTGGATTAAATAACTTAAATCTAAGAGAGCATATTTTATGTTTTTTATATTTTGATATTTGAAACTAAATTAGTTAAATTTAAGTTTATTAATCTAATTAGTAAATAAAATTTATAATAATAAAAAAGGATTAAAATATTAGGAGGTCCATCAAATTAGGGTGATTAAGGCGTAGGCTTTACGGTCCAATTTGAAACTAATTCAAATTAACTATTTAACTAATCTATACTTAATTGATATATTTAAGAAAAGGAAAATAAAAAAACAACAACAGTATAGCAGTAAAAGAAATATGAACGGACTCCTCTTTAAAAGAGGTATTTGACTTTTCAACTCATTTAACCAATCAATAGGAATATGACAAGTAGTGCTATATTTTTTAAAATAATAAAAAACAATAAACAATATAAAACAAAGAATGAGATAATTTGGTAGAAACAAAAGCTCAAAACCTTGTTACTGTATCGGTTCTTTATCTCCTCCCTCATGCCTTTGTTAATTCTTCTTTCTCCATACATCACAAACCAACATGCCTCTTCACCTTTATCCCCTGTTAACAACCAAACTAGCAACACACACATAAAAAAAAATCAAAAGGAAAAAAAAATAACAACTGTGAGGTGACGAAAATGGCCATGGATGTTCGGAGGAGATCTCGCAGATGAGATGGTCGTCGGCGGAGCGACTCGTCGCGCGATGACGGCGCTCGCGGCTGTGCGGCCGGTGAAGTTGGATGAACGATGAAGTTGGTGCCGTATGTGGTTCTTGTTCTGTTTTGCGGTTCGATCTAAATCGGTGTTGTTGTTGTTCGTGAAGCGGTTCGTCGGTCATGAAATCTATTGGCTCCGACTCGTTCCACGACCCGTTGTTTGTCATTGTACCTGGAAAAACAAAAACAAACAATTTTTTTTGCAGATGGTTGAATGTTTATGTCGTGATTAGTTTGATGCACTATTGAATTAAAAGCTCTTTTTTTTGTGAATTTTAAATTGGTGTTTTTGTTTGTTAATGGCCTTTTGGTTCTATTTGCAGGTTGGTGTTTCCTGTAGGTTACTATGTTTGGCTTTGTGTTATGGCCATGGGTAAAACTAGTGATAATGGTGAAATAGTTTATGGTTTGGTTTTCTACTGTCACTTGAAAGTGAGATAGAGAGGAATGTTAAAAAAAAGGTGAATTAAAAAGTTGTATTTTCTAGAAAAAATATGTACATGTATATTATAATAAGGGTTGTTGTTGCTTTGTACGTGAGTGAGAGTGGAAGAGTATGGAATTGTTTGTGGAAAAAATTGGCCTCCCCTGATTGTTAGAAAACTCCTCTGTTTATAATACTCGTTTTCTACACCCAATGGGCCTATTTCCCAACTAATTAATTAACTAATTATATTACTAATAATAATTGAAAAAGAATAATAATAATGATAATAATATTAGAATTAACATTAATAATAACATTAATAATAATTAAACAAATATTAATTAATAACATATTAGTTAATAAACTTATAATAATAATTATGTCAAATAATGGTTAATAGATTATTTTAGAAAAATAAAGATTCAAACCTTATAGTGGGATAGACTGGGCCAAATGATTGGGCTCAAAATTTACACGTCTAAATTCAATTAAAAGGTTTTATAAGAGGGTGGGTTTAACAATAGATGTGTTAAACCCCATAGCTCTTAATTTTAATACCTTTAATAAATTAATAGACGCATACTGGATCGGGCAAATTTTGGGGTATGACAGTTGCCCTGTTCAATCTTCTTAAACCTGAAGAGTCAGATAGGCACGTCTGCCTATCGTGATCTAAAGGTAGAAGATGATTGAACACTGAGAATGCCCTGAAATTTGCATTTGTCGGGAAGAAGTTATGTGGGAGATGGGCTTACAGATGCCACCCAAGGTAAATACCCTTCCTCTTTTTAAAATGTTAAGCAGATGCTTTCGAAAGGAACCACTTGCTTTAATTGTAGTACGGCCTAAAAAGGCAACCTGAATTTTATGCAATGTTATGATGCATGTAATGTATGATGTAGTGAGCTTCTCAAAATAAATGAGAGCAATGTATGTATATGCATTATGTATGAATGAGTTATGTTAGTTGAATGATGCATGACTATTAGCTATGTTAGTCGAGGTATATTAGTAACTTTAAAAGAGAAAAATAAAACCTTTGTTTGTTATTGATGATGTTTTGGAGAAGATCACTGCCGAGGGACTAACGTGATAAACCCAATTGAGAAACCCTTTGAAATCTTGTTGTAACACCCTTTGTAAAACCCCTTTGTTTTTTCGAAGTAGATCACTGCCGAAAGACTAACGTGATAAACCCCATTGAAGAAACCCTTTGTAAAACCCTTTGTAAAACCCCCTTTGTTTTTTCGAAGAAGATCACTGCCGAGGGACTAACGTGATAAACCCCATTGAAGAAACCCTTTGAAAAACCTTTTAATCACTGCCGAGGGACTAACATGATGGGTAAACGTAACTATCAACAGCGACGACTCGCAGTTTGTTGTGTAGAAGATAGTTAACCTGCTATAGCGCTAGCAAACTTTCGTAGTTTGTGAACCCTACTTACTATAGTTCTAGTAAGTTTCCGTAGTTTGTGAACCCCACTTACTATAGTTCTAGTAAGTTTCCGTAGTTTGTGAACCCCAAAAGGATCATTTGCTATAGCTCTAGCAAGTTCACTTGCACCAATAGGATTACTTGTCATAGTTCTTGACAAGCTCACCTGCACCAATAGGATTACTTGTCATAGTTCTTGACAAGCTCACCTGCACCATTTGGATCATTTGCCCTGGTTCGGACAAATTTCACCTGCACCATTTGGATCATTTGCCCAGGTTCGGACAAATTTCACCTGCACCATTTGGATCATTTGCCCTGGCTCGGACAAATTTCACCTACACCATTTGGATCATTTGCCCTGGTTCAGAAATATTTCACCTAAACCATTTGGATCATTTGCCCTGGTTCGGACAAATTTCACCTACACCATTTGGATCATTTACCCTGGTTCGGACAAATTTCACCTGCACCATTTGGATCATTTGTCCTGGTTCGGACAAATTTCACCTACACCATTTGGATCACTTGTCCTGGATCGGACGAGTTTACCTACACCATTAGGATCACTTGCCCTGGTTCGGACAAGTTCACCTGCACCATTAGGAGTCACTTGCCCTTGATCGGACAAGCCTACCTGCACCATTAGGGATTATTTGCTATAGTTCTAGCAAACTTACCTGCATGAGAAAGATTCACTTGCTATAGCGCTAGCAAGTTTATCCGTATAAAATCCTTGACGGTATCATGTAGATGTATGAAGATGATGCTCACGACTCGAGGGTCGGAAAGGAAACGATATGTTTAGAAACTCACAACTCGAGGGTCGGAAAACACACCTATCACAACACGAGGGTTGGAAACTCACGACTCGGGGGTCGGAAAACTGGACTTTTATAGTATGTGAATACACTATATGATATGCATATGCTAATGCGTACGTATGTATGACGATGCTGATGTCAATCCCAAGATTTTATCTCCTTATTGAACTTGTTTAAACCATATTTGCACCATCACCACGGCTATGCTTATGCCGGCTTGGTAATGTTTATGTATATGTTGATTGATGTAACGAGTAGAATGAAATAATGTCTTCTATAAGACTACCTGAAAAGGTTTCCGGAATGGATATGAACATTTGTCTTAAAGAAGACTACCTGAAAAGGTTCTTAGCAAAGGATGAGGAATGTCTTAAAGAAGACTACCTGGAAAGGCTGAAAAATGTCTTAAAAAGACTACCTAAAAGGTTATTGGAAAGGACAATGAATGTCTTAGAAAAGACTGCCTAGAAAGGTTCTTAGAATATCTTAAAGAAGACTACCTGAAGAGATTCCTGAAAAGGATGACAATTTGTCTTAAAGAAGACTACCTAGAAAAGATTCTTAGAAAGGCTGATAAATGTCTTAGAAAAGACTACCTAGAAAGGTTCTTGGAATATCTTAAAGAAGACTACCTGAAAAGGTTCTTGGAAATGGCGATGATTGTCTTAGAGAAGACTACCTAGAAAGGTTCTTAGAAAAAGAATGTCTTACAGAAGACTACCTAAAACTGGTGCAAAGGTTTCTGTATAGTCAATCCCTTCTTGCTGACTATATCCCTGAGCCACCAGTCTGGCTTTGTTTCTTACCACTTCTCCCTTCTCACTGAGCTTGTTTCTGAACACCCACTTTGTACCAATGATGTTGAATCCTTTAGGTCTAGGAACCAAATCCCATACATCATTCCTTGTAAACTGATTTAGTTCTTCTTGCATGGCAATTATCCAGTCTGGATCTTGTAGAGCTTGATCAACAGAAGTTGGCTCGATCAAAGAAACAAGACCTAATTGACATTCTGCATTGTTCTTAAGGAATGCTCTTGTTCTGATGGGATCATCTTTCTTTCCAAGGATCACATCTTCTGAGTGAGCAGAGGTGAGTCTAGAAGATCTTCTGACTGTTGGCTCTTCAGAAATTCTGAGATTCTCTAAAGATGCAGCAACTTGATCTTCTGATTCTTTGCTTCTGAGACTTTCAGCTTCTGGAGCTTTGCTTCTTGGTTCTACAACTTCTGATATGTCAATATCTATATCTGCAAAATTCTCAAACTGCTTTGGCTTTTCAAGACCAAGCTTATCATCAAACCTGATATTGATTGATTCTTCTACAACCAATGTTTCAGTATTGTATACTCTGTAGCCTTTAGAGCGTTCAGAATATCCAAGAAGAAAACATTTTTGTGCCTTAGAATCAAACTTACCAAGATGATCTTTAGTATTCAGAATAAAACACACACATCCAAAAGGATGAAAATATGAAATGTTGGGCTTTCTGTTCTTCCACAATTCATAAGGAGTCTTATTTAGAATAGGTCTTATAGAGATTCTATTCTTAATATAACATGCAGTGTTTATTGCTTTTGCCCAGAAGTGCTTAGCCATATTTGTCTCATTGATCATGGTTCTGGCCATTTCTTGCAGAGTCCTATTCTTTCGTTCTACAACTCCATTTTGCTGTGGAGTTCTAGGGCAAGAGAAATCATGGGCAATACCATTTTCTTTGAAGAACTCCTCAAAGAATCTGTTCTCAAATTCCCCACCATGATCACTTCTGACCTTTATGATTTTGCACTCCTTCTCAGATTGGATTTGAGTGCAGAATTCAAAGAACACTGAATGAGACTCATCCTTGTGTTTTAAGAACTTTACCCATGTCCAGCGGCTATAATCATCTACGATGACTAATCCATATTTCTTCCCTCTGACAGATGTTGTTTTGACTGGTCCAAACAGATCAATGTGCAGAAGTTCTAACGGCCTTGAGGAAGAGACAACATTCTTAAATTTGAATGCAGGTTTGGAGAACTTGCCCTTCTGACATGCTTCACAAAGAGCATCTGATTTATATTTCAGATTTAGGAGACCTCTGACCAGATTTAGTCTGTTAATCTGAGAAATCTTTCTCAAACTAGCATGTCCTAATCTTCTGTGCTAGAACCATTGCTCTTCAGAAACAGACATAAGGCAAGTCACCTTCTGCTTCTCAAGATCTGAAAGATCAATCTTATAAATGTTGTTCTTTCTCTTGCCTGTAAATAGGATTGAGCCATCCTTCTGACTTACAGCCTTGCAAGACTTTTGATTGAAGATTATGTCATAACCATTGTCACTTAATTGACTTATGGACAATAAGTTATGTGCTAATCCTTCTACAAGAAGTACATTAGTTATGGAAGGAGAGTTACCAATACTTATGGTTCCAAAGCCAATAATCTTGCCCTTCAGATCTCCTCCAAACTTGACTTCTCCACCAGACTTAAGCACCAGGTCTTGGAACATAGACCTTCTTCCCGTCATGTGTCGCGAGCACCCAGAGTCCAGGTACCATGACATTTTGTGCTTTGCCTTCTTTGCTGCTAAGGATATCTCTTCAGAATCTGATTCTGATGTAGATTCTGATCCATCATCCACTGTAGCCATCAGTGCAAAGTTGGCTTGCTCTCCTTCAGAGTCTGATTCTGATTCAGATTCAGAATCATCCCATGTTGCCATAAGACCTTTCTTCTTATGAAACTTCTTCTTGGGATTCTCCTTCTGAAGTTTTGGACATTCATTCTTGAAGTGTCCAGGCTCATTGCACTCATAGCAGACGACCTTCTTCTTGTCAGATCTTCTGCCACCAGAAGATTCTCCTCGTTCAAACTTCTTTGAACTTCTGAAGCTTTTGAACTTCCTTTGTTTGCTCTTCCAGAGTTGGTTTACCCTTCTGGAGATCATGGACAGTTCATCTTCTGATTCTGATTCTGATTCTTCAGAATCTACTTCTTCAGCCTGAAAACCGTTAGTGCATTTTTTAATATTAGATTTTAATGCAATAGACTTACCTTTCTTCTGAGGCTCATTTGCATCCAGCTCTATCTCATGGCTTCTCAAGGCACTGATTAGCTCTTCCAAAGAAACCTCATTCAGATTCTTTGCAATCTTGAATGCAGTCACCATTGGACCCCATCTTCTGGGTAAGCTTCTGATGATCTTCTTTACATGATCAGCCTTGGTGTAGCCTTTGTCCAGAACTCTTAATCCAGTAGTTAGCGTTTGAAATCTTGAGAACATCTTCTCAATATCTTCATCGTCCTCCATCTTGAAGGCTTCATATTTCTGGATTAGAGCAAGAGCTTTGGTCTCCTTGACTTGAGCATTTCCTTCATGGGTCATTTTCAATGACTCATATATATCATAGGCAGTTTCCCTGTTAGATATCTTCTTATACTCAGCATGAGAGATAGCATTCAGCAAAACAGTCCTACATTTATGATGATTTTTGAAAAGCTTCTTTTGATCATCATTCATTTCTTGTCTTGTAAGCCTTACGCCAGTAGCGTTCACTGGATATTTGTAACCATCCACCAGAAGATCCCATAAGTCACAATCTAGACCAAGGAAGTAACTTTCCAGTTTATCTTTCCAGTATTCAAAGTTTTCACCATCAAATACTGGTGGTCTAGTATAACCATTGTTACCATTTCCATTGTATTGCTCAGCAGAGCCAGATGTAGATGTAGATGTGTTTGTTGGAATTTCACCAGCCATCTTTTGCTGAAGCGTTTTTCTCTTCCTGAATCTTTTCTAAACACGGTTAAGTGCTTGCACCTTAGAATCGGCGCTCTGATGCCAATTGAAGGATAGAAAAACACTTAGAAAGGGGGGGGGTTTGAATAAGTGTAGCTTTAAAACTTGTAAGATAAAAACAATTTGCACAATGATTTTTATCCTGGTTCGTTGTTAACTAAACTACTCCAATCCACCCCCTTGGAGTGATTTACCTCACCTGAGGATTTAATCCACTAATCACACTTGATTACAATGGTTTTCCACTTAGACAACTGTTAAGTCTTCTAGAGTATCCTGATCACAACCTGATCACTCTAGGAACAAACTGCTTAGACAACTTCTAAGACTTGCTAGAGTATACTGATCAACAACCTGATCACTCTAGTTCTTACAACTTAATGTAAACAAATTCTTTTAAGAGTTACAATGCTTCTTATAAAGCTATTATCACAACTGTGATTTTCTCTTAAGTTTAAGCTTAAATCTCACTAAGATATTACAACAGCAATGTAGTGAGCTTGATGATGAAGTTTGAGAGCTTTTGAATTTGACAGCGTTTCTGTATAATGAGCAAGTGTTGTAATTCGTAAGTTGTGTGTGTAACCTTGCTTCTCATCAGAACTTAATATTTATAGGCACTTGAGAAGATGACCGTTGGGAGCATTTAATGCTTTGCGTATTTCGTACAGCACTGCATTTAATGTTTCACTCTTTTGTCAACTACCTCGAGCCTTGTTTTCGCTGTGTCTACTGACGTTGCCTTTAATAGCTTCTAACGTTCCTTTTGTCAGTCAGAGTAGCCTGCCAGTCTAGTACTTGCTTCTGATCTGATGTTTGTGTAAACAACGTTTGAATATCATCAGAGTCAAACAGCTTGGTGCAGAGCATCTTCTTGTCTTCTGACCTTGAAGTGCTTCTGAGCGTGATACCATGAGAACTTCAGTGCTTCTGCTTCTGATCTCAAGTTCTTCTGATGCTTCCATAGACCCATGTTCTGATTCTGCTTGACCATCTTCTGATGTCTTGCCAGACCATGTTCTGATGTTGCATGTTGAACCTTCTGAGTCAGTGCTTCTTGCGTTGATTTTGTGCATACTCTTTATATAATTCCTGAAACGGAAATTGCATAGTATTAGAGTACCACATTATCTCATACAAAATTCATATACTTGTTATCATCAAAACTAAGAATATTGATCAGAACAAATCTTGTTCTAACACGAATCACTCAGTAGCTTATGTTTGAAATAGCCTAAAAGTTGAAATAATGAATCATGAGATGATAAGTTTGAACTCAAAATAACCCATGTACATGAATTCTCTTATTCTTAAATGATGGACAGAGTGTGGCACTCTAAAATGATGACAACTTTGGATGAACTTTGAATAGCACGCATGAATTCTAGCTTGAATTAAATTCCTGATGAACAAAAATGTCTTAAACAAAATTTGAGCAATAAAATCAATTAGATCATCTGATCAAATTCACCTTCAAATCATTAGGACCTTAATTCAATCTCAATTCCTTAATTCAAACCAAACTTGTATGATAAGCCACCAATAAATTGAAAGTATACGGGCGCCTTAAGCACAATGTTCTCCTTAAGCTCATAAACTTTGTTCTCCTTAAGCTCATAAACTTGTACCATGACTCATTATCTTGCAATTCACTCCACAAGCCATTGACTTAATGATCTCGCAACAATGGGAACTCTTTAATTTTTCTCGAATTTTGAACGACGAAATAAACACTGTTTATAACTTATAGCACAAGTAAAGAGGGCAAATTTTGGGGTGTGGCAATCGCACATAAATTCAAAGTCAAGAGACCAATTTGGTGCAATGATTATGGGTGCACTACTCAATTTTTCTTTTAAATCATTAAAATCTAACAAACAAGCATCATATAAAATAAAAGACTTATCTTTGTTAATAAAGTTGCTTAAAGGCTTTGCAATTTTGGAGAAGTCTTTGATGAATCTTCGATAAAAGTCGGCATGTCCCAAAAAGCTTATAATCCCCTTCACATTCAAAGGAGGAGGCAATTTCTCGGTAACTTCAACTTTTGCTTGATCTACCTCAAGGCCTTTATATGAAACCTTGTGGCCTAGAACAATTCCTTATGTCACCATAAAATTTCACTTTTCCCAATTTAGGACCAAATTCGATTCCACACAGCTTCTTAGAACGGTATCAAGATTTTTAAAGCCAAATTCAAACGAAGAACCAAAAACGGAGAAGTCATCCATGAAAACTTCAATGCACTTCTCAATCAAGTCGGAAAAGATTGTTTGCATACACCATTAGAATGTTGTCGGTGCATTACATAACTCGAAAGGCAATCTAAGACATGCAAAAATACTAAAAGGGCATGTAAAAGTCATTTTCTCGTGATCTTCCAGATTGACAAGTATTTGATTACCCCGAATAACCGTCTAAGAAGCAATAAAATTGTTGACCGGATAGTCTTTCGAGCATTTGATCCATAAATGGTAAAGGAAAGTGATATTTTCTCATAGCTTGATTAAGCCTACGATAGTCAACACACATTCTCCACCATGTTACGGTTCTAGTCTAAATTAGCTCGTTCTTGTCATTACAAATCACTGTCATTTCACCTTTCTTAGGAACCACTTAAACAGGGATAACCAATGCACTATCTGAAATTGGATAAATCATTTCGGCCTCTAACATCTTAACTACTTCTTTTTTCATAACTTCCTTCATTACCGGATTCTAACGTCTTTGTGGTTGTGCCACCGGCTTAAAATCGTCCTCCATTAAAATCTTGTGCATACAAAAGGATGAACTTATTCCTTTGAGATCGGAAAGATTCCAACCCATTGCCTCTTGATTTTTCTAAGACAACAATTAATTTCTCTTCTTCACCCTTAGAAAGGGTGTTGCTTATAATAACTTGTTTGTTTTCATTTTTCTCAAGAAACACATACTTCAAATGTGAAGGAAGCATTTTCAACTCTAGCTTACATTCCTCCTCAATCGGTTCTTTTTTCAAAATTTCAACTTCATCATCACAAGGAGGACTTCTAAAGCTTCAAATTATTTTAAACACTCTTCAATTTCTCTCTCTCTTCATCCTAATTGAGGACTTTGAGAGCATTTGTTAGAGCTTTTTCAAGAGGAGTAGACATATGAACTGGCTTATTCACTTCCATAATTGCTTAATTGGTAGCATTAATGGAGAAACACTCATTCTTATCTTTAGCATGTTTCATGGCCTCAAATAAGTTAAAGAAAACATCCTCATCTTGAACTCGCACTTTCATAAGACCGTCATCGATATCAACCACCATTCGCGCGGTCTTCATGAACGACCTTCCAAGAATCAAGGGGGCATCTTCATCCTCTTCCATATAAATTACAAAAAAAAATCAATTGGAAACAAGAATTTATCAACTTTGACTAGAACATCTTCCGCTATTCCATGAGGATGAGTAATGGATTTGTCCGCCAATTGCAAAGTCATCCTTGTTGCTTTCAACTCAATATTTTCGAACCTCTTCACCATGGACAACGGTATCAAATTAATACTAGACCCCAAGTCAATCAAACCCTTACCAATGTAGACATTGCCTATGGTCACTGGTAATGTAACTCGTCCCGGATCACTTTCTTTCCTCGGGAGAGTTCTTTGAATTATCGCACTACAACTTGCATCTAGTGTGATTGTCTCTTGATCCAATGTCTATTTTTTTGTAAGAATATCCTTCATGAACTTTGCATAGGTGGGCATTTTCTCAATTGCCTCAGAAAATGGAATATTAATTTGCAATTGATTGAATATGTCCATAAACCTGGCATAATGCCTAGAATTGTCCCTTTTAGAAGGAGCATGAGGGTATGGTAAATGTTGAATGGGAATTACATTCACTTTTCCTTTCTCTTTTTCTCTTATACATTAATATTTTCTTTTTCCACTAATTCTTCCTCTTTTCTCTCTTTTTCAACTAAATCTCCCTCAAAAAAAATTCTGCTTCGATCTCATCATTTTTCTTTTCTTTTTCAACTACATCATCATCTTTCTCAACTTTCTTACCAACTCCCATATCAATTGTTCTACCACTACGAGTTAGAATATACTTACATTGCTCCCTCGGGTTTTCATGATTATTCTCCGGAAATGTTCCTTTGTGTTGGTCGGCTAATTGCTTTGACAATTGACCAAATTGCGTTTCAAGATTTTTTATGGCCGCATCGATACTTTTTTCATTAGCAATAGAAAATTGCATGAATTGATTAAGAGAGTCTTCTATTGTAAGATTTGCACCTTGAGGTTGAGAAGGTTCATTGCAACCACCTTGATGAGGATTTTGACGATTTGAGGTTCCAGCATCTTGTCTCCAACCTTGTTGATAACATTGGTTATAACCCCTTTGTTGGTAACCTTGGTTATTTTGATAAGGTTGTTGTCTTCCTCCATAGACTTGATTGGGATTAGCTGCATAATTCGCTTCTTCTCCAATCGAAGGAAATAACCGGTTTGATGATCTCCTCCACATAACTTACAACACAAAACAACTTGTTTATTGTTATTAGGAATCTCATGCATCTCTTTAATTTGTTGTGGAAGTTTTGACATTTGTTGAGAGAGAAACTCCATTTGTTGAGTCAATAACTTGTTTTGAGCAAGTATTGCATCATTAGTACCTAACTCAATGACTCCCCGATTTTCTTTGTGAAGTACTTCGGTTGTGTTGTCCTTGATGATTGTTGAGAGCCATTCTATCAATAATTCCTATTGCTTCTTCCGTACTCTTCGACATTAAAGAACCACCCGCGGTAGCATCTAAAAGAGTTTTAGGTTGTGGCTGAAGTTCATGCCTAAAGATATGGATTTTTGTAAGCTCATCAAAACCATGACCATTGCATTTCCTTACCATTGACTTGAAGCTCTCCAAAGCTTCATTTAGTGACTCACTTTGCCCTTGAGAGAAAACGGAAATAGAAGTTTTTGCTTCCATGAACCTATTATGAGGAAAGAATCTTTCAAGAAACTTCTCCTCCAAGTCATTCCAATTTGTCATGATGTTATTAGGTTAATAAAGATACCACTCCTTCTCTTTCCCTATCAAATAATGAGGGAATAGTCTCCTAAACATTTGTTCCTCTTCCGCTTCCAGAGCACCGATTATTCCGACAATCTCATAGAACTTAGTAATATGAATGTAGCGATCCTCGTGATCAAGCCTGTAACGCCCGGAAAAATAAGTATATGCTTGATTTGGACGTTTGTGACGTTTATTGGAATTTTACCGTTTTTGGAGTCGTTTCAGTCGGTATTAGTTCGGGATGGCGGACTAATATTTAATTGAAGGTTTTCATATTTTTGGTACTAGAAATATATGTTAAGGTAATATTCCGCGTTTTGGGGGCGTTTGAACGATATTTGAGCGTAGGGGCATTTTGGTCATTTCCGCGGGTTAGATATTTTCTTTATAAGAAAGAGATATTTGTGAGAAAGGAAAAAGGGTGGAAAGAAAAAGAAGAGAAAGAAAGGGAAGAGAGAAAGAAGAAGAGCAAAGATGGAGAGAAAGTGAAGAAGGGGATTTTGGAGAAGATGAAGAATTAAACAAAGGTAAGGGGGTGAATCTAATTTATCTTGAATGTATGATTCTTATAGTCTTGTTCTTGTTTTTGTTCTTGTTCATCTTCTTCATCCTTTCCATATTTTCCATTTTTCTTGTTTTGTAAGAAATTGTGATGTTTTCATGATATAGCAAGATTCAAATATGTTTTGGTTGGTATTTTGTATAGAATCATATCCTTGTTGTGTATGGTGATTGATCATGCTTTCTTTTCCATTTCCATGGCTTGATTGAGTTTGAATAAAATGTTAGGTTTTGAGAAATATTGATGAATCAACCATGAAAAGTTTGATGTTAGGTTGTTTCTATGGTTTGTATGTGTTGTATTGGTGTTATAATGATGTTTTGGAGTGGTTTTGGTGGGTATAAGGGGCTTGAGACAGTTCTGGTTCGTGCTGGTTTTTTCTAGGTTTCTGCAGGTCCGCTGAGCGGAGGGGGGTCCGCTGAGCGGAGTTTTCTTTGGCTCGCTTCTGGCTGGGTCCGCTGAGCGGAGCTCAAGCGGCCAACAACATTTTCTGTTTTTCCAAAACTTTGAAACTTCGTAACTCTTGAACCGTAACTCCGATTTTGTCGCCGTTCGAAGCGTAGGAAAGCTAACGCAATGAACTATACTATGATCTAATTAAATGATTCATAGGATGTAGTCTCCTATTATTTTTATTAGGATCAAGTGATGAATTGTGTAGTATGTTCAACTATCCAAACTTGAAACCTTGTAAATTTTGATCCGTAACTCCGTTTTATGCGCCGTTCGAAGCGTTAGGAAGCTAGTTGGATGTTCTATATGATAGTATAGGCTTGGTTAGCTTGTGATTAATTGGTTATGAGGTGTTGTTGATGAAAACACATAATTATTTATATGCGCAATATGATTGGTAAATAATCGTAGTGCTTGGTTGCAATTGTTGTTGATGTGTGGATTAACATGAAATCATGTTCGTATGTGTTACGTATTAATGAATATTCATTCTTGATATGTGACGATGTTTGGTTGTTTGTTGTTAACATGATGTGTGGCCTTATGGCAAGTAATTGTTGTTATGAGAAAGATGTATTATCATTGTTGAATTGTTGTTATTACAACTTGTTGATGATGTATTGATGAAGTTGTGGGCCGATGGTCAATATTAATTTGATGTGTATAAGTGTATTATGCGATCATTTATGCCGATGTGGCTAGTATGTTTTGACGGTGAATGTGTGTTGTGTGCTTATTAATGCCCGTGTGGTAATTATGGTGTGATGTAATTGATAACGATGTTATTAATTGGTGATGTATCCTTTTGGATAGAATATAAACGGTGTAAGGTGAGTATGTGACCGTGTTATATTGTTGATGATGTTGTTGTCATGTAATAGAGTCATGTATTTGCACAGCATAACATTTCAATACGTTAATGGCGGAATGCTATTAACAGGTGGCCTGCGGGCATTGGTTACCAGTAGGAGCTTAATGCTCGGTAACGGTATATTAGCCTGAGTGGAAAGAGGTCATCAGTGGGAGCTACATGCTCGGTGACGACAGCCTGCGGGCTTCCTGAGTGGAATAAAGTCCCAGCATAATGCTCGGCAAGGTGTATTTGTCATAATGACAAGGAGGAGTTTACTCCGGATTTGGTACCACATGCATATGCATAGTCGAGTCTCATTCATCATTGTCTGTCTTTATAATTTATGTTCTCATTCATCTGTCACATTACTTATATATCGATTGTGGTTAAATGAGTGGATTACCTTGTTGTATGATTCTTGATGATACTTGTTGGCATTACTATATTTGTCATGCTTTTCATTATGAATTATATTCTCACCCTTCTGCTGATTTGATGCTTGAGTGGCATCCTGCAGATTAGCCGCTTTGGGAGTCCTTTGGAAGAGGTAGTTCTCCAATTGGTCTTGTCGGTTGCTCTGATACGTAACACCGGGGAGTCGGGAGTCTGTTGTTATTTATTTGTATATGACTCTTTTGAATATGTATATGTGATGATGTGCTGATGTATATTGTAAACACTTTATTTTGGAAAACTCCTCTTTGAGAGTGAGAGCTATACGTACATTTTTATGTTCATGTCTTCCGTGTGTTATGTATCGTTTTATAGGCAGGTGTTGTAATGATTTTGGCATCGTTGATGGCCATTTGTTTTATAGGTGTTTCTTGGTTACTTGGTGTAACATCCTAATTGTTTATATGAATTTAATTTTAATACTCTGATATTTTCTTGCCTAAATGCTTTGGGTAGAATTGGGGTGTTACAAAGCCCCGTGAAGGAATTCACATATAACAGTTGAAGTAACCCCGTTTTCATCTCAGAGTTTCTTCCATTGTTCGCATCTCTTGTAAACTGAGCATTCAAACGAGAACTATTAGTACAAGGCCCTCTAAGCGCTGGAACTGGTGGATCCACTCATGCCATCTCCTCTTGAAGAAGTAGTAGCTTCTCTTCTTAGTCTCCTTCCCTTGGCTAGTTGTCTTCTCTTCTGGTTTTACTATTAAGTCTACGAGCAGTCATTTCAATCTCAAGATAAAAGAGTTAATCTGTAGGTACACTTCCTCGCATAAACTGAATTTTGAAAAGCTAACCAAGCAAATTAAAAAACATAAGGAATAAGATTATAAATAAAAGAGCTTAATAATAAATCTCAAAACAAAATAAACTATTGCAATGCTAGCAATATCTAAACAACAATTCCCAACAACAACGCCATTTTGTTGAAAGTATATTTCGAGTAATTTTTAATTATCATTTCCACAGGGATTGATGAGATATTACTGCCGTTCTATAGTTTATAGTATCGTGAGTTAGAGTTTACTTTAGGTTTGGTCTTGTCAAAGTTCATTCACAAGTTTATAGTAGCAAAAAGTAAATTTCAGAAAGTTTTAAGGTTTTAAAAACGTATCAATACTTGATTTCATCAACCCAAACTGTATGTCTTCTAATAATCATGCATATGAACTAATTACTAATCAATATTATCATGTATCGTTCGTCTATACCATCTGTGTCCGAAACGGTATAACAAGTTTTACCGTATTGTTTCAACCAACGATTTCTCAATCGATTAAAAAACACAAATAACATTTATAAACCAATACAAAATGAATATCAAATACTAATACCACATCTAGACTTAGTCTTTGATAGATGTTAAAGTTAGGGTCAAGATACAAAAGTTGTGTCTCATGAGGGCAAACGTGTGTTTTCATGGTGTCAAAACATTGTGAACTTGACACAATTGATGTGGAAACAAAGAAATCAAGTGGATGCAACAAAGAAAAGCAATTTTGGCTAAAAGATCTCAATAGGTCGACACACCAGCACAATAGGTCGACCTACTGCTATCACTTGTGAAAGAATCCATGTCAAGGCAGAATGCGTCGACGCATTGCCTCCTCAGGTCGACGCATGGCATTTTGAGGAAACCTCGGGTATGCGCACGCTGACCCTTCAGGTCAACGCATCCTATCTGGTGACTTAAAGATTCAGTGTATGAACAGAATGCGTCGACGCATTGATAGCTCAGGTCGACGCATGGCATTTTGAGGAAACCTCGGGTATGCGCACGCCGACCCTTCAGGTCGACGCATGTGTCATGCTTGGTCCAGAAACAAGTGCAGAACTTCAACAGGTCGACCTATGCAGTGGGGAAGGTCGACCTATCGCTACTTTTACTGGTTTTTTGTTGTGTTTAATTGGCTAATGCAAGGGGTGTGGTATATATATCAAATTGGTCATTCTCAAGCAAAATCAACAAGAAATGTGAAAGATATACTCAAGCTTCTTCTCATCTTCAACCTTTCGCTTATTGATCCAAAATCACACATAATCGAAGTAAGGAACGTGCGTTGATAAGTGTCATACCCCAATTTTTGACCCTAAGATCATACATCATTTGCATTTCAATCATCAATCAAGATCACAATCTTGAGGTATCATTTTGTCTTTGAGAGGAATCATCAAGCACTTCTAGCTTTTTATTTGTTTTATACTAACCAAAATCCAAAAATATGTATTTTGCCTCTTTTGTTTATATTTTACAAGTAGAAGATCGGACAAAAATCAAAACAGTGCAAGAAAATGGATTTTTGAAAATTTCACTATGGAAATCGATTTACCCATATAGGAAATCGATTTCCCTGGACGAAATTTGAAAAAAAGAGGGAAGCATGACATCATTTTGGCACCAAACACTTTTTTCTTTGATCATTTTTGTCATTTTACCAATTTTCCACCTCATCAAAAATAATTCCCTTCATTACACCCCAATTTTACCATTTAAATACCATTTAAACACCAATTAAACACAAGTTAATTACCAAATGCAAAAAGACCAAATTGCCACTACTCTTGCTCCCATCCTATAAATAGAGGTCTCTATTCTCTCATTTCTCAAGCTTGGAGAGCCAAAAATTTGCTTGCAAATTCATTTCTCACCCTTTCCAAAACCCTCACCCAAAGTTCATTTTCATAGAATTAGTGAGATTCACATTGAATATAACTAGTTTTGAACTAAACCTCCTACATTTCTCTCTTTTCTTTGTTTGTTCATCTCCAATTTTAATGGATCTACACACTTTGTGCTTGTTCTTGAAGCTACATCAACAATTTGGTTCAAGAATTGGTAAATTCCTAAACTCTAAGATGTAGATCTTTCTTGCTTGTGTTCAATGCATCTTTGATGCTATATTGGTCCTATTTGATGGTGATTTGATGAAAAATTCGTGCTCCAGTGGATATGTGATCATAAGGTGTTTGTATGTTTGCTTAAGTCAAGTTTTATGCTTCTTAATGCTGATTTTTTGAAAACTGCACTGAGGAAATCGATTTCCTCCTTAGGGAAATCGATTTCCATTCCGTTTCTGCGCCAGATTTGAAAACCTGCACTAAGGAAATCGATTTCCTCCTTAGGCAAATCGATTTCCCCTGGGACAGAATGTGTTTTTTTGCCTTTTTTATGCTTGTTTTGGTATCTCTTCTTCCTATACTTCCTTGATTATGTGCTTGTGTAATTTTCATTGTTCTCTTTTTATTTCTTGTGATCGATGAAGGTCTTAACATCTTGAGAATTCTATGGATTCTTGATGAAGACTAGATCATGTTATCTTTTCATTATTTTTCTTCTTATTTCTTATTTTCATCTTATTTTCTTTTGATCGATGAAAGTCTTAATATCTTGAGAATTCTATGGATTCTTGATAAAGGCTAGATCAATTTATCTTTTAATTCTCACTTTCGTCTTATTTTCTTTTGATCGATGAAAGTCTTAATATCTTGAGAATTCTATGGATTCTTGATAGAGACTAGATCAATTTATGTTTTCATTCTTATCTCTTTCTTCTTATTTTCTTTTGATCGATGAAAGTCTTAATATCTTGAGAATTCTATGGATTCTTGATAAAGACTAGATCATTTCTTCTTCTTCTTATTTCTTTTGATTGATGATTTTGATACATGGAGAATCCTCCTACATTTGTCCCGACTCGATAAAAAGATCAAATATGGAAGAGAATTGTATGCGGTTGATTTAAGACTTATGGAGGTTTATCGTGTAGTCGCTATGATTTTATCAAGCTTTTGATAAATGTCCATTGAATTTAAATCCGGGAACATCCTTCACTCACCATCGATCTTCCTTACTAACTTTGATAACATACTTGACAAGTTTCAAGATGGTTATCTTTAACATCTAACAACTAACTTTAATATCCGCAATTTATTATATTGCTCTTTATACTTCTCGCTTTATCGCTTTATTTTATCATTTCATCATATTTACATTCCGCTATTTTTCTTTGTCCATTCGGACGTTTATTGTCGTCCTCGGTTTTTTTTCGTGGGATACGAACTGACTCTTCTTTTATTTTTTGAGTTTTGAAAATCAGAGAGTCGCCACCGACTTTTATTTTATCCAATTAAGGAAAGGTTTATAAAAGAAACAGAAAAAGACCTTTAAGAGATTTTGGGTTCGGGGGTAGGTTATACAAAGGGAAGGTATTAGCACCCCTTTGTATCCATGGTTATCCATGGGCTCTTAATTGCTTAGCTCACTTGTTTGAATCATTTGTCTTGCTTTGAAACGCTTGTATGTGGTTTTAAATATCTTTGTAAATTAACTTTGTAATGATCCTTGTGCGGATGTATACAAAGTGTTCTATCTTTCGAAAGATATTTTGAAAAAAAGATTTTTAACTTCGTAATGATCTTTGTTTGGATGTATACAAAGTGTTATCTTTTTGAAAGTTTTGTTTTGGAAAAACAGTGATATGTGAAACATTTGTTGTTTTGTTTGATTTTGAGCAAGCAATTAGGAGATCTACCCTAAATTTATAAGGTCCTTTCCTATTTTCTTTTAGAAAATTTTCTTTGACTGGATACAGAAAGAAATTATTTGAATTGTATTTGAAACAGTAGAATTGATTTTGAAAAGAGTAACAGAGGGATTACCCTAAGAGGTGCAAGTGTGATTGTGTTTTAGTTTCAGATATTTTTTTGTCTTTGAAATTAGTGATCTAGCGCTTCAGTTATTATCTTTGACATACACGCAGTTTTATATGTACAGAAATTAAAATGCGGGAATGTAAAATGCGGAAAATAAATCTACGCTATTACATCGATTGTGCGAGAAATGTAAACTACGCTATTTACATGATTTTAACAACCTATACACTTATCTATGAATTTAAATTGCAATAAGATAAAAGAAGAATATTTTTTGGATTTCTGGATGGTTGATTTTAATTAAACTTAATACATAATTAATTTAATTAAAAGATTAGGAATTAGAAATAAAATTTAAACCTAAAAAAAAAATAAGTCTAAAATATGTCCAAATTGTGTGTCAATTAATTTTAAAATGAAATTAATTTTTTTTGGGATTTTTGAAATTGTTTTGGAAATTATTAAGCTAATTAATCAATAATTATACATGTAATTTAAACTTAAAGAGAAAAATATTCTAAATATGTACAAAATTAGTTTATAATATATAAACTTAATTTAATAAAAAGAAAATATTTTTTTCTGATTTTTTGATAGGTTAGAAATAATTAAAAGATAAATATAACAATATTATTTAATTAATTAAACAAAATATTTCAATTATGAAGAAAAATAAAATATTTTTGTATCAAAAAATAATATATTATTTTATCAACCTAAAAATATTTTTATTATATTTTTTTGATTTTTAAAACTATTTTTAAATAATTTTGCAAAGAAAACTAAATAAAATAGAAAATATATTAAATCTTTGATCCTGTGTGTTTGATCTATGAGGGAGTATGGTGTTCATGTGTTTATGAGCGTTAGATGATGATATAGATTGATCTTGTGGCTCAGATTGGAGAGGTACATGGTATGCATGGATAGGAGTGCATCAATGGATCAGTCAGCATTCAAAAATTCCAGGTGGGACCCACGTGAGCTGACCAGCGAATGAAAAGAAGAGGAAATGCCACGCGAGCGGTCAACAAGTCCTCTTTACTATTCATCATCTTCTTTAATGGTACCTACGGATTTTGTTACGCATTTTCCTGCAGTTTTACCTGCGGATTTCCACCTTTGAATTTCTGGATTTTTGAAACCTACAAAAAACGCGTGAAACAAAAACAACAATGGCCCAGATTTACTAAACAAGACTTCCTGAATCCAATAGTGATGTTAGTTTTTTCATTTGGCCACGTTAAGTATGAAAACGGAAAGGTTGAAGCTTTGAGCTTCAACCATGGCACACCATGACTCAAGGCTTTAAGCTCACATGTGACACGTTAAATCTACTCCATATGATCTCAAAAAGATAACAAAGGCATTAGCTTTCATTTAAACACGCTTATAATGTAGATATTAAAAGTTGATAATATGCATGAATATGTTACTTTTGAAACATGAGTTCTATGAGCATATAGCCATGAGTAATGATCCCAACTTACTATATTAGGTCCCAGGAGATGATTAGAATGATTAGTTTGTATTGATAATGGTTGGAAACTAGAAAACGAAAATTAAAAGTTTTGAGATTTTTTTGAGAATTTTGTGAATTTCTTGGCTATTCCTTTGATGGATCTTTGTGTGTGTGTTACTACTGAAGTGTCCTAAGTAATATATAAGCAATAGAGTGCTGCAAACTTAAGCTAAGAAGCTTTGATTGCTTTTGAACTTTTGGTTTTTTTAATATTAAAAAGTTTGAATTTCTTGACCATGGCTTCATTTTCTTCATCCCTCTTGCTATGGCCTGCTACACACCTCTATGCTGCAGAGTTTGGATCAATTTTGATGGCTCATGCTAAGGACAAAAGCCTTGAATCATTATCTTGAACCATTTCTCTTTTAATTTAACTTTAAATGGAATAAAATCAAATTAAAAAAGAAATAAAAATGCCATGGGCCTCAAGTTGGTCGTGGGAGCCTATTAATATCATTAGAAACATGTTTGGATCATGAATACTTGGCCTCTTTTGTAAAAAAAACATTTTTGATCAATGTTGGTTTCATGCATTTTCCCAAAAAATAGCCAACTTCAACAAGGCATATCTCCCTCAATTTTGATCATATGAAGGAGCTCTTGTACTTTTTAGAAACCTCAAGATGTCCTCTACAAGATACTTTGGAAACTTTTTTGCATTTGGAGAAGTTATCTTGATGTTATGGCCTTTGATAAAAAACCACTTTTTGTTGACTTTGAAAATGACCTGTAATGTCCTGGCTCATATTTTTCAAATGGTGAATCCAATGACCATGGGATCAATTTCATTGGAAAGATAATTGAATTTCCTTCAAAACAATCTTTGGTTGGAATTTTTTGAATGAACGAGGAGAGAGTTATGGCCGGTCAAAGTTCAGTTGACTTTTTAGGAGAAAACCATAATTTTGAAACTTAGGGTTTTGTTGATTTCTGATCTTTTCTTGATGAATTATGATCAACCGTTGATCAAATGATGAATCTTTTGACAAAATATGGATGTTGACAAAAAATTTCATTTTTGACTGTCTGTTGACTTTTCGGTCAAACTGGTCGTCTGTTGACTGTTTGAGCTGCTGACTGTGCGTTTGAGCGAATCGAAGTTTGAAAATTTGTCTGGGGGTACTTTGTGACATATGGAGATCCATGAAATCCATTTGAGGTCTCAAAAAACTTGTTCTCCTGAAAAAAACAAAAACCCTAGTTAGGGACTGTTTGTGTAGGAGACAGTTAAGCGTACCTGATTTTTGTGCAGTGTTGAGTCTCTGCCAATCATGTGATTATTAGAAGACTTCTAGAACAAAAATCTTGGAATTTTGAAATGCAAAAGATTGATTTGAATGGTGATACAAAACACGGAGAATCGTGCTGTCAGCGGGTTCGACTGTTAATTGGCTGTTCGGGCATTAACGTAACAGTTAAAGTAAAAATTCAACAGTTAAAGTTAATTTTTTCCTTTTTTTTTGTTGTGTTAATGGTGAAAATTTATTTACATGAGTTGTTAGAAAAACACAAACATAATAAATAAATAAAATATACCGTACGCGAACGAAATTACCGATAATAATCTTGAAAAATATTTAATGCACAGAAAAATAAATATTTAACTATCAATAAACACACATAATATTATCTTGATAATTAAACTACAGTATGACAGATAGTATAGCGTTTAATACTGACAGTACAAATATTACATAATATAACGAACAGTACGACGAATAAAATGAACGGTACATTATTTGAAAGCGAAAGATACGACAAACTTTAAAAATGACGATTAAAAACCCATGCTATAAATAACAACATATAGATGCACGGGAGTGTAAACATTCCAGGTCCGCATTTTTCAGGACTATGCAAACAGAAAAAGGACATGATCACCACCAAAACAGTGATGACCATAAGAAAAAACGTATCCATCCACTTTGCCATTTTTGCCGGGGAAGAAGAGAAAATAATTATGAGGTAGAAGTTTGAGAAATGAGTTGAAATTTGATGTGAGAATTTATGGAAAAAATGAGGGGTATTTATAGAGTGAAAAGAAGGATAGAGACATTGGGGAATGAAGTGATACCGTACAAAAAAAAGGAAAATTTGAGTGGTAGTAGGATTTGAAAGAAAGTGTATGGTAGGGTTTGAAAAGAAAGATGTATGGAATAAAGTTAGGATTTGATTTGAAAGAAAGAGATTTGAAAAGAAAGAAAAAGATTTGAAAATAAAGGAAGAGATTTAAAAATAATAATATAGTACAAAAATTAGTGGGAAACAAAACCAATAATAAATTAATTGTTACCAGTACAGTCTGAACCCCCGGACTCTGCGCCTGCAAAAAATTTAATTCTGTACCAATTGCGTCAGTATTATTTATCTGCAAATAAATCTCAAATAAACAGCGTGTGTGAAGTGACAAACAGTACTTGGCGTTTGTGTAAGAATAAATTCAACAGCGAACCAAAATACCGTATAAAACCTTCTAAAAACTGAGTATTCATAAAATCAGGATATTTGTGAAATGAAATCCAAGATTATATGAAACTCCCAATTTTTAGACAGAAGTCTGTTGCCTTCTCTCTGAAAAAGATGCGGGCAAATTTTGGGGTATAACAGTTGCCCCTATTCAATCTTCTTAAACCTGAAGAGACCGATTGAAATCTGAAGGTAGAAGATGATTGAATATTTAGATGCCCTGAAAACTTGCACTTTCCTCCACCGGAAGTGATGTTGGAATTTGCATTGAATGCTGTCTGAGAAATGTCGTTGGCAGATCAAAACATTACCTGAGATGGGCTTTCAGATGCCATCTATCGAATGTGCTGATGGTTTGTTCATCAGAATGAATCCTTTGATTATATCTTGATGAAGGATTTGAAAACCTCTGCGTTGACTGTTACGGAACCGTCCGAGGTTATCGCTTTAAATCTTGGAGGCTAATCGTTACGGAACTTGTCCAAAGTTTTTCCGCTTTAGATTTTGAAAGTTGATCTATGTGGAACCGTCTGAGGTATCCGCTTTATATCTTTGAAGGTTGATCGTTGTGGAACCGTCTGAGGTATCGACTTAGATCTGAAAGTAGATCATTTAAGGAACCGTCCAAGGTATCGACTTAGATCTGAAAGATTTGAAGTTGTTTATTCGACTGTGGTATAGTCTGGAAGCGTCAGAATGAGTCACCATTAGACCGTATCTGCTTTGCTTGTTTAGAGTGGATAAGTGATTTGGAAAAAGAGAGCTCTTCAGAATGAATCTTTGGTTTGATTATATCTGAGAGGAATGCTTGTCTGAATAGACCCAGGAAAATATTGCATGTGATTGAGAATAACTTGCTGGGGATATTCGTCCACCTGAAAAAACCAAGTTAGTGATATGCAATATCATGATGCATGTAGTGTATATGTTGAGATTCTCTGGTTAAATGAGAACCGTGCATGTTATGTATGCGTTTGTCATGAAACATTATATGCTATGTATGAATATGCGTATGATGTATGATGTATGGACATGACTTATGCAGTTTAGATCGTATCAAACTTCTGGTTGGGTAAATAAATCCCTGCTTGTTATTTTGGAAACGAAGGCATTATGATCGTTGATGATCTTTGTTATCTTGTTCGAGCATACTCAGCTGGGGGAACTTCCTTACGGACCAGGATGCTCTATTGAGGGATCTTTGACTATCGCTTGAGGATGAAGGTAATTTGAAAATTCTGTTTTTGATGCACCTTGAATGGGAATGAAAAAGACGTGTAATCCTCCGATGCACTATTTGATCAAGCCTTGGTGTGGAGGATCACACCTTCTGGGGATAGTGATCTTGAACAGCCCTGCTGGGGGATAAGGTTTCTCGAATCATTTGGTTGGAGAGAAAAATCTCATTGAGGAATCTGCTGAGAAACGCATCTCTGTTGGGGAACTTTTCTTCTTATGCTGGTTTTGGGATGACGTCCAGATGATTGGGACATTACCTGAATGCTATTCCTGTTTTTCTTATAAACATCAATCATATTCAAATGCATATGTTCATTCAAAATTATCATTGGGACGTTTACGCGTTCAAAACAAAAAAAATTGAAAACATTGATTTTGAGCATGAGCTGTATTGATTTTGAAAGAGAGCCATAATAGGCTAATTAGTACAAGGAGACAAAAATCCTAGTAGTAGGAAGTTGTCATAAAACTTTGAAAAGTACTTATAAAGGAAAATAGCTATGTGAAAACAATCCAGTCAAGTTTCAACTCTGCTATTTCCAATCTGTCTTCGAGTATCTCATCCCTCACTTGTTGGGAGAAAATGATTGGACTGATTGGTGCCTTTGATGTGTTGAACCTTGAAGGTGAGTGGGTAGCCAGACGGGACACAGTCGTACGCTTTATTCCCTAGCTTTTGCCTAGGCTGCCTCTTTAGGTTTTCAGCCTACCGGGATAATTATTATTTATTTAGTCTCTAATTTTTGCCTATATCGCCTTTTCAGGTTTTCAATCCACCGAGACGCTCATTTTTGCCTAAGTCGCCCTTTCAGGTTTTCAACTTAGCGAGCTTTTCTTTAAGCGAAGTACTTTTTGACTATGTCCGCATTTACAGGGTGTGGGTGTTATACCCCAAAATTTGCCCACATATTTTTCAAGAAAACTCCAATCTGAAAATTAAGGGTCTCATATAATCATGGATTTTTATTTCAACAAATATCCTGACATATGAAATACTTAGTTTTTAGAATTTTTCTTATACAGTAATTTGGCTTGCAGTTGAATTTATTCTTACGCAAACGCCAAATACTGTTTATTACCTCACAAATGCTACTTATTTATTTACAGATAAAATAGTACTGACACAATTGGTACAGAGTTAAATCTTTTTGCAGGCGCAGAATCAGGAAACTCAGACTGTACTGGTAACAGTAAATATAAGTTATTTATTATGTCTGTGTTTTTAACAAGTCATGTAAATAACTTTCATTTTTCACATAAAACAAAAAAACAACAAAAAAGAAAATTAACTTTGACTGTTGATTTTTCACTCTAACTGCTACATCAATACCTGAACAGTCAGTTGACAGCCAAACTGCTGGCAGTACAATTCTCAGTGTTTTGTACCATCAATCAAATCAATCTTTCACAATTCAAAATTCCAAGATTTTTGTTCTAGAAGTCTTCTGAATATCACGCGATTAGCAGAGACTCAACACTGCACAAAAATCAGGTACGCTTAACTGTCTCCTACATAAACAGTCCCTGACTAGGGTTTTTCTTGTTTTTACAGGAGCAACAAGTTTTGAGAGCTCAAATGGATTTCATACACATCCATATATCTCAAAGTACCATCATACAAAATTTCAAACTTCAATTCACTCAGACGCACCGTCAGCAGCTCAAACAGTCAACAAACGACCCGTTTGACCAAAAAAGTCAACAGACAGTCAAAAATGAAATTTTTTGTCAAAGTCCATATTTTGTCAAAGGATTCATCATTTGATCATTGGATGATCATAATTCATCAAGGAAAGATCAAAAATCAACAAAACCCTAAGATTCAAAATTAGGGTTTTTGCCTGAAAAGTCAACTCAACTTTGACTGATCATAACTCTCTCATCCTTCATCCAAAAAATTCAAACCAAAGCTTGTTTTGAAGGAAATTCAATTATCTTTCAAATGCCATTGATCCCATGGTCATTGGATTCACCATTTGAAAAATATGATCAAAGACATTACAGGTCATTTTCAAAGTCAACAAAAAGACACTTTTTTCAAATGGACACACAAAGAGCTTCAAAAATCATTTTGACATGAGACCAAAGGCATTGGTTAGAGGACTCTTTGAGGTTTCCAAAAAGTGCAAGATCTCCTTCATATGACAAAAATTGAAGGATTTACACCTTGTTGAAGTTGGCTAAATTTTGGGAAAATACATGAAATCAACATTGTTCAAAATGGCATTTTTTCCAAATGGGGCCAAGTTTTCAGCATTCAAACATCATTTCCATGTTACTATGGGTCTCCCACGACCAAGACTAAGCCCATACCTTTTTTATCCATTTTTGCATGATTTTATCTTACTTTAAGATTAAAATTAAAAGGAAAATGCATGGATAAATGGTAGCTTACAAATCAAGCATGACTCACCCCAAAGAATCTTCATCTTTCTGCAGAGAAGTAAAGGGCAAGGCAGGTGCATTGAAGGCAAGGTGACTTGGTCAAGAATTCAAGCTTTTTTAATATTAAAGAATGCAAGATTTCAACAAAGGCAACTAGCTACATATTAGCTTCAATTGTAAGCACACATGGCTTATAAATAAGCTATCTTAGTTCAGCAACAGAAGAGAGACGAGTTCAGAAGCATCCATAAGCATATAGCATACTTGTAACCACTTGTAATTTTCAAAGAAACTTGAAATTCGAATTTTAAGTTTCAGTCCATTTCAATATAAAATAAACATTCAAACATCATCTCTGAGCTACACTGAAACAATTCCAATCATTTCCAAGTCCTAAACTTCACTGAATCGAGCTATATAAAGCCACGGTTTGTTCAAACTAAAACCAACTTATATCTCATAACTCACGCATATTTAACAAGATGTAGATGCATAATTGTGTTTGGTTTGAAGCTCTGGTCGTTTCTGGAGCTTCAATTGGACTTTAATGGCTGTTTGTAGCATATACCATTTTAGGGTTTGCTTAGTTCAAAATTAGGGTTTTTCATTAGGGCCAAAATTAAGCAAAATTAAGGACATGGTTAAGTTCAGCGGAACAAGACGAATCAAATGGTACCATTGCGCCAAATTTATTTGCTTGTTTACCCCTATTCGTTATTTTGCAGATTTAGGGTTCACTTATTATAGCGCTTTTTTACAAAAGCGCTGTTGAAACCCCTGGCGAGAGGTTGAAGACGATGAGGTGTCTCCACCTCATTGGTTCAGAAGCGCGCGCGTACTTTTTGAATTTTCTCTAATTCTGTGCCTTGCAGGTGTAACGTAAGCCATGTGCCTCAATTTCTGGACCACCTGATTTCATTTAATGGCTCATCCAACGCACCAGATCATGCGTGCATACCATACTCCCTCAATCAAACCACACAGGATCAGTATCCTTTTATTTTCTATTTTATTTTCTATTTTATTTTAATTTCTTTGTTAAATTAATTAAAAATAGTTTTAAAAATCCAAAAAATACACAAAAAATATTTTTAGACTTCTAAAATAATATATTATTTTCTGAAATAAAAATATTTTATTTTCTTCAAAATTTCAATATTTTGCATAATTAATTAGTATATATTTATATATTTGCTTTTTAATTATTCTAACCAATCAAACAATCATAAAAAAAATTGTTCTTAATGTTAAAAATTATTTATATATTATAAACTAATTTTGTACATATTTTGAATAATTTTATATTTAAGTTTTAATTATTTGTATAATTATTTGCATAATTATGTTTTAATTAACTTAAATCAATTTCAAATCAATTCCAAAAATTCCAAAAAAATTAGTTTTGTCTTAAAATTAATTAACAAATATTTTGTACATATTTTAAACTTAATTTCTAGGTTTAAATCTATTTTCATCTTTTTTCTTCATTTTAATTTAATTAATCATGCATTAATTATAATTAAAACCAATCATAAAAATTCCAAAAACATGCCTTTTATTTTTCTTGCAATTTAAAATTCCTAGATAAATGTATAGGATGTCAAATTCATGTAAATAGGCTAGTTTACGTTTCCTGCACAATCGATGTAATAGCGTAGATTTACTTTCCGCACTTTACATTTCCGCATTTTAATTTCCAGCACATATAAACTGCGTGTATGTCAAAGATAAAATTGAACCGTTAGATCACTAACTTCAAAGATAAATATCTGAATCCAATCACAATCACACTTGCACCTCTTAAGGTAATCCCTTCTCATTCCTTTCAAAATCAAAGTCAAAATTCCACTATTTTGAGTACAAAATCGAACCTTGCTTTTATATCCGGTGAAAGGATAGATTTTTAAAGGAAATAGGATAAAGACCTTACAACTCAGGGTAGACCTCCTAGTTTGCTTGCTCAAATCAAAACAAACAAAATTCTCATACACTGTTGATTTTTCAAAACTTTCAAAAAAAGACAATACTTTGTATACATCCAAACACGGGTTATTACAAAGTTAACGTTCTTTTCAAAACATCTTTCGAAAGATAAACAAGCATTTTGTATACATCCACACACGGATCATTACAAAATTCAAATTACAAAGGTATTTGAAACCACATATGAGCAATTTCAGAGCAATTGAAAAGTGATCGAAAGACAAGTGAGCTAAGCAAACTTAAGAGCCCATGGATAACCATGGATACAAAGGGTGCTAACACCTTCCCTTTGTATAACCTACCCCCTTACCCAGAATTTCTTAAAGGTCTTTTTTCTGTTTCTTTTATAAACCTTTCCTTAATTGGATAAAATAAAAGGTCGGTGGCGACTCTGTGAATTTTCAAAATGCGAAAGCATTAAGCGATAAAAAAGAGTCAGTTCACGTATCTCTACAGATCAGAGGTATGGCCCGGTATTAAAAAAAAATCGGAGGTCCACAGAACTGGCGACTCTGCTGGGGAGATACTTTCAAAAACAAAATGTTTTCAAAAGGGGTTACCTTAAGAGAATAGATCACTTCGATGTTTTCAATTGTTTGACTTGATTGCTCTATTTTTCAAAGGCTTGCTTGGGTATTTTGCTTGTGTGAAAGATTCTAACCCGAATCTCGAGATACCTTAAGTATATGACAATAGACCAAGGAAACTGTACGGCATGTACCGATACGGTTGATCTGGTAGTCATCGTTAGTGCGATACTTTGGTTTATACTGATGTCCCTTGAAAACGATCAAGGAGTATATTAGGCTTCCGAAATGTCATTAAACACTAATTTGTCTTAGAACCTTTTTAGTTGAACTTGACTTGTGGCCTATTAAGTGGCTAGCTTTGAAATTGATCGAAGTTAGTTATCCTCGAGGAATATCTTGATCGGCCGCTCGAGCGCCGTATTGAGATGTTACTTCCAAGGATCATAGAACCCGAATCCAATTCTAGGACAGGTTTTAACCAACTCAACTTCAGTGGGGAGGGTATCACCTATCAGCTCCATGCAAGCCTTTAAACCTAAGGCTATTGTTTGATTTGTTTTTGTGTGCCACATGTTTGCATCATAAGCATATCATTTTTGCACCAAACACTTCAAGGATCAAAGAGTTTACCTTTGTTTTTGCAGGTAATGGCTCCCGCCACCAAAGATTACATCCGAATCAACATCTCAACGGTACCGTCTGAACTAAAAGACTTAGTGTCAGAATTCCCCAGGAATGTTCAATTCACTGAAAAGCATGGTCACCTACTCCATTTGGTTACCTCAAAATTTGAAGAAGACATGATACGGGTCCTGTTCCAGTTCTTTGACCCTGAACATCATTGCTTTACCTTTCCTGATTACCAGTTGGTACCCACTTTGGAAGAATTCTCTGAACTAATGGGATTGCCTGTTCGAAATCAATTACCTTTCACTGGTTTAGAAAGGATTCCAAAACCTGAAGTCATTGCTGCTGCTTTACATCTGCGGAAATCAGAAATCGAGTCCAATTGGGAAACAAAGAGTGGAATTAAGGGTTTACTTGCCAAGTTCTTATTGGAAAAGGCTCGACTACTGCTAGAAAACAAAAGTTATCCAGCTTTTGAGGAAGTTATGGCACTTTTGATCTATGGGTTGGTTTTATTCCCAAATCCCGACCAATTCATAAGTGTACACATCATCAACCTTTTCCTAATCCGTAACCCGGTACCAACATTGCTGGGAGACATTCTACATTCTCTACACACTCGTACCGTGAAGAAACGAGGAACTCTCATGTGCTGTATACCACTACTGTCTAGGTGGTTTACATTTCATCTTCCCCGATCTGTGTTGAGAAATGAACAAAGAATGCAATGGTCTCGCAGGATTATGTCTTTGTCTCATTCAGATATCCGGTGGAACAACTTCTTTCAAAGAGACATTACTATCATTGATCATTGTGGAGAGTACCCTAATGTGCCACTCCTTGGCATCAAAGGAGGCATCACTTACGATCCCTCTTTAGCTCTACGCCAATTCGGATATGCAAGGAGCAACGGTCCTCATGACATGATTATCCATGGCATTGTGTTTGATTACGAGAATGATTCTCATAGACACCGACGAAGGTTCATACATGCATGGGGCAGTGTCTATAGAATAGAAAGCAAAACTCTGGGGCAATGGAATTCTATTCCTATGGAACCCTACCTCAGATGGGTCCGTACTCATGCTCAGAAACTCCTTATGCCATATCCTGCTGTTCTACCTGTGACTATTGAACCAGAGGTCGAAGGATATGAACCTCAAGTTATTCTACACCCGAACATGCCAACTGACCTAGAAGAGTTGCAAAAATCTTGGGTTCAACTCAAAGAGGAAAGAGACACCTTCAAATCATACTGTCAGGACTATGAGAGAAGGATATTGGAGCTCACCGGACAGCTTCAAGAAGAACAGCAGATCAACACATTCCTGGGGGCAAAGAGAAAGCGTCCACGGGAGACCTGAAGGATCATTTACTTTATTTCTGTCTTGTAAGCCCAAATGAGGCAAAGAAAAAAAGAAGCGAAAAGAAAAAAGAAATAAATTGATTAACTAACGTTTGTTTCTTCTTTAACAAATCTAAACTCTAAGATCCTTGAAACATTGCACACACATTTCACTTCATGCATTGCATATACATTTCATACATTGCATTCATATACATTGCACATACATTTCATACATTGCATACACATGGCATCCAGTCATACACATTGCATAACAGGTTCACATGACGGATTTCTCATCTTCTCGCTGTTTATTTCAGTCAGAAGAGATGGAATCCGAAATGAGCATCAAGAATCTCGAAGCACAGAATGCCCAAATTCAAGTGGCAATTCTGGAACTGGCAAAGGGGCAGCAAGAACTGAAAGCCCTGATAATCAAGAAGAAAAAGAAGCCTAAAGGATCTGTAGGCGTGAGTCACCTGAAAAGGAAGATCAAAATCCCAGTCAAAAAGTTCAAAAAGCCACCGATCCCTGAAACAGTCGGTGATGATGAACAAGAAGACAATCAAAGCAACCAGGGTTCTGCTAAACCCTCTCTCTCTTCAAATGAAGAAAATGATCATTCTGGGGACGAACCGGATGATGAAAAATACCAACAGCTGGAAGACCGTATGAAAGCTATGGAGATACAAAAAATACCTGGCTTAGATTTCAATGATCTGGGGCTCATCTCGGATGTTGTTATCCCTCCAAAATTCAAAGTTCCTGTCTTTGCAAAATATGATGGAGTTTCTTGCCCGAAACTACATCTGAGATCCTATGTGAGGAAGATACAACCTCATACAACGGATAACAAATTGTGGATTCACTTCTTCCAAGAAAGTCTGTCGGGTACACAACTCGAGTGGTACTACCAGCTGGAAAATACCAAGGTTCATACTTGGGAAGAATTAGCTGCTGCTTTTTACAAGCAGTACCAATACAATGCTGATCTTGCGCCAACCCGTACTCAACTAAGGGGCATGTCTATGGGACCAAAAGAAAGTTTCAAAGGATATGCACAAAAGTGGAGAGATATGGCTGGAAGGGTTCAACCACCCTTATCTGATCGTGAACTAGTTGACATGTTCATGGGCACTTTAACTGGCCCTTTCTATAGCCATTTGCTGGGAAGCTCATCATCAGGTTTCACTGACCTGATACTGACCGGAGAACGTGTCGAAAGTGGCATTCAAAATGGAAAAATTCAAATAGGTTCCTCCTCTGGTACTACAAAAAGGCCCATCAGCGGGAGAAATGAGGTCAATACAACACAAATTCAGAAAAGTCGCAAAAGTGAGCAGCATCAATCTGTAGGGGCAGTTCTGATCTCCGCATCTGCACCTCAAAAAGATCAACAGCCAAAATATACGCATCGACCAGATGCACCAAGAAGAAATTTCACCAGAATCAACATGCCAATCTCTCAGGCATTGCAGCACTTGCTAAAAGCAGATCTGATCACCTTAAGAGGTCCTCCAAAGAATGTCAACACTTCCTCTCCGAATTATCGCCCTGATGCGACATGTGCCTATCACTCAAACTGTCCAGGACATGACGCAGATCACTGCTGGGCCCTGAAAAATAAAATACAAGATATGATAGATGCTGGTGAAATTGAGTTCGATCCTCCAGAAACTCCAAATGTCATCACTGCACCTATGCCAAAGCATGACAAAACTGTTAACGCTATCCTGGACGCTGTTTACATCTATGATGTGAACGAATTATCAACTCCACTCTGCAAAGTCAAAGGAAAGCTAATCCGAGCTGGTTACTTCCCAGGATGTGACCCCGACTGCTTTTACTGCTCTTGCCTGCCCAATGGTTGTGAAAATCTGAGGATGGGAATTCAAAAATGGATGGATCGCCGTATCATTATGTTTGAGAGGCTCCCTTCTATGGACGTGCTGTGCGAAGTCTTTACAAACGGGATGAGAATAGAGGATGCCTCAGTGATCTCCAGCTTACCCTTCAAAATCTCTGCCAAGGCTCCATTCAAAATTTCTGCTACACTCAAAGTGGCATCAGTAGTCATTGCTAGTCCAACTCCATTTCCATACTCCTCAGACAAAGCTGTCCCATGGGGATATGACACTAATGTTTACATTCATGGAGTTAAGCAGGGTACCTCGACTGAAGAGACCGCAAAGTTAACTACTCCAACTGTGGGTAATATTGTGGGTACCAGCAAGATCACGAGAAGTGGAAGAATCTTTTCACCAGAAATTTCTCCAAATGTTGCTGCTGGTCCATTCCGAGTCCCAGTTCCTAATCAAGATAACAGCGCTCGAGGCAAAGAGCCACAAGTTGAACAAGTTCAAACCCCGGTGGAGATCACTGCTGAGGATCCATCAAAGCAAGAAATGGAGGAAATATTGAAAATCATCTGCAAGAGTGATTACAATATTGTTGAGCAACTGGGGCACACTGCTTCAAAAATCTCAATGCTATCTCTGCTAAAATATTCAGAAGCTCATGCCAAAGCTCTGATGAAGTTCCTAAAAGCTGCGCACGTACCTCCAGAGATCTCAGTCGACCAATTTGAGAATTGTGTTGCCAATCTAACCGTGAGCAATGGTCTCGGTTTCTCTGATATGGATCTAACCCCTGCTGGGAAAAATCACAACAAAGCCTTACATATCTCCATTGAATGTAATGGCACCACTCTATCTCATGTGCTAGTAGATAACGGTTCTTCTCTGAACGTGTTACCGAAAACAGTACTAGAAAAGCTTGACTTCGAAGGAATTGTGTTACAACCAAGCGATGTTGTGGTAAGAGCCTTTGACGGATCAACCAGAACGGTATACGGAAAAGTGAATCTCCCAATCAGAGTGGGTTCTCAAATCTTTGATTCTATCTTTTACGTAATGGAAATTCACCCAGCCTACTCCTGTTTACTTGGACGCCCTTGGATACATGGGGCAAACGCTGTAACTTCTACCCTGCATCAGAAGTTAAAATATCCAGTAAAAGGAAAGATTGTCACAGTCTATGGCGAAGAGGAATATGTGGTTAGTCACCTAAGCAATTCCAAATATGTCGAGTTGGAGGACGAATTCATCGAAACTCCATGCCAATCATTTGAGGTGGTCTCTCCAGATGTCTCTACCACTGTCATACCCTAATTTTTGACCCCCCTGAGATGACATATCTTCAGGATTTTTCATCAGGTCAAGACAAGTACCCAGAGCAGTCATTTCTCCATCTGGTACCTAATCGAGGATGCTCAAAGAC
This sequence comes from Vicia villosa, assembly GCF_029867415.1. Classification (NCBI taxonomy): domain Eukaryota; kingdom Viridiplantae; phylum Streptophyta; class Magnoliopsida; order Fabales; family Fabaceae; genus Vicia; species Vicia villosa. The sequence goes on along the minus strand of NC_081184.1, from coordinate 40,845,291 downwards.
AAGAAAGCTCAGGCAAAGGATCAATCAATACAAGGATGAGTCCCTAATACAATCATGGGGCTCAAGGACTTCATTTTTCTCATCTATGATTGATTGGACATCCAGTCATATGAGTACAGGTTTACTCAGGTCATCAGACTAGGGTTTTGAGCCTATCAAGGACTGAAATCAGGGATCACATTTGGGAAACCCTAAAAAACCTCAGAGGATCATTCAAAGACATCAATCATCTTCAAATAACTCATATTACAAGATCTACTGGACATCACACTTCAATTCAAAGTCTACAGTCATTATTTTCACATGGTCGACAAATTAGGGTTTTGACCTAATTCACCAAGATAGTTGACTTCTGATCAGGGCATGAATCCAAAACTCAAGACATGATTCAAGGATCTCTACTACCTCCATATTGTCATACCCTAATTTTTGACCCCCCCTGAGATGACATATCTTCAGGATTTTTCATCAGGTCAAGACAAGTACCCAAAGCAGTCATTTCTCCATCTGGTACCTAATCGAGGATGCTCAAAGACAAGAAAGCTCAGGCAAAGGATCAATCAATACAAGGATTAGTCCCTAATACAATCATGAGGCTCAAAGACTTCACTTTTCTCATCTATGATTGATTAGACATCCAGTCATATGAGTACAGGTTTACTCAGGTCGCCAGACTAGGGTTCTGAGCCTATCAAGGACTGAAATCAGGGATCACATTTGGGAAACCCTAAAAAACCTCAGAGGGTCATTCAAAGACATCAATCATCTTCAAATAACTCATATTACAAGGTCTACTGGACATCACACTTCAATTCAAAGTCTACAGTCATTACTTTCACATGGTCGACAAATTAGGGTTTTGACCTAATTCACCAAGATAGTTGACTTCTGATCAGGGCATGAATCCAAAACTCAAGACATGATTCAAGGATCTCTACTACCTCCATATAATCCATTTATATCATCCATTTGTGGAGAAGATCCTATTTCTACACAAAAGCCCAAAAATTCACTTTGTCAGGAAAAAGTCAACTGTGAAGGATCATCATTGACTTTTAAGGTTTTTGGTCAAAAAATGACTTTCAAAGATCAATATCATCAATATATGGATGTCAAAGTCATTTGGCCAAAGAAATTCAAAGAAATTCATCAAGGAGCGAAAAGTCGGGAATTAGGGTTTTTGAAGGCATGGTGAGATCTCAAAATTTCACCTACACAACTCAAAAAACTTCCAACATGAAAGTTGTAGATCTTGCAAAATAAAACAACATCTTACAAAGGAACTTTTTTCAAAAGATCAACCATTTATGAAGTTTTGGAAATTTTGAAGTTTAGGTCATAAACACTTAGAAATTTTTCTAAGTGTTTTAACCTAGTTTTCATCCAACTTTAGGCTCATTTTTCACAAATTTCCTAAATGATTCTGAAGAAGACATAAACTAATGATTTGAAGTAGATGTTTAGGGCTTTCCAAATTGTGTTCAACCTTCTCCAAATTCAATTTGAGCTAGGAGTTATGCTTGTTCAAAGTTGGCCTCATGAAGTGAAATTATAGGTCATGGACACTTTTGGACTTTGCAAATTTTGTGCAAATAACCTCTCTTATGGATGCTACACGACCCATAACACATCTGAAACCATGCCATGCATTCATTTTCACCATGCCATAAGGATTGAAGAAGATTCTAAAAAAACAAGAACATGTGATTATGTAATGATTACATTTGTGAATTTATGGCAAATTGATGAATCACCCAAGGAATCTTCTCACCAACCAATTAGAGCTCATTTCTGGCTCAGAATTGTCCCCTAAGATCAAGCAAAATCGAGGGCTAGGGGGATTGATCAAATGGAATCAAAATTCTCATCATTGCATAAGAGATATTTGCAAAATTCCTTCATGGCTAAGAAAGCAAATCAACTTCACTAAGGAAGCTCACTCCTCTGCAGCTATACTGATCCATTTGCCTATAAATACAGATGCATTCCTCATTCAAAAACACACCAAAGCAACCATATTACTTGCTTTCTCCTTCTCTCCTCTTGTTCATTGTTTTTCAAAGTTCTTTGGCAAGAAGAATCGATTTCTTCAAACCAAAGCTTATCTTTGGGAAGTGAGCATTCTAACATCTCAAGGGAGGTCATTTGAGGTGATCCAAGCACCTGGATCACTTCTGTAGGTGGAGGAACACCATTGTTGCTCTCACTTTGAAGCACTTGCAGTTGGAGGTCCATGGAGTGATTCAGAAGGTTTCAAGGCAAGCCAATCATCCAGACACACTCCTCAGGTCATAGTGAAGCTAACCAGATGGCTGCAGCTCATCTGTAACTCAGGATTCAACAACCTCCATGTCCACTTGAAGCTCAAATCGAGGGAGGTCCATAGAACAATTCAGAAGGATTCAGGCTACAATAAGCATCCAGTTAGCATCATTGAGTCTCAGGGAAGCTATTGAGATCATTCATTCAAACCCAGGTGCTCTCAATCATCCTCACGATCTCCATTTTCAGAGGTAAGTTTCTGAACTTCACCTCTCTAATTTAAGCACCTTTTGTGAAATAGCTCGATTCTATCTTGTTCAGCATCATCAGAGGATTGAAAACCCTCTATCATCATCCATTTATCTTTCAGTATAGTCATTTAATTTAATTTTGAAATTTTAGGGTTCTTCACGTATTTTAGGTAATTCAGTAGATGTAGTTAATATAAATTCATGTTAGTTACATATTTGAAATCGTGAGAGAATTTAGAGCAAGTTTGGTCTTTACATCTTTGCAAATGGTTGAGAATTGAGAGAGTTCAGAAATTCAAAAATCCAAAAGCTAGAGGTTGAAGACAACAATGGTGGTGGCGCGCAAAATTCAAATCCAGGGCTAAAGTTTATTTTATTTTGAATGGTAGTTGTTTCATAAACGACTAAATCGTTATAGCCCAGTGGTAAAGAGTGTTTGTGTGTTGCGCGTGCCCAAGGTCTGGGGTTCGAATCCCCCTCGCCCCAGACCTTTTGATTTTATTTCTTTTTTCTCCTCTATGCATTAGACAACATACATATTGCAATGGATTCCCTTCTATAACACCATACGCGCGTTGGCTGATTGGTGTGTGTTTTGATTGTTGGCTTCAAGGGCGTGGGTTCAAACCATGGTGAGGCCAAAACATTATTTTTTATCACTTTTCCTCTTCATTTTCTTCACAACTTTAACCAATTATTTAACTTATCAAATTAATTCATTTTGACTTCATTTTTTAAACACTTGTTGATTAATATATATATTTTATAAATAATCAAAAAAATCATAAAAATATTATTTATTTCATGTATTTTAATTAGGTTTAAAATAGTATGTTTTAAATGTTTCTTAAATACTTTAAAATATATATATTCATTTTGTTTTAACCTAATTACTTTGTGAATAATGTTATGATAAAAACCCTATTTATTTAGGTCTTAATTAGGTATAGATTTCATCTTTGCCTTAATTAAGTTGACTTTTGTCAATCTACAAAATTGTTTTCAATCTCCGATTAAACAGATGATTAAGGTTTTCAAACAACAAAACCTTATATCATTTCAATCTTTTCTTCAACTATTTTCATAAACAGTAAATCATTTTTAAGTGGGCCTCTAATAGAGTGTAAGTCCCAAGCATCTTCTCTTCTTAGCTTGTTTTCAAAACTGTATTTTCAAAATCTTCTTTCTGTTTTCAAAACATTCTTCTGGTATTTGAAGGGCATTATTCCCGGTGAAACTCTTCAGATACCTATGTGACCTTTGTCCATCTTCACTTCTTCTGTTTTCAAAAACCATTAACTGTTTATCATATACATTCAACTGTTATCAACAAAAACAACAAAAATTACTGTTGAGGCTCTGTACATACTTCTTCAATGGCCTCCACTCCATCCAGGTTAGGCTTTACAAGCTTTCAATTTACAGTCTTTATTTAAATTACTGTCAAATGTAAACTGTGCATATATTAGTTTAGAACTACGTTTGAGTATAAACCTTAGGACAGTTAAACTATATATATATTATAGGAATATGACCTAGGATTGAGAATGTCTTCCCGGTGAAGGCTCTTTCCTAATTAGAGATCTGTAGTTCAAACCCCCAAGATGAATTATTCCCGGTGAAACATCTTGGCAAAAACCTTAGAATCCAAAAATAATAGGACACATCCACCCAAAGAGGAATTATTCCCGGTGAAACCTCTTACCCATTTGCTTAGAGCCAAAATAAGTTCAAAACTACATAAGCTTTCTCTTGTGCTATAACAAGGACCCTCGATTAGCCTCCTCTTGGGCTTTGTACAAGGACCCACAGGCTTCTTAAAAGCATTTCCAGCTTCCTCTTGAGCTTGTATACAAGGACCCATCAGGTTTCTTATAAACATAGGAACAGGTCTTTAGTCACCTTTTAGCCTACCCTGGTGAGTTTCTTCCAATTTAAACCAGACTTAAAACAAGCTAAGTTTGTCTCAATTTCACATTGAGTACATTTTTGGAATGAGAGACATGGACAGTCTCTGTCACCCTTATCTTCATCAATCCTCCTTAGTAGAGTCTAGGATCTATGTTTTGGTCATCCTCAGCATTGAGTCAGCCTTCATCTTGGGCTTTAAACAAGAAGTCTCCACTAGATAATCTTTCTGCCAATCCTTTCATCCTTTAATAATTAATGGAGTGCTACCCAAATCATTCATTTCAACAACAACCCCTGGAAAGGGTTAGCCTCCAAAGTCAATTAATAAATGTCAAAAAATAAATAGATTTCATTCTCTTAGGAGATAATTTCCCCAAAAGAGTCAAACCCCTGGAAAGGGTCAGTCTCCAAAAAAACATGATAAAGTCAGTCTTTTAACAGACAAATTCACCAGCTGAGTCAAAATCCCTGGAAAGGGTTAGCTTCCAAAGAAAAACAGTCTTTTTATAAATAAAATCTCCTCAGTAGAGTCAAAACCAACAAAAACAGTTAGCCTCAACCTTGGGCTTCATACAAGGCACCCAAACAATAAAACTCCCCTGTCAAGAGTCAGCCTCAACCTTGGGCATTGTACAAGGCAGATAATAGAGTCTCCCCAGTGAGTTCTTCATCACTCAGTAGCCACAACCTTGGGCTTTGTACAAGGCAGATAAACCATATTTTTCATGTGTCAAAGATTCCTAACACTTAGGATCTTTCCCCATATAGTCATCCATACTCAATTCATTTATTTAAGAGTCCGCCACAACCTTGGGCTTTGTACAAGGCAGAAAATAATGTTTTCCATAGCTAGAGTCAGCCTCAATTCTGGGCTTTTTACAGAACACCAAATAAAATCCATCAAATAAACACTCTCCAAATAGAGTCAGCCTCAATTCTGGGCTTTGTACAGAACACAAAAATACCCTGTAATTAACCCTCAGTGGAGTCATCTCCCAGAGTCAATAATATTAATTAATCAATCAAAAAGCCTCAAGCTTGGGCCTCATACAAGCCAGCTAAAGTCAAATCTTTCATACAGTAGATAGACATAGCTTATCTCTATAAAGAGATATTTTTACTACTCTACCACATTCAAACAAACAAACATTTCAATTTCAATTTCAATCAAAGTCTCCCATTTAGGACTCTGAAAGACATGCTCTGGCACATCCCCAGACTTGTACACTTTCCCTAATTTGGACGAGCATCTTTCTTTCATTTAAGAGGCATCTGACTGGCATACTTGCACACACACAAGTAAGGTCCCCCTCTTGAATGAAATGAATTCAGTTATTCTGTCACTCCTTTAAATGTTTGTGGTAGAATAGTACAAATACCTCTCTGTAGAGATAATTTCATGTCTCTTTACTGTAAACAGAGATTTAATTCCAAGCTTCAACCTTGAGCTTCAAGCAAGGCACCAAAAACAATCAATTTCCCTAGTTAGTTCCCCGAACTACATTAAGCTCTGACTTCCACTAGGGATATGTAGGCATGAGGTTCACAAGGAATCTCAGCGAGCTAATAAAATACCAAAAATAGTCAGTTTGTCTGTCTGTCTGTCTTTTAAAATCAATTCAATTCCTTCTCCTAACACAAAGGAGAAACTTTCCCAATCATTAGCAATAAACACAAACACAAATGACACAGAGAAGGTTCCTGTAGAGTACTACAGATATGTAGGGTGTTTAAACACTTCCCTATGTATAACCGACCTCCCGGACTCCAGAATTTCTAGTCTAGGTGTAAATCCCCACACTTAGCAAACTCCTAGGGTTTAGTTGAGATCTTTTTTCCCCTTTCCTACTCGTAGGACAAATAAGAAAGTTCGTGTGATATCGTAGGAAGAACTGAAATAAAATTCATCCCACCACGGGCGCATTCTCCTTCCAAATTTCGCGTGAAGGGTCTAGCGTGCCGTCCTCCCAAGTGAAACGGGGAGGTAAAAGAAAACGACACCACACATATAATCCATTTATATCATCCATTTGGGGAGAAGATCTTATTTCTACACAAAAGCCCAAAAATTCACTTTGTCAGGAAAAAGTCAACTGTGAAGGATCATCATTGACTTTTAAGGTTTTTGGTCAAAAAATGACTTTCAAAGATCAATATCATCAATATATGGATGTCAAAGTCATTTGGCCAAAGAAATTCAAAGAAATTCATCAAGGAGCGAAAAGTCGGGAATTAGGGTTTTTGAGGGCATGGTGAGATCTCAAAATTTCACCTACACAACTCAAAAAACTTCCAACATGAAAGTTGTAGATCTTGCCAAATAAAACAACATCTTACAAGGGAACTTTTTTCAAAAGATCAACCATTTATGAAGTTTTGGAAATTTTGAAGTTTAGGTCATAAACACTTAGAAATTTTTCTAAGTGTTTTAACCTAGTTTTCTTCCAACTTTGGCCTCACTTTTCACAAATTTCCCAAAGGATTCTGAAGAAGACATAAACTAATGATTTAAAGTAGATGTTTAGGGCTTTCCAAATTGTGTTCAACCTTCTCAAAATTCAATTTGAGCTAAGAGTTATGCTTGTTCATAGTTGGCCTCATGAAGTGAAATTATAGGTCATGCATCATTTTGGAACTTTGAAGTTTTGTGCACATGACCTCAAATTCAGATGCTACATGACCCATAATACATCTGCAAACATGCCATGCATTCATTTTCACCATGCCATGATAATTGAAGAAGATTCCTAAAACAAGAACATGTGATTATGTAATGATTACATTTGAGAATTTATGGCAAATTGATGAATCACCCAAGGAATCTTCTCATCAACCAATTAGAGCTCACTTTGCATCTGAATTGTCCCCTAAGATCAGATAGAATCAATGGATAGGGGAGGTGGCTCGAAAATGCAATGATCACACTTGGATATTCTTTGAAATTTCTTCATGGCTAAGAAACCAAACTTGCTTCACTAAGCAAGCTCACTCTCTCACTCAGTACTGAGACATTTGCCTATAAATAGGAGAGCACAATTCAGTAGAAAAACACACCAAAGCAACCATATTACTTGCTTTCTCTTTCTCTTCTCTTGTTCATTGTTTTTCAAAGTTCTTTGGCAAGAAGAATCGATTTCTTCAAACCAGAGCTTATCTTTGGGAAGTGAGCATTCTAACATCTCAAGGGAGGTCATTTGAGGTGATCCAAGCACCTGGATCACTTCTGTAGGTGGAGGAACACCATTGTTGCTCTCACTTTGGAGCATCTGCAGTTGGAGGTCCATGGCATGATTCAGAAGGTTTCAAGGCAAGCCAATCATCCAGACACACTCCTCAGGTCATAGTGAAGCTAACCAGATGGCTGCAGCTCATCTGTAACTCGAGAATCAACACCCTCCATGTTCACTTGAAGCTGAAATCGAGGGAGGTCCATAGAACATTTCAGGAGGTTTGAGGTCATTACAAGCATTCAGTTAGCATCACTGAGCCACAAGGAAGCTTTTGGGATCGTTCATACAAGCCCAGTTGCTCTCTATCATCCTCACGATCTCCATTTTCAGAGGTAAGTTTCTGAACTCTCTCTCTTTAATTTAAGTACTCTTTGTGAAATAGCTCGATTCTATCTTGTTCAGCATCATCAGAGGATTGAAAACCCTCTATCATCATCTATTTATCTTTCAGTATAGTCATTTAATTTAATTTTGAAATTTTAGGGTTCTTCACGATTTCTGGTAAATTAATTAGATGTAGTTAATGATAGTTCATGTTAGTTACATATTTAGAATCGTGAGTGAATTTAGAGCAAGTTTCATGTTTACATCGTTGCAAATGGTTGAGAAACGAGTAAGTTCAGAAATTCAAAAATGGAGAGCTTGAGGTTGAAGATGAAGATGGTGGTGGCGCGCAAATTTGAATTCTCAGGGGAGAGTTTATTTTATTTTGAATGGTGTGCGTTTTATTAACGACTGAATAACTTGCCCTAGTGGCCACACATGCGCTCTTAGTCTCCTCATGCCAAAGGTCTGGGGTTCGAATCCCCCTCGCCCCAGACTTTTTGGTTCTTTTATTTTTCAAAGATTTACAACTTGTTTTGAAACATAACCAAATGAATGCAAGTCACTAACACTGAGCGCGCGTTGGCTCAGTGGTGTTGTTTTGGGCTGGTAACCTCAAGGGCGTGGGTTCAAACCCTCCAAGGGCCAAAACTTATTTTTTTTAACACTAATTTCTTTCATTTCTCTTCACAACTTCACATATTTATTTAACCTATCAAAATAAATCATTTTCACTTCATTTTTCATACACCTATTATTTAATATATCTATTTTGTGAATAGTCAAAAAAATCATAAAAATATTATTTATTTCTTGAGTTTTTAATTAGGTTTAAAATAGTATGTTTTAAGTGTTTTCTTAAATACTTTAATATATATTATCACTTTATTTTAACCTAATCACTTTGTAAATAAGTTTATGATAAAACCCTAATTATTTAGGTCTTAATTAAGTAAAAATCTTTATTTTTACTTTAATTAAGTTGACTTTTGTCAATTTTCAAAGCTGTTATCAATCTCCGATTAAACGGATGATTAAGGTTTTCAAACAACAAAACCTTATATCATTTCAAATCATTTTCAACTGCTTTTATCACCAGTACTGCAAAGTACTGGGCCTCTAATAGAGTGTAAGTCCCAAAAACCTTCTCTTCTTAGCTTGTTTTTAAAAACTGTATTTTCAAAATCTTCTTTCTGTTTTCAAAACATTCCTCTGGTATTTGAAGGGCATTATTCCCGGTGAAACTCTTCAGATACCTATGTGACCTTTGTCCATCTTCACTTCTTCTGTTTTAAAAAAACCATTAACTGTTTATCATATATATATATTCAACTGTTATCAACAAAACAACAAAAATACTGTTGAGGCTCTGTACATACTTCTTCAATGGCCTCCACTCCATCCAGGTTAGGCTTTACAAGCTTTCAATTTACAGTCTTTATTTAAATTACTGTCAAATATAAACTGTGCATATATATATTAGTTTAGAACTACGTTTGAGTATAAACCCTAGGACAGTTAAACTATATATATATATATATATATATATTATAGGAATATGACCTAGGATTGAGAATGTCTTCCCGGTGAAGGCTCTTTCCTAATTAGAGATCTGTAGTTCAAACCCCCAAGATGAATTATTCCCGGTGAAACATCTTGGCAAAAACCTTAGAATCCAAATAATAGGACACATCCACCCAAAGAGGAATTATTCCCGGTGAAACCTCTTACCCATTTGCTTAGAGCCAAAATAAGTTCAAAACTACATAGCTTTCTCTTGTGCTATAACAAGGACCCTCGATTAGCCTCCTCTTGGGCTTTGTACAAGGACCCACAGGCTTCTTAAAAGCATTGTTAGAACAAGATTTGTTCTTATCAATTATCTTAGTTTTGATGATAACAATAATATGAATTTTGCTTAAGATAATATGGTACTCTAATCCAATGCAATTTCCCTTTCAGGAAATATATATAAAGAGTACGCATAATTCAGCGCTCAGAAGATGTGTCTCAAATGGTTCAGCATGCAACATCAGAACATGGTCTGGCAAGACATCAGAAGATGGTCGAAGCAGAATCAGAACATGGGTCTATGGAAGCATCAGAAGAACATGAGATCAGAAGCACTGAAGATCAGAAGATGGTATCACGCTCAGAAGCACTTCAAGGTCAGAAGATCAGAAGATGCTGTGCACCAAGCTGTTTGACTCTGATGATATTCAAACGTCGTATTCACAAACATCAGATCAGAAGGAAGTACACGTGGCAGACTACGCTGACTGACAAAAGGAACGTTAAAGCTACTAAAGGCTACGTCAGTAGACACAGCGTGAACAAGGCTCGAGGTAGTTGACAAAAGCGTATAACATTAAATGCAAAGCTGTACGGAACACGCAAAGCATTAAATGCATTCAACGGTCATCTTCTCAACGCCTATAAATATGAAGTTCTGATGAGAAGCAAGGTTAACGATTTCGCACCAATACAATTCAAATTAACTTGCTGAAACTCTGTTCAAATCAAAACTCAGAATCTTCATCTTCATCAAAGCTCACTACATTGCTGTTGTAATATCTTAGTGAGATTAAGCTTAAATTGTAAGAGAAATATCACAGTTGTGATTATCGCTTTTAAGAAGCATTTGTAAACTCTTGAATAGATTACATTAAGTTGTAAGGAACTAGAGTGATCAGTTGATCAGTATACTCTAGGAAGTCTTAGCAGTTAGCTGAGCAGGAAGTCTTGGCAGTTGGCTGAGCAGGAAGTCTTGGCAGTTGGCTGAGCAGGAAGTCTTGGCAGTTGGCTGAGCAGAAAGTCTTAGGAGTGAACTAAGCCTAGAGTGATCGTGTTGATCAGTAGACTCTAGAAAAGTCTTAGGAGTGAACTAAGCAGTTGTTCCTGGAGTGATCAGGTTGTGATCAGAAGACTCTGGAAGACTTAGTTGCGGCTAAGTGGAAAACCATTGTAATCCGTGCGATTAGTGGATTAAATCCTCAGTTGAGGTAAATCATCTCTGCGGGGGTGGACTGGAGTAGCTTCGTTAACAGCGAACCAGGATAAAAATAATTGTGCATTTTATTTTTATCGCTCAAGATTTTAAGTCACACTTATTCAATCCCCCCCTTTCTAAGTGTTTTTCTATCCTTCAATTGGCATCAGAGCGCCGGTTCTAAGGTGCAAGCACTTAACCGTGTTCAGAAAAGATTCAGGAAGAGAAAAACGCTTTATTTAAAAGATGGTTGATGAAAGTGAAAGGACTATACCTACACCTGCATCTACATCTGGCTCTGCTGAGCAATACAACGGTAACAATGGTTATACTAGACCGCCGGTATTTGATGGTGAAAACTTTGAATACTGGAAAGATAAACTGGAGAGTTACTTTCTGGGTCTAGATGGTGATCTATGGGATCTTCTGATGGATGGTTACAAACATCCAGTAAATGCCAGAGGCGTGAAGCTGTCAAGGCAAGAAATGAATGATGACCAAAAGAAGCTTTTCAGGAATCATCATAAATGTCGAACTGTTTTGCTGAATGCTATCTCTCATGCTGAGTATGAGAAGATATCTAACAGGGAAACGGCCTATGACATATATGAGTCCTTGAAAATGACTCATGAAGGAAATGCTCAAGTCAAGGAGACAAAAGCTCTTGCCTTAATCCAGAAGTATGAAGCCTTCAAGATGGAGGATGATGAAGACATTGAAAAGATGTTTTCGAGATTTCAAACTCTGACTGCTGGATTGAGAGTTCTTGACAAAGGATACACCAAGGCTGATCATGTAAAGAAGATCATCAGAAGCTTACCCAGAAGATGGGGTCCGATGGTGACTGCATTCAAGATTGCGAAGAATCTGAATGAAGTTTCTCTGGAAGAGCTTATCAGTGCCTTGAGAAGCCATGAGATTGAGCTGGACGCAAATGAGCCTCAAAAGAAAGGTAAGTCTATTGCATTAAAATCTAATATCAAGAAATGCACTAACGCTTTTCAGGCTAGAGAAGAAGATCCTGAAGAATCAGAATCTGAAGAAGAAGATGAACTGTCCATGATTTCCAGAAGGCTAAATCAACTCTGGAAGACCAAGCAAAGGAAGTTCAGAGGCTTCAGAAGTTCAAGGAAATTTGAACGTGGAGAATCTTCTGATGAAAGAAGATTTGACAAGAAGAAGGTCATGTGCTATGAATGCAATGAGCCTGGACACTACAAGAATGAATGTCCAAATCTTCAGAAGGAAAGTCCCAAGAAAAAGTTTCATAAGAAGAAAGGTCTTATGGCAACCTGGGATGAGTCAGAAGATGATTCAGAAGATGAGCAGGCCAACTGTGCGCTGATGGCGACAGAAGATGACGGATCAGAATCTACATCAGAATCAGATTCTGAAGAGGTATTTGCTGAACTTACTAGAGATGAGTTAGTTTCCGGTCTAACTGAACTTCTGGAACTCAAGTCTCAGATCAGTCTCAAATACAAAAAGCTGAAAAAGCAATTTGAATTTGAAACAAAGAAGCTTGAGTTGGAGAATTCTGAATTAAAGGAAAAACTTTTAAAATTATCCAATAATGTTGGATCTCCTTCGGATTCAGAAAAATCCACTCCCAGTCTGAACCATATTCTGAAAGAATATGATTTAAGTTTCAGGAAGTTCCTATCTAGAAGTATTGGCAGAAGTCAGCTAGCTTCTATGATATATGCTGTGTCTGGAAACAAAAGAGTTGGCATTGGTTATGAGGGTGAAACCCCATACAAACTTGAACCTGTTGATGAAATGAAAATTACATACAAGCCATTGTATGATCAGTTCAAGTATGGCCACTCACATGATATTAGGCACACTTCACATGCACAAAGTTTTCACAGTACACACACTAAGAAGCATGTGACACAACCTAGGAAATATCATGAAACTCACATTAAGAATTATCATGCTGTTCCTCCTATTGCTTACAATGTTAAACCCAAGTTCAATCAGAACTTGAGAAAATCTAACAAGAAAGGACCCAAAAAGATGTGGGTACCTAAGGATAAGATTATTCCTATTGCAGATATCCTTGGCTGCAAGAAGGACAAAGCACAACATGTCATGGTACCTGGACTCTGGATGCTCACGACACATGACAGGAAGAAGGTCTATGTTCCAAGACCTGGTGCTTAAGTCTGGAGGAGAAGTCAAGTTCGGAGGAGATCAGAAGGGCAAGATAATTGGCTCTGGAACTATAAAATCTGGTAACTCTCCTTCCATCTCTAATGTACTTCTTGTAGAAGGATTAACACATAACCTTTTATCTATCAGTCAATTAAGTGACAATGGTTATGATATAATCTTTAATCAAGAGTCTTGCAAGGCTGTAAATCAGAAGGATGGCTCAATCCTATTTACAGGCAAGAGGAAGAACAACATTTATAAGACAGATCTGCAAGATCTTATGAGTCAGAAGGTGACTTGTCTTATGTCTGTTTCTGAAGAGCAGTGGGTCTGGCACAGGAGATTAGGTCATGCTAGTTTGAGAAAGATCTCTCAAATTAACAAACTGAATCTTGTCAGAGGACTCCCTAATCTGAAATTCCAATCAGATGCTCTTTGTGAAGCATGTCAGAAGGGCAAGTTCTCCAAACCTGCATTCAAGTCTAAGAATGTTGTTTCTACCTCAAGGCCATTAGAACTCTTGCACATTGATCTGTTTGGACCAGTCAAAACAGCATCTGTCAGAGGAAAGAAATATGGATTAGTCATCGTAGATGATTATAGCCGCTGGACATGGGTAAAATTCTTAAAACACAAGGATGAGACTCATTCAGTGTTCTTTGACTTCTGCATTCAGATTCAATCTGAAAAAGAGTGTAAAATCATAAAGGTCAGAAGTGATCATGGTGGTGAATTTGAGAACAAATCCTTTGAAGAATTCTTCAAAGAAAATGGTATTGCCCATGATTTCTCTTGTCCTAGAACTCCACAGCAAAATGGGGTTGTAGAACGAAAGAATAGGACTCTTCAAGAAATGGCCAGAACCATGATCAATGAAACCAATATGGCTAAGCATTTCTGGGCAGAAGCAATAAACACTGCATGTTATATTCAGAATAGAATCTCTATCAGACCTATTCTAAATAAGACTCCCTATGAATTGTGGAAGAATAGAAAGCCCAACATTTCATATTTCCATCCTTTTGGATGTGTATGCTTTATTCTGAACACTAAAGATCATCTTGGTAAGTTTGATTCCAAAGCTCAAAAGTGTTTCCTTCTTGGATATTCTGAACGCTCAAAAGGCTACAGGGTATACAATACTGAAACATTGGTTGTAGAAGAATCAATCAATATCAGGTTTGATGATAAGCTTGGTTCTGAAAAACCAAAGCAAGTTGATAATTTTGCAGGTTGTGATATTGACATATCAGAAGTTGTTGAGCCAAGAAGCAACGCATCAGAAGCAGAGCTCCTCAGAAGCAAAGAATCTGAAGATCAAGTAACAGCTTCTCTGGAGGATCTAAGTATTTCTGAAGAACCATCTGTCAGAAGATCTTCCAGACTCATCTCTGGTCATTCAGAAGATGTCATTCTTGGAAAGAAGGATGATCCAATCAGAACAAGAGCATTCCTTAGGAACAATGCAGACTGTCAATTAGGTCTTGTATCTTTGATCGAGCCAACTTCTGTTGATCATGCTCTAGAAGATCCAGACTGGATAATTGCTATGCAAGAAGAACTAAATCAGTTTACAAGGAATGATGTTTGGGATCTTGTTCCTAGACCAGATGGATTCAATATAATCGGTACAAAATGGGTCTTCAGAAACAAGCTTAGTGAGAAAGGTGAAGTGGTAAGGAACAAAGCCAGACTGGTGGCTCAGGGTTATAGTCAGCAAGAAGGGATTGACTACACAGAAACCTTTGCACCAGTGGCCAGGTTAGAGTCTATTCGTCTATTAATTTCTTTTGCCACTCAACATAACATCATTCTCTATCAGATGGATGTTAAGAGTGCCTTCTTAAATGGTTATATAGATGAAGAAGTTTATGTCCATCAACCTCCTGGTTTTGAAGACTCTATGTCTCCTAATCATGTTTTTAAACTTAAGAAATCATTGTATGGATTGAAACAGGCTCCCAGAGCTTGGTATGAACGCTTAAGTTCTTTCCTTCTAGATAATGGTTTCACTAGAGGAAAAGTGGACACTACTCTCTTTTGTAAAACCTTTGAAAAGGATATTTTAATTTGTCAAATATATGTAGATGATATTATTTTTGGAACATCTAATGCTACACTTGGAAAGGAGTTTGCTAAGTCTATGCAGGCTGAGTTTGAAATGAGCATGATGGGAGAACTCAAGTATTTCCTTGGAATACAAATAAATCAAACATCAGAAGGAACGTATGTTCACCAAACCAAGTATGTGAAGGAACTTCTGAAGAAGTTCAATCTTCTAGACTGCAAAGAAGCCAAAACTCCTATGCATCCAACATGCATCCTAGGTAAGGATGAGGTAAGTAAGAAGGTAGATCAGAAGCTATACAGAGGTATGATTGGATCTCTTCTATATCTGACTGCTTCTAGACCTGACATTCTGTTCAGTGTTTGTTTGTGTGCTAGATTCCAATCGGATCCTAGAGAATCTCATTTAACTGCTGTTAAGAGGATTCTAAGGTATCTGAAAGGTACTACTAATGTTGGTTTAGTTTACAGAAAATCTAAAGAATACAACTTAGTAGGATTCTGCGATGCTGATTATGCTGGAGACAGAATTGAAAGAAAAAGTACTTCAGGAAGTTGCCAATTTCTTGGAAGTCACTTAATCTCCTGGTACAGCAAGAAGCAAGCAACCATTGCTCTATCAACCACAGAAGCAGAATATGTCGCAGCTGCTGGTTGTAGTACACAGATGCTCTGGATGAAAAGTCAGTTAGAAGATTATCAGATATTTGAGAGTAACATTCCTATATTCTGTGATAATACTTCTGCTATATGTTTATCTAAGAATCCTATTCTTCATTCAAAAGCTAAACATATTGAGATAAAACATCATTTCATAAGGGACTATGTTCAGAAGGGTGTTATATCTTTAAACTTTGTTGATACAGACCATCAATGGGCTGATATCTTTACAAAACCCCTGGCTGAAGATAGGTTTAAGTTCATTCTGAAGAACATCAGTATGGATTTATGCCCAGAATGAGAAGATGAGAATTTCTCATGTATGAGTATCTTCTGAAATGAATGTGGAATATTTTTTTTAATCAGAAGTTCTGATTGAATTCGTTTAGAAATTATGATTCGGTTATTACTAACGTTTCATTGTCTAAGTTGATTCAGAACATCTTGTAAAGCAAAACAGCTGTTACGCTTTATCTTGGGATGGTAAACCTGCCGTTACTATTCATGGATAAGCGCGCGTGCAGTTGAAGGGACGCCGACCATAGGTAACTGTGCTAGTCACCTCATTCGTCTTTATTATCTCTCCTCACGTCACGTAACATTAAATGCTTTTCATCATTCGTTTCATTTTATTTTCCTTTAAATTCTCTTCAACATGGTTTTCGGTTTCCTATCTCCTTGTTTCCTTCTTAAAGATTGTCTCTCCCTCTCTTCCTTATCAAACCCTACCTGTTCATTTTTTTTGCAAACTCATCATGAATTCTTCTTCAAAACCAGCAAATAATGAGAATGATAGAAACAACAAACGAAAAGCTGTTGAAACATCACCTTCCAAACCCAAAAAGATTAAAATCACCTATGATCCTCTCAAGGTGAATCCTTTCGAAGCAATGCTGTCTGGAAATTATTCTAGACGTGTGTTTCATCCTCCTGGTGAAAGCCCTCCATCATCTCCATCTTCTTCCTCATCTCTCGACCTTCAAGACTCAGCTTCCTCTGATTTTTCCTCTCCCTTAATCTCTTCTGAAGACATCTCTTCATCTTCACCCGCTGAGGATGTTGTCTCTGGAAAAGGTGGTGGAAGATCTGCTGCAGGACCAAGTCTCCCTGATCCCTCGCCTGAAAGCCCTAGAAGCAGTCAATGAGGCGTTTCACTCCTTCATGGCATGCTGGCACAGACGTGGTCTTAGCTAGGGTCCTAGGATTTGGTCTCAGTAGTTTTATTTTTCTTTGTTGCACATCTTTTGTAATCCTTTTTTGATTTATCAATGAAAAAGTTTCCTTGTGTTTTACATTCCAGTAAATGTTTTCTTTTGTCGTTTTATACATCTGAATCTTTTTATATATACTTTTTGATGTTATGACAAAAAGGGGGAGAAAGATAAATGATAAATGATTTGATTAAATCTATCAGTTGCTGGGTAAAGGCTCCCACACATTCACTAACAAGAACTGCAAGTTCTATATGGTTTAAGTGTTTTGCAGGTACAAAGAAGTGAAGTGAATCTTCAAAGCAAACACTAGAAGCAAAACCATTGAAACTGAAGCAAGCTGAGTGCTGTCAAGCTTCAGAGATCAGAAGCAAGAAAGAAGAATGAATCAGAAGCACTGATAATAGAATTTGAACATTCATGTTCTGACAAAATTCTATTTGCCCTGATACACATAATGTTATGGCTCTGATACATTATTTGCTTTGATACATGTTTTTAGCCTAAAATGCTCTGATACATTTGGCTCTGATACATATCATGTATTTGAATATACATTTTATGTTCTAACTCGTTCATGCTGACTTTTGTCGTTTAGTTTTTGTTCTGTAACATTTCAGGATGTAGAGATGCTCAGATGATGCTCTGGTACATTCAACAATGTTCTGATACAAATCTAGCATGAAGTGATGTTAGTAGAAATTCAAAGTTCTGAAGCTATCCGAGGGAAGCAGAAATCAGAAGATGTGAATGTTCTAAAAGATCCAGAAATTCAAGTTCTGAAGCTGTCCTGAATGGAAGCAGAAGTCAGAAGCTGTGAATGTTCTGAAGATCAAAGAAATTCAAGTTCTGAAGCTGTCCTGAATGGAAGCAGAAGTCAGAAGCTGTGAATGTTCTGAAGATCAAAGAAATTCAAGTTCTGAAGCTGTCCAATGGAAGCAGAAGTCAGAAGCTATGGATTCTCTGAAGGCAGAAGCTCATATGATCGTCTCTACCGAAATAATCAGGGAAGTCTTTTATTAAAGTTCTTCGAGTATTTATTTCAGGGGGAGATTATTTATCTCAGGGGGAGATTGTTAATCTCAGGGGGAGACATATTCATATGCTTATGCTATAGCTGTGTAATTTGTCTTTTGCCGTCTACTCTTTCTGATCGCAAATTCATATCATTTATATATGTTTTTGTCATCATCAAAAAGGGGGAGATTGTTAGAACAAGATTTGTTCTTATCAATTATCTTAGTTTTGATGATAACAATAATATGAATTTTGCTTAAGATAATATGGTACTCTAATCCAATGCAATTTCCCTTTCAGGAAATATATATAAAGAGTACGCATAATTCAGCGCTCAGAAGATGTGTCTCAAATGGTTCAGCATGCAACATCAGAACATGGTCTGGCAAGACATCAGAAGATGGTCGAAGCAGAATCAGAACATGGGTCTATGGAAGCATCAGAAGAACATGAGATCAGAAGCACTGAAGATCAGAAGATGGTATCACGCTCAGAAGCACTTCAAGGTCAGAAGATCAGAAGATGCTGTGCACCAAGCTGTTTGACTCTGATGATATTCAAACGTCGTATTCACAAACATCAGATCAGAAGGAAGTACACGTGGCAGACTACGCTGACTGACAAAAGGAACGTTAAAGCTACTAAAGGCTACGTCAGTAGACACAGCGTGAACAAGGCTCGAGGTAGTTGACAAAAGCGTATAACATTAAATGCAAAGCTGTACGGAACACGCAAAGCATTAAATGCATTCAACGGTCATCTTCTCAACGCCTATAAATATGAAGTTCTGATGAGAAGCAAGGTTAACGATTTCGCACCAATACAATTCAAATTAACTTGCTGAAACTCTGTTCAAATCAAAACTCAGAATCTTCATCTTCATCAAAGCTCACTACATTGCTGTTGTAATATCTTAGTGAGATTAAGCTTAAATTGTAAGAGAAATATCACAGTTGTGATTATCGCTTTTAAGAAGCATTTGTAAACTCTTGAATAGATTACATTAAGTTGTAAGGAACTAGAGTGATCAGTTGATCAGTATACTCTAGGAAGTCTTAGCAGTTAGCTGAGCAGGAAGTCTTGGCAGTTGGCTGAGCAGGAAGTCTTGGCAGTTGGCTGAGCAGGAAGTCTTGGCAGTTGGCTGAGCAGAAAGTCTTAGGAGTGAACTAAGCCTAGAGTGATCGTGTTGATCAGTAGACTCTAGAAAAGTCTTAGGAGTGAACTAAGCAGTTGTTCCTGGAGTGATCAGGTTGTGATCAGAAGACTCTGGAAGACTTAGTTGCGGCTAAGTGGAAAACCATTGTAATCCGTGCGATTAGTGGATTAAATCCTCAGTTGAGGTAAATCATCTCTGCGGGGGTGGACTGGAGTAGCTTCGTTAACAGCGAACCAGGATAAAAATAATTGTGCATTTTATTTTTATCGCTCAAGATTTTAAGTCACACTTATTCAATCCCCCCCTTTCTAAGTGTTTTTCTATCCTTCAAGCATTTCCAGCTTCCTCTTGAGCTTGTATACAAGGACCCATCAGGTTTCTTATAAACATAGGAACAGGTCTTTAGTCACCTTTTAGCCTACCCTGGTGAGTTTCTTCCAATTTAAAACCAGACTTTAAACAAGCTAAGTTTGTCTCAATTTTGCATTGAGTACACCTTTTGGAATGAGAGACATGGACAGTCTCTGTCACCCTCATCTTCATCAATCTTCCTTAGCAGAGTCTAGGATCCATGTTTGGTCATCCTCAGCATTGAGTCAGCCTTCATCTTGGGCTTTAAACAAGAAGTCTCCATTAGATAATCTTTCTGCCATTCATTTTAATAAAAACCCCTGGAAAGGGTTAGCCTCCAACATCTGTCTAAAATGTCAAAATCCCTGGAAAGGGTTAGCTTCCACACATTCCTTCATTTTAATAAAAACCCCTGGAAAGGGTTAGCCTCCAACATCTGTCTAAAATGTCAAAATCCCTGGAAAGGGTTAGCTTCCACACATTCCTTCATTTTAATAAAAACCCCTGGAAAGGGTTAGCCTCCAAAATTAATTAATAAATAATTTCATTCTCTTAGGAGATAATTTCCCCAAAAGAGTCAGAACCCCTGGAAAGGGTCAGCCTCCAAAAAAAAAACATGATAAAGTCAGTCTTTTAACAGACAAATTCACCAGCTGAGTCAAATCCCTGGAAAGGGTTAGCTTCCAAAGAAAAACAGTCTTTTAATAAATAAAACCTCCTCAGTAGAGTCAAAACCAACAAAAACAGTTAGCCTCAACCTTGGGCTTCATACAAGGCACCCAAACAATAAAACTCCCCTGTCAAGAGTCAGCCTCAACCTTGGGCATTGTACAAGGCAGATAATAGAGTCTCCCCAGTGAGTCCTTCATCACTCAGTAGCCACAACCTTGGGCTTTGTACAAGGCAGATAAACCATATCTTTCATGTGTCAAAGATTCCTAACACTTAGGATCTTTCCCCATATAGTCATCCATACTTAATTCATTTAAGAGTCCGCCACAACCTTGGGCTTTGTACAAGGCAGAAAATAATGTTTTCCCCTAGCTAGAGTTAGCCACAACCTTGGGCTTTGTACAAGGCACATAAAATAGAGTCATTCAATTATCCTCAACAGTTAGCCACAACCTTGGGCTTTGTACAAGGCACACAAATAGAGTCTCCCTAAGTAGAGTCAGCCTCAATTCTGGGCTTTGTACAGAACACAAAAATACCCTGTAATTAATTCCCAATGGAGTCATCTCCCAGAGTCAATAATATTAATTAATCAATCAAAAAGCCTCAAGCTTGGGCCTCATACAAGCCAGCTAAAGTCAAATCTTTTATACAGTAGATAGACATAGCTTATCTCCATTGAGAGATATTTTTACTACTCTACCATATTCACACAAACAAACATTTCATTTCAATTTTAATCAAGTCTCCCATTTAGGATTTTGAAAGGCATGAGCTGGCAGTAAAACCCAGACATGTGGTAACTTTCCCTAATTTGGATGAGCATCTTTCTTTCATTTAAGAGGCATTTGACTGGTATACTTGCACATACACAAGTAAGGTCCCCCTCTTGAATGAAATGAATTCAGTTATTCTGTCACTCCTTTAAATGTTTGTGGTAGAATAGTACAAATACCTCTCTGTAGAGATAATTTCATGTCTCTTTACTGTAAACAGAGATTTAATTCCAAGCTTCAACCTTGAGCTTCAAGCAAGGCACCAAAAATAATTAATTTCCCTAGTTAGTTCCCCGAACTACATTAAGCTCTGACTTCCACTAGGGATATGTAGGCATGAGGTTCACAAGGAATCTCAGCGAGCTAATAAAATACCAAAAATAGTCAGTTTGTCTGTCTGTCTGTCTTTTCAAATCAATTCAATTCTCTCTCCTAATACAAAGGAGAAACTTTCCTAATCATTAGCAATAAACACAAACACAAATGACACAGAGAAGGTTCCTGTAGAGTACTACAGATATGTAGGGTGTTTAAACACTTCCCTATGTATAACCGACCTCCCGGACTCCAGAATTTCTAGTCTAGGTGTAAATCCCCACACTTAGCAAACTCCTAGGGTTTAGTTGAGATCTTTTTTTCCCTTTCCTACTCGTAGGACAAATAAGAAAGTTCGTGTGATATCGTAGGAAGAACTGAAATAAAATTCATCCCACCACGGGCGCATTCTCCTTCCAAATTTCGCGTGAAGGGTTTAGCGTGCCGTCCTCCCAAGTGAAACGGGGAGGTAAAGAAAACGACCACCACAACCACCAAGCATATTCCTGCTACTCCAACTACAACTATGGCTTCTCTCAAAGATGCCAAAGCCATGATTGAACAGGGTGATTGCACGGTATGGGGACGGCTTCCCGATATACCCTACAAATCTGACAAGCTAGGTCTGGGCTATGATAGTGAAAATCAAAAGAATGATCAAAGTCCTCGTTCTGGAGGATTAATGTCACACTTCGTCAGCCAAGAAGTAAACGCTATTGAAGATGAAGGAGTGTTCTTGAACCATATCATTCAGCCATATCCAGATGAAATTCCACCCATTTCCATGGGAATGTGGGATGCTGTGGGAGAACCAAACGGCGGGTATAATTATCAGTATGCCGAACCTCAGAATTCTTATATTGCTATGGAGGACCTTACCCCGACTGGATGGGGTGATGAAGTTGGAAATGATCAAATTTTCACAAGTCCCGCCACTGAGCAATATCAAAATCCACCCAAAGAAGTATGGGACACGCTAGGAGAACCCAGCGGCAAATATGACTATATGGTGAAATACTCCGCTCCTCCGAGCTCACAAATTGCCATGGAGGACATTGTCCCAACTGGATGGGATGAACATTACGATGACAATTTCGCTCTTGAAAAAGCCAGGGAAATACCAAATAACGAGGGTTGCTTTCTGTCAGCATACACTCCTCACCAAGATGCACAAGTCTCTATTCAAGACATCATCCCGACTTCATGGGACGGCCTTATCGAGCATCTCGCTCAGCCAACAGAGATATCTCAGCCTAGGCTATCGTATCCAGCAGAGTATATCCCTTATCCCGAAGGATCACCGGCTCATTTTCCCACTAATGAAATCAATGCTGTGGAAGATGAAAAAGACAACTGCAACTGGAACAGCTGGGTACTGTCATACCCCAATTTTTGACCTAAGATACCACCTCATATCATAGCATATGCATCATTTGCATCTCTAACAAAATTGCATAGCTTGTGTTTGCTACTTGTGACTCAGCAGGATTTAATCAGGAAATCACTCATCAGTACAAGTAACAATCAATTAGGGTTTTGTTCTCCCTTCATCTCAAATGAATCATCTTCATAACCAATCAACATTTGGTCCTCAGAGATTCATTTCAACAAACTCAACAGCTTTGAATCGACTGAATTAGGGTTTTGACTGAAGATAGCACACCCCTGACTTTTGCTCAGGATTTGACCTAATGACTTGGGACATGACCTCAAGACCCCAAGTACATCACTTTGACCTAATCCATTGGCTCAAGACATCTCCTACACAAAGATTGATCAGACAAATCCTCAGATCAGGGTTTTGAACTATCAGGGACTGAAATCAGGGATCACATTTGGGAAACCCTAAAAATCCCCAGGAAGTCAATCAAAGGTTTCAATCATCCTCAAATAATCCCTATGACAATATCCAATGGAAATTGCATCTCAATTCAGGACCTACAGTCATCAATCTCATCAGGTCGACAATTAGGGTTTTTGACCTAATTCACTGAACAACTGACTTTTTAATCAGGACATGGTGCCACAACTCAAAACATGGCTCAATATCCTCTAATGCTTCAATGTGATCCATTCATACCATTCATATGGTGAGGATAGCATGTTTCATTTGAAATCTCCAGAAACGCGATTCGTCTGAAAAAGTCAACTGTACAAGATCACCATTGACTTTTGGGGAATTTTGGTCAACCATGACTTTTGAAGTTGAAAATCATCAATATATGAAGTATGAAGTCATTTGATCAAGAAAAATCAAGAAAATCAATCAAGAATCAAAAAGTCAAAAGTTTGACTTTCATACTTAGAAAATTTTTCTAAGTGTTTTTCATGGTTTTTTCCAAACTTTGGAGGGGAATAACTCAAAATTTCACCTACAAACTGAAAAAAACTTCCAACATGAAAGTTGTAGATTTTGATCCAATAAACAACTTTGACACATATAATTTTTTTCCATAAGATCAACCATTTAAGAGATATGGAGCTTCAAAGTTGGTACTTTTTGAAAACTTCACTTAAAACTTCATTTTTCTCAAAGTTCATGGATCTTTTTCACCCATTTCCTTAAAGGTCTTGAAGAAACTTTCAACTAGGGTTTTGAAGTATGCAACATGAGCTTTCCAAAATGTCCAAGAGCATGAAAAAATATGGAGTGTAGCTATGGTTTTGAATTATGCATTTAGTGATCATTTTCACTTGAATTTTCACCATTTTTCACTAAGTTTCAAGACTACATGACCTATAATCCAAGCAATGATGCAAAGAGGCAATAATTGAAGATATTTTCTCTGATTTGAGATCAGAATGGAAGAGGATAAGAAGCTTGAGTTTTAACCATGGTTTGGTCACTTTAACCATTTTGCATTAAATGTAAAAGATTCCTTTTTATCTCTTAAGCCAAATCATCAAACTTTGATCAAGTTGCAAAGCTCTGAGTTCAGACTCTTTGGCCTATAAATAGAGGTCCAAACTCCATACAAAAACACGCCAAAGTCTCACAAATTATAGGCTTTCTCTTTCTTTCTTAGAATGCAAGTTTCTTAAGTTTCTAAGAGGTACAAAACTCAACCTTCAAACCCTTGAAGTTATGGCCAAAGTGATGGTTCTAGCAACTCATAAACATCATATGGGATGTGTTTGAACCACTCACACACCCCAAATCACCCCAAAACTCAGAATCATCATCTCACCTCCATATGAACATGAAATGAACCTTATCATGCTAAAATCCATTCTAGCTCATCTCTGTCCAAACTATCACTTCTAACACCATCCATGTACCATATATGAACTATCCCAATCATCATCACCAACCTGAAACATCAAAATCATAGAGCTCGATTCACACTTAGGCTTAACTGCAGATCGGGTACCTCCAACTACTACAGGTGTTTTCAATTCACTCCAAGCATCCAGACACCTTCCATAAGGTTCATTGAAGCTGTCCAGATCGAGCAACAACATCTGTAACACCTCCTTCGCAAAATTCAATCTCCAGCTTGGCTGTTTTTGAGGTAAGTGCTCATGAACTTCAAACTCTATGAATCATGCATCATAAATGAAATATGAACATACCATCTTGTTTCTGCACCTATGAGGATCATTAACCCTCAATCAATTGCTATTTATCTTGCACATACACGATTTCATGATCAATCTCAGAATTAGGGTTCTTCGTGTTCATCACAAAATTGATCACCTTAGAGCAAAAATAAATGAAATTAAAGACCACCATCATGATCCTTGTGAAAAAACGAGTGAGTTAGACCCTTCACTTGATCAATTTGGTTCAGTTTTCAGAATTTTCAAAATCAAATGGGGATAGTGTTCTTGGCGCCATTTTTTTTGTTCAGAAATTCAAATACTTGTTTTTAAATATAATCAAATGAACGTGTATCATTAACAAGCTGCGCGCGCAGCTCAGTTGGTTGTTGTTTTGGCTGATGAGCATAAGGTCACGGGTTCAACACCCTTAGGGACCAAAACATTTTTTTAACACTATTTTTCTTTCATTTTTTTAACAAACTTCATTAATTAATTTAGCTAATCAAATTAACTCATTTTTTATTCATTTTTTGCACACTTCTCATTTAATATACATATTTCATGAATACCAAAAAAAATCATCAAAAAAGATTTATTTAATACATTTTTAAATAGGTTTAAAATGACATGTTTTAAGTGTTTTTTAATACTTTAAAATATTATTTTTCATTTGATTTTCAAACTTAATCACTTGTAAATATTTTTTGAAGTAAACCCTAATCATCTAAATGTTAATTAAGGATAATCTTTTGTTTATCTTGATTAAATTGATTTCTTTCAAAATTCAAACCATTTTAAAACGAGCAATCGTTCTTTTCAAAACAATAAACCATTTCTTTTTGAAACTATTGATTAAATCTTTTTTAATTGATCAATTGATTTTCAAAACGATGTGGGGCCTCTCGAATATTAGAGAGTATAAGTCCCTTTCGTTTTTCTTTGTACAGTTTTTAACAGAAAACTTTTTCCAAAAAAAAACTTCAAAACAGTTCTTTCAAAAAACATTCAAATCATTTTCAAAAACTATCCACCCTGTTTTATGAAAATAAAACAGGGGCCTCTCGAATATTAGAGAGTATAAGACCCACTCTTTTTTTTTCTTTCATACAGTTTTTCTTTGTACAGAAAACTCTTTCAAAACAAACTTTCAAACCGTTTTTCAAACGACGCGTCTGTTAACAAAACAATTTCAAAGCTTTTCAAATATACCATGGGCCTCCATGTAGGTATAAGTCCCAAGCCCTTTTATACATACCCACTCGAGTACATGAAATTAGGTATTTCATTGTACGCCTTTTGTACATATCTCAGTTTGATTTTTTTAACTTTGAATGACAAACCAAAAATGAAGGTTTCTTTAAATCTTCCCAAAAATACCATGGGCCTCCATGTAGGTATAAGTCCCGAGCCCTTGTAAATACCTGTTTACATAGCTGTGAATAAACTCAAGTGGACCTCTCCCCGAGTGTGAGTCCCGAGCCCTGTGTATACAAATGGATCATGCTTACAGGTATATTTCCTTCATAAACTCCATTATATACACACACTTTGTCATATATGTATAACTGTTCATATCTGTTCATGTACTTGTTCATGTTTGTTCATACTTGTTCATACTTGTGATTGTGTTATATGCTTGTTCAACTTAGTACAACACTAGGTTCCCCATAGCCTCCTATTGGGCTTCGTGCAAAGAATCTCCACTAGTTTAGGTTAGGACATAGAGTATGGTTTCCCGGTGAAATCGCTCTAAGAGCTCAAACCAACTATACCATGCCTCCCCTTGGGCTTTGTACAAACGAGTGACCCTCCCATAGCCTCCTCTTGGGCTTACAATGCAAGGACCCTGGATTGTCCCTCCCATAGCCTCCTCTTGGGCTTACAATGCAAGGACCCTCGGATAGCCTCCTCTTGGGCTTCGTACAAGGACCCACGGGCTTCTTATAAGCATCCCCAATATCCAAATCAAATACCTTAGGAGATTAGACATTTTTCATCTCTATGCTAGGAGTATCTCTTCTATATCATCACAAACAATCAATCAATCAAAATCAAACTTTTTTGCCACAAGGCTGGCTAATCAATCAAACTGTTTTACCACCGTACTGGATGATTAATCAAAGTTTTTGTCACAAGGCTGACTTCATTGAAACTTTTGCCACAAGGCTGGCTGATTAATCAAAGTTTTTGTCACAAGACTGACTTCATTGAAACTTTTGCCACAAGGCTGGTTAAACAAAAACATCTTTATCATTCTAAGCACCCTAAGTGGCATGGCCCCGGGCTTATAATGAAAAGATTTTCAAACAAAAATCAAACAGATGTATGTGATGATATAGGTTAGATACATCTAGCATTTAGACGACATTTGTCTATTTTCCTTTGCTTCCACTAGCATAAGTGGGAACTACGATTGCTCTGACTTTCTCAACATCCCTTTGAGAATACGTAGGCACAAGGTCGATCCTTGGCGAGCAAAACAAAACAAAAAAAACCACTCAAACCTTAGCACCCGTAGACCCCGAGCTACAGATGCTCTGATTCCCTCTAAGGGATATGTATGCAGAGGATCGCGATGATCTTTGCGAGCATAATCAAACAAACACCTTAGGTCCTACCTATTTCACAAGAACCTCTCAATAACATGGAATGAAAAACAAAGCAAAGAAACCTATAGAGTACTATAGATACGTTGGGTGCTAATACCTTCCCTTCGTATAACCAACCCTCTTACCCAAGATCTCTCCCCCCACTTTTAGGTTATTGCAGCTTTTTTCCTTTTCCTCTTTTGGAAACAATAAAAAGTTTGGTCGATACAAAAGAAAAATCATTTTTTTGAGCACTCGAGCCCAAAGAAGGCATCAGGTGTCTCATCCCACAAAAAAGAGGAACAAAACGGTTTTTCGCCCGCGACAGAAAAATGGCGACTTCACTGGGGAGAATCTTTTTATTGTTTCCAAAGGAAGGGTTATTTCTATTTGCTTTATTTTTTCATTTCATTTTTTGTTATATGTGTGGTTCTGGTTCTGTTACTTGCGTGGTTCTGTTACAAGTGATACATTATGGACAAATCCTAACCCGGATTAAGTACACATAAGAAATTAGGTGGAGGGTATAGTCATGTGCAGGCGCACGTGAGAATCCTTCCGCTCAGTGGAGGTTCCTTGTTGGTAATATATGTTTAGCATGTTTCGTAGCGAAGACATTATTACTTTCATTGAACTGTAGAAGCTGAGAGACCGTAGAACCCCAACCCATCCTGGCCTTATTAGGTTGTGGTGCAGAAACTATTCAGGTGAAGACTTGGATTAGTTGTCATGCGGAGAACCACACTCAGACGAGTTTTTCTTGAGAATATTACTGGCTCATGAGTTTAATTGTGGAAGGCCGGTAATATCCGAAAGAAAAATGTAGACTCTGACGTATCAGTAGAACATGTCATGCAGGTGATTAACTAGAACTATCCCATTTTTGGTTCTCTGACCTCATGCTCGTGACTTTGGACCTATGCGTTACCATGTCTGCGTTACCATGTTTGTGTACCATGTTTGTAGTACCATGTTAGTGTTACCATGTTTGAACTACCATGTTTGCTTTACCATGTTTGAATATGTGGCATCCATGCATCCATGCATTCATACATCCATTAGAAAACCCATCTTTTTCCATAAAAAGACGTGATTTTTCCAAAAAAATTTAGAGAATTTTCTTTGCAAACATTATAGGATTAAGTTATGGAAAAAAGGTATACCAAAAAGTACGGTTTCAAAACGCCTGATGTAGAAAGACTGATAGAGTTAGCATCTTCTGTACAAGATCCTTCTAATTTTAGGAAAAGTTATGGAAAGCTTTTGCCTATTTTGAACACTCATGTTGATGAAGGACTTCTCAAAACTCTGGTTCAGTTCTATGATCCCGTCTACCGGTGTTTCACCTTTCCAGACTACCAGTTGGTACCGACCTTGGAAGAATATGCCAATCTTTTAGGTATTCCTGTGTCTGACAAAATACCCTTCAATGGTTTGGAAGCCATTCCTAAGTCACACGTCATTGCAGCAAGTATCCACATGAAAAAGTCTGAAGTAGAGAGTAATTGGACTACCAAAGGAAACCTCCCGGGTTTAACCTCACACTTCCTGATAAAGAAAGCCTTTGATTTCATCGAAACTGGTAGCATGATAGCTTTTGAAGCTGTACTAGCCTTGCTCATCTATGGGTTGGTTCTGTTTCCCAATGTCGACAACTTTGTTGATATCAATGCTATAAAGATCTTTCTGATTGGAAATCCTGTTCCGACTTTGCTTGGTGACATGTATTTCTCTGTCCATCATAGGAATCGCCAAGGCGGTGGAATCATTGTATGTTGTGCACCTTTGTTGTTCAAATGGATTGTTTCACACTTACCTGAGTCTCCTATTTTCACAGAAAACCGAGAAGGTTTGCGTTGGCCTCGAAGACTTATGTCTCTTACTAATAATGATATTCGTTGGTATACCTTGGCTCGCTGTGGTACGGAAACCATTGAAAGTTGTGGAGAGTTTGCCAACGTACCCCTCATTGGTACGCAAGGAGGAATTAACTACAATCCGGTCCTGGCCCGACGACAACTCGGGTATGCAAATTCAGTTAAACCTGTTGGTCTCGCAGTAGAAAGCTACTTCTATCAAGAAAGGGAAGATCCTCAAAGGTTGAAGACAAGAATGATGAGAGCTTGGTACGACGTCCGATGGAAAGAAAAAGGTGAGGAAAGGAATTGCATTGCTACGGACGCCTACACCTGCTGGGTAAAGAAAAGAGCAAAGGAGTTTCAAATGCCTTATGATCATGAAAAACCCATGTCTCTTGTGGTATCTCAACTACCCAATATTCCCATTCCCACTATGAAGGAATACCAAGACACTTTAGCCAAGATGAGGTTAGAGAAAAATGCTTGGGAGCACAAGTTTCGTAGGACCGATATGGAAAACAGAAGGTTGAAGAAACAAGTGAAAGATCACGAAGAAACTCTCTACTGTCAAGATGGATGGCTCATGAGTAAAGATGAGAAGATTCGTCAGAAAGACGCTGCAATCAAGAGGTACATCAAAGAAAGCAAGAAAAAACCTGAAGGTTCAACAAGCAACGCTCCAACTCCTGACGATTGGAAGAATATTGTTGACAAGTTAAAGACCGAAAAGGCCGAATT
The DNA here is from genome assembly GCF_029867415.1 of Vicia villosa. Lineage (NCBI taxonomy): Eukaryota > Viridiplantae > Streptophyta > Magnoliopsida > Fabales > Fabaceae > Vicia > Vicia villosa. The sequence continues at coordinate 40,815,214 of NC_081184.1, read as the reverse complement.
GAAAGCTTACTATGGGAAAGAAATCATGAAGCTCAAACTGCACAATGCATTTGGTTCTTCGTCTGATGAAGATGCTTAGGATTGTTTAGCTTTTTATTTATCATTTGCTTTTGTAAGGAGCTACGCTCCAATGTTGTAACATTTCCCATTATTGTAATAAAAAAAAAATGAATGAATAAAAGATCAGTTTGTGTACAAATGTTTGCAAGAAAATAATCTTTAAAATATTTGGAAAAATCATAAATTTCTTTTTGCATACATCATTCTGCATATCGAGTCTGTTGTATAGAGTCTTATCTTTTGGATCTTTCTCCATTAGATCGTCAAGCTGTCGCGTCTCAAAGTTTCTCGACCGCGCTCGCAATCAGATCACAGATACAATACTCGTTCAAGCAGAAGAAGAGTAATGGAACACTCTGAACAAGAGAATATTGAGCTCCGTGGTACAGTGACCACTCTTCAGGAAAAATTGGAAAGTCTCACTACTCTGGTTGACTCTTTAATGGCCGCACAGAATCAGCCGCCGCCACCTAACAGTCAAGCAACAGTAACATCTGAGGTCACTACTCCAGTTTCTACGGTTGCATTCGGCATTCCATCTTTCTCCATGCCAGAAGGTTGGGGCACGCCTTTCAGCTTTGGTACAGGTTTCCGCCATAATGTTTCTGGGGTTCAAACATCCACAACTAAAGCGCCTGCTGCTCAGAGTTCACAGTTCACTCCAAATCAGGGGATAACTTTTTCTCAAGTTACTATGGCACTTTCTCAACCCACTATGACGGTTCCGACTCCTATGGTTCACACTGTTCCTTATGATGGCAATGAGATTTATCATGATCAGGGTGATAGCACAAATCAGCGAAGCCTTGTAGGAGATCTCCAAGAACAATTCAACAAGATGCAGCTGGAAGTCAAAGCTATTCGGGGAAAAGATTTGTTTGGAAAGAATGCCCAGGAGCTATGTTTGGTTCCCAGTGTACAAATACCAGCTAAATTCAAGGTCCCTGATTTTGAAAAATACAAAGGTAGTTCTTGTCCACAAAGCCATCTTGTGATGTATGCCAGAAAGATGTCTACTTATGCAGATAATCATCAGTTGCTTATCCATTACTTTCAAGACAGTTTGACTGGTGCCGCACTGAAGTGGTATACAGGCTTGGATAGCACTAATATTCGGACTTTCAATGACCTAGGTGAGGCCTTTGTCCGACAATACAAGTATAACTCGGATATGGCTCCAGACAGAGATCAGCTTCGGTCCATGGCTCAGAAAGATCATGAAGCTTTCAAAGAGTATGCCCAACGATGGAGAGAAACCGCTGCTCAGATTAATCCACCGTTAAAAGAGAAAGAGATGACAAAGATCTTTTTGAATACTCTCAGTCCGTTTTATTATGAACGCATGATTGCTAGTGCTCCAAGTGATTTCACCGAAATGGTAAACATGGGTATGCGTTTAGAAGAAGGAGTCCGAACAGGACGTTTGACTAAAGAAGGTGGATCTTCAAGTGGAACCAAAAAGTTCGGAAGTGGTTTCCCAAAGAAGAAAGAACAAAGTGTTGACATGGTATCCCAAGGGAGGCCAAGAGGAAATGTCAATCGTCAGCGACAGGTTGCTTCTATCACACCAGTCGTTAACACAACACCGAATCCAGGATTCACTCCTCAGTTTCAACAACAACAGCCTCGACCACAGGCTCAGCAATTAAACAATAATCAGAATCGAGTACAAAGAGCTCCACAGTTCGATCCAATTCCAATAACCTACACAGAATTGTACCCTGCATTGATTGAAAGAGGCCTTATTCAAACTAAAGCACCACCACCAGTACCTGAGAGACTCCCATGGTGGCACAAAGCAGAGGTCTCATGCCCTTATCATCAAGGGGCACCTGGCCATGATCTTGAGCATTGCATAGCTTTGAAATATGAAGTTCAGAGGTTGGTTAGATCTAATCTCCTCTCTTTCAGAAATTTGAATCCTAATGTGCAAGCAAATCCGCTGCCCAATCATGGAGGGCATGTTGTAAACATGGTATATGGATGTCCTGGCCAATACCGAGTCTATAATATCAACTTCTCAAGAGCAGATTTGGTACAAATGCACGCCACTCTTTGTCGGGGGCAGAATTTTCGCCAACATCAATACGGTTCCTGTAGAATATGTTGTGTGGATCCTCACGGGTGTTCGATTGTGAGAAGAGATCTCCAAGTTTTGCTAGATAATGGTACTATTGAGATCTACAGAAATAGGGATGAAAATGAAGTTAACATGATAGGATGTTATCCGCATGAGCTTTTAGTCTCAGATATCAACTCGGAAATGCCTACAGTTAACATCGTCGTTCCTCATTTCAACATGCCTGAGCGCATGGAAGTTACTTACAATAAGCCGAAGGTTCCTATTGCTCCTTTGATCATTTGTCTACCTGGACCCGTTCCTTATAACTCTGACAAGGCAGTTCCATACAACTACAATGCAACAATGATAAAGGATGGACAAGAAGTTCCTTTGCCTACTCTTTCATCTGTTGTAAACATTGCTGATGTGAGTCGTGTAACAAGAAGTGGACGTGTGTATACTCCGCTACCTCCAAAGCAGCCTGTTGCTCCTGTTACTGGGCAAAATCCTGTCAATACACCAGTAGAGAATCTTGTGGAAACTCCTGTCAGTAATCCAAACACTGATGTTGGTCAATCCAGTGGAACCAATGTCAATCCTGATTTTGATGAAATTTTGAAGCTTATCAAAAGAAGTGAATACAAGATTGTGGATCAGCTTATGCAGACTCCTTCAAAAATCTCAATACTTTCATTGCTTTTAAATTCAGAAGCCCACAGGGAAGCCCTGATGAAGGTCTTAGATCAAGCTTTTGTAGACCATGATGTGACTGTTGATCACTTTGATGGGATAATAGCCAACATAACAGCTTGCAACAATTTAAGCTTCTGTGATGAAGAACTCCCCGAGGGGGGCAGAAATCACAATCTTGCTTTACACATTTCTATGAACTGTCAGTCAGACTCTTTGTCCAATGTGTTGGTAGACACCGGATCTTCCTTGAATGTTATGCCAAAGACGACTCTTGCTCGCTTGTCTTACCAAGGAATGCCTATGAAATTCAGTGGTGTGGTAGTCAAAGCATTTGATGGATCGCGAAAATCTGTTATCGGCGAAGTCAACCTTCCCATGACAATTGGTCCACATACATTTCAAATCACCTTCCAGGTCATGGACATTCAAGCTGCTTATAGCTGTCTGTTAGGGCGACCATGGATCCATGAAGCAGGGGCAGTAACTTCTACGCTCCATCAAAAGTTAAAATTTGTAACAAATGGAAAATTGGTAACGATAAGTGGAGAACAAGCCTTGATGGTGAGCCATTTATCCAATTTCTCTTTCATTGGTGCTGATGATGTGGAAGGAACTCAGTTCCAAGGTCTCTCTTTAGAAGACGAATCTTCCAAGAAGAAAGCATCGATCTCTTCTTACAAAGAGGCAGTGAAAGTAGTGAAAGATGGAACTACCACTGGCTGGGGGCAAGTTGTGATCCCGACCAAGAATGAAACTAGAGCAGGTCTCGGATGTTCACCAACATTCTCAAACTGCACCAAGAAGGATGAAACCCTTCGTCCGATCAAAGAAACATTCATTAGTGGAGGATTCCTTAACCCAATTCCTCAAGAGGTTAATGTCCTTATCGAAGAATGCATCGAAGAAGGTTTACCCGATACCGAAGAAGAATGGAAATGTTATCTCAATGACTCAGGATACATATCTCAGGAAGAACCATATCCTCCGTCACAGAAATCCAAAGGCAAAGAAACTGAGCCTATTCCTGCAGAAATTTGGGATACCTTAGGACAACCAAGTGGAAAATTTGATTATATGGTGAAATACACTGCACCTGAAAGTTCAAAGATTGCGATTGAGGATATCCAACCAACTGGATGGGGAGATCCCTTTGAATATAATAGTCAACCAGAAGAGGCTTACCAATGCTCTCAATTTTCTCAGCAGCCTGAAATTACTGGAGATTTCGGATTCAATGCATCTGCCAAGATTAACAAGCCTGAAGATGGTTATTATCACATAAATGCCATTTTTGAAGATGAAGGGGAAGATGGTCCCGCAGTTGACTCAGAAAGTGTCGCTGACAATGAGTCTCTTCATCCTGAAGACTGGGAAATACATCCTGAAAATTCTGAAGATTGTGACTCATCTTATGCTCTTTAAGAAGTAGAAGAAGACCGTTTCAACTCTACAAAGAACAAGGTTGACAAACCAGGACCTTCAAATCCTGCTCGACCAGCGGTCAATGTCAATGTTGGAGATAACTCTGAGGAGAATTTTCCTGAATACATAATACACAGATGAGTTCGTTGCTACTGGAAAGCTGTCGACGTTCCGAATGTTGTTCGCCGCTCAAAGTAATCACCTCGCTGTTATTTTGACCTCCTGCCTTGCCCAAAGCAGAGAGATGTTTTATAGGGCTTTGCTTTTAAATGTTCCGCCCAAATAACTTTGTGTATAGGGCTTTGTTTTAAAAGTTTCCCTCTTTGTCCTGCCCAAGGCAAATGAGTTTGTGTTTAGGGCTTTGTTTCAAAAATGAATCATAAATAAAGTGTCATTTTGAATTCCCTACATTATATGTTTTATTTTTTGCTTTTTTCTGGAAATGGTAATCCTAAAAAACCAAAATAAAAAAAAAAAAAAAAAACTTTTCAAAAAAAAATCTGCATACACTCCTGCATTCATAAATTTTCTGAAATAAATATAAATCACATGTGCAGATTTACTATTGATAAACCCATTGAATGCAATAACCCTATGCCCTCTCCCAACTTTGAGTTTCCTGTGTTCGAAGCCGAAGAAGAGGAAGAGGAGGAGATCCCGGACGAGATCTCTCGATTACTTAAGCACGAGGAAAGAGCCATTCTGCCTCACAAAGAGCCTTTAGAAAAGATCAACTTGGGTTCTGAAGAAGACAAAAAAGAAGTGACCATTGGATCGCTGCTTGATGCTGATATCAAGAGTAAGTTGACAGACCTTCTCAAAGAATATGTTGACGTGTTTGCCTGGTCCTACCAAGACATGCCTGGGTTGGATACCAATATTGTTCAGCATTACTTGCCATTGAAGCCAGAATGTCCGCCGGTTAAGCAGAAATTGCGAAGGACTCACCCTGATATGGCTAACAAGATCAAAGTGGAAGTTCAAAAGCAACTCGACGCAGGTTTTCTTGTCACCTCTGAGTATCCTCAATGGTTGGCTAACATAGTGCCAGTTCCGAAGAAAGATGGCAAAGTCAGAATGTGTGTTGACTACCGTGACTTGAACAAGGCCAGTCCAAAAGATGACTTTCCATTACCACATATCGACATGTTGGTTGATAACACCGCTAAGTTCAACGTCTTTTCCTTCATGGACGGGTTCTCCGGTTATAATCAGATCAAGATGGCTCCTGAAGACATGGAGAAGACATCTTTCATCACCCCATGGGGTACCTTTTGCTATAAAGTAATGCCATTTGGATTAAAGAATGCAGGCGCAACTTACCAAAGGGCAATGACTACTCTCTTTCATGACATGATGCATAAAGAAATTGAAGTTTATGTGGACGACATGATAGCCAAGTCTAGCACAGAAGAAGAACATATTGAATACCTTTTGAAGTTGTTTCAACGGTTAAGGAAGTATCAGCTTCGCTTGAATCCTAATAAATGTACTTTTGGGGTTAGATCTGGAAAACTTTTGGGTTTCATTGTCAGCCAAAGAGGTATTGAAGTAGATCCCGACAAAGTCAGAGCTATTCAAGAGATGCCTGCACCAAAGACTGAAAAGCAAGTTAGAGGATTTCTCGGACGATTGAACTATATCTCCAGATTTATCTCTCAAATGACTGCCACATGTGGGCCAATTTTCAAGCTTCTCCGCAAAGATCAAGGGGTTGTATGGACTGAAGATTGCCAGAAAGCGTTCGACAGTATCAAAGAGTACCTGTTAGAACCACCAATATTGATTCCTCCAGTTGAAGGAAGACCATTAATCATGTACCTTACCGTGTTAGAAGAATCCATGGGTTGTATGCTTGGACAGCAAGATGAAACCGGTAAGAAGGAGCATGCCATCTATTACTTGAGTAAGAAATTCACAGACTGTGAGTCTCGTTACTCCATGCTCGAAAAAACATGTTGTGCTTTGGCTTGGGCTTCAAAACGTCTCCGCCAATACATGATCAACAATACTACTTGGTTAATCTCCAAAATGGATCCGATCAAGTATTTCTTTGAAAAGCCTGCCTTAACAGGAAGGATTGCCCGATGGCAAATGCTGTTATCCGAGTATGACATTGAATACCGTGCTCAAAAAGCGGTCAAAGGAAGCATTCTCGCCGATCATTTGGCGCATCAACCAATTAATGAATATCAATCTCTCAAGTTTGACTTTCCTGATGAAGATGTCATGTACTTGAAAATGAAAGATTGTGACGAACCGTTACCAGAAGAAGGTCCTGAGCCTGGATCAAGATGGGGCCTAATTTTCGATGGAGCAGTAAACGCTTTTGGCAATGGAATTGGGGAAATCATCATCACTCCCAAGGGTACTCATATCCCGTTCTCCGCCAGATTGCTATTTGATTGCACCAATAACATCGCAGAATATGAAGCTTGTATCATGGGTCTCGAAGAAGCCATTGACTTAAGGATCAAGATCCTCGACATATATGGAGATTCAGCCCTCGTGATCAACCAAATCAAAGACAAGTGGGAAACTTATCACCCTGGCTTGATTCCTTACAGAGATTATGCAAGACGTCTGTTGACTTTCTTCAACCAGGTTGAATTGCATCATATACCTCGAGATCAGAATCGAATGGCAGACGCCCTGGCTACTCTATCTTCCATGTTCAAAGTCAGTCACTGGAATGATGTGCCTAAAGTCAGAATTACGCGCCTTGAAAGGCCCGCTTATGTGTTTGCAACTGAAGCAGTCATCGATGATAAACCGTGGTTTCACGACATCAAACGCTTCCTTCAAACTCAAGAGTACCCGCTTGGGGCATCAAACAAAGATAAGAAAACTCTAAGGAGACTTTCTGGCAGTTTCTTCCTGAATGGAGATGTGCTATACAAAAGAAACTTCGACATGGTTTTGCTCAGATGCGTGGATAGACACGAAGCAGACATGTTAATGCATGAAGTGCATGAAGGGTCCTTTGGAACTCATTCAAATGGGCATGCAATGTCCAAAAAGATCTTAAGAGCAGGATACTATTAGTTGACAATGGAATCTGACTGTTACAAACACGTGAAGAGATGTCACAAGTGCCAGATCTACGCAGATAAGATCCATGTGCCACCGACTCTACTCAACGTTCTCTCATCTCCATGGCCTTTCTCCATGTGGGGTATTGACATGATTGGAATGATCGAGCCGAAAGCTTCAAACGGTCATCGTTTCATCTTGGTAGCAATTGATTACTTCACCAAATGGGTCGAAGCAGCATCTTACGCCAATGTTACAAGACAAGTGGTTGTGAGGTTTATCAAGAATAACATCATTTGCCGATATGGTGTTCCCAGCAAGATCATTACTGACAATGGTTCAAATTTGAATAACAAAATGATGAAAGAATTATGTGAGGAATTCAAGATTGAGCATCATAACTCTTCTCCTTACAGACCAAAAATGAACGGCGCCGTTGAAGCTGCCAACAAGAACATTAAAAAGATCGTCCAGAAAATGGTCGTCACTTACAAAGACTGGCATGAAATGCTGCCATTTGCTTTACACGGGTATCGTACCTCAGTGCGTACTTCAACAGGGGCAACTCCCTTTTCTCTAGTATACGGCATGGAAGCTGTACTCCCCGTAGAAGTTGAAATCCCATCAATGAGAGTCCTCATGGAAACTAAGTTATCAGAGGCCGAATGGTGTCAAAGCAGATACGATCAGTTGAACTTAATCGAAGAAAAACGTATGATTGCTCTTTGCCATGGACAGTTATACCAAGCAAGGATGAAACAAGCCTTCAACAAAAAGGTTCGACCTCGTGAATTTCAAGAAGGCGACCTCGTGCTTAAAAAGATCTTGTCTTTTCAACCAGATTCTAGGGGCAAATGGTCTCCTAATTACGAAGGCCCGTATGTTGTCAAAAGAACATTTTCTGGCGGCGCCATGACTCTTGCAACCATGGATGGTGATGAACTCCCACATCCTGTGAATGCTGATGCAGTCAAGAAATACTTTGTCTAAAAAATACAAAAGAACAGCTCGGTAAGTTGAAAACCCGCAAAGGGCGACTTAGGCAAAAATGAGCGTCTCGGTGGACTGAAAACCTGAAAGGGCGGTCCAGGCAAAAATTAGAGACAAAAAACAGAAAAAAATTCATCCTGGTAGATTGAAAACCTGAAAGGGCAATCTAGGCAAAAATTAAGGATTTATGACAAAGTAACTGCATCAGTCCGTACTTCGTCACCTGAGGAGTCTTCTTCATCAAAGGAACTTCGATCGAATCATTGCCAATCTGAAGCGACAAGCACAGTTGGAACTCAAAGTTATTTAGGGAATAGTGGTTATTGCTTTCAATGTAGCCTTTTCCGCATAATTACCATTTCCAACTTTTGTAAATACTCCATGGAATCACGCCTTTAGCTGATTTCCATCCTATTAAATAAATTTGAGCCTTGTGCCCATTTGTTTGCAATCTTTAATTTCTTCCAGTTTCAAAATGACGCTTTAATTGTGTTATTCACTTTTGAAAGAAAAAGGAAAAAAAGTTTTAAATGAATTTACTTCACTTTTTCAAAATAAAAGCGAAACTTTCCTTTGAGTTGTGAACAACAGAAGGAACATCAACAGCTATCTCCACAGGATGAATCAAAGATTATGATAGGAAAAGCTCTTCTATCCCCAGTGAAGAAGCTCTTCTACCCCCATTGAAGAAGCTCTTTTATCCCCAGTGTCGAAGATTTTCCATCTCCAGTGAAAAGGTTCTTCCATCTCAATGAGAAAAGATGTTTATCTTCCCCAGAGAAGTTTAAAGCACGCAACACCATTCATCACCTGTGTTATCTACACCGTGTTGAAGAACATTTGCCAAGTATCTGGTTGTATTGCGACGTCGGTCCCTCTCCAGTATGTACTTCTTTGTCTGTCAGTATTGTCAGTATGCATATTCATGACATTCATCATTCATACATATTTGCATCATTTATGCATTCTTGCATTTTTCAGTGTTTTCTTCGAAATTACTTGTTCAGGATATATCTGTCCCAAGAAAAAAAAGAAGAGAAGAAAAAGAAAAAAAAAAAGAAGAAAGAAAAGAAAAAAGAAACAAGTATGGGCGTGTCATCTCTCCAAATAGGTTGTCACCCATAAGCAGAAATAACATTTTCTTTCTCCAGTTCCCCACTGAGATCATTCCTCGTGGAAGAAGGTTTCTTTAGTTTTTCCTCTCAAAACAAAGGAGAAAATCCCCATCGAGTTCATTCCTCATGGGTACAAAGTCTTGTTTGACTGTTTCTTTCCAATTCATTCTTGGTTAGAACTTTGTCTTTACCAAAGATTCAAATTCCGATTCCTCAAATAGAGTCGTGAAAAAACAGACAATAAGCAATAGCCTCATCATCTGAGCAGCTTATGTCTCTTTCAAAAGACATTTCCTCTCAAGGAAATCAATCATGAAGATCATTTGACGATCAGGGCCTTATTACTGTTCACAAGGCTGAATAACCAGTAATTTCCCTAGCAAAGTCTCCAGAATCATTTTATCACTCGGCTGATAATTGATCATGTCTTCAAAACCACTATCACGAGGCTGGTAGTCGGTAACTTTTTGTTCTGGTTATATTATTAAACATGTCTATCACAAGGCTGATAGTCGGTAATATTAACCGAACCTTTGAAACTCTTTTTACCTTGTCAAGTCTATCACAATGCTGGTAGTCGGTAATACAGTTTCATACCTTTCACCTTCGCATTATTAAACAAGTCTATCCCCGTGCTGATAGTCGATAATGTCGGTAGGTAAGCTTTTCTTACAAAGCTATCATTCCCCGGTAAAGCATACACTTGCTTTCCCAAAAAGACAAAACGGATTCTCTTCCTAAAAAGGATTGAGACATCCTTCCAGATCTCTTTTCCCCAGCGGAGTCAGTTTTGATATTCCCTCGGTAAAGATATCCTTGCATCATCCGCAATTTTGGTATCTTAGGTCCAAAATTCGCGTCTTCTGATATTTAAGTCTCTTCCACCCTATCAAAACGAAGATTTTCAATCTTCATGTCTCAGGTTGAAGAAACTTAAATAGGGGCATCTGTCATACCCCAATTTTTGACCTAAGATACCACCTCATATCATAGCATATGCATCATTTGCATCTCTAACAAAATTGCATAGCTTGTGTTTGCTACTTGTGACTCAGCAGGATTTAATCAGGAAATCACTCATCAGTACAAGTAACAATCAATTAGGGTTTTGTTCTCCCTTCATCTCAAATGAATCATCTTCATAACCAATCAACATTTGGTCCTCAGAGATTCATTTCAACAAACTCAACAGCTTTGAATCGACTGAATTAGGGTTTTGACTGAAGATAGCACACCCCTGACTTTTGCTCAGGATTTGACCTAATGACTTGGGACATGACCTCAAGACCCCAAGTACATCACTTTGACCTAATCCATTGGCTCAAGACATCTCCTACACAAAGATTGATCAGACAAATCCTCAGATCAGGGTTTTGAACTATCAGGGACTGAAATCAGGGATCACATTTGGGAAACCCTAAAAATCCCCAGGAAGTCAATCAAAGGTTTCAATCATCCTCAAATAATCCCTATGACAATATCCAATGGAAATTGCATCTCAATTCAGGACCTACAGTCATCAATCTCATCAGGTCGACAATTAGGGTTTTTGACCTAATTCACTGAACAACTGACTTTTTAATCAGGACATGGTGCCACAACTCAAAACATGGCTCAATATCCTCTAATGCTTCAATGTGATCCATTCATACCATTCATATGGTGAGGATAGCATGTTTCATTTGAAATCTCCAGAAACGCGATTCGTCTGAAAAAGTCAACTGTACAAGATCACCATTGACTTTTGGGGAATTTTGGTCAACCATGACTTTTGAAGTTGAAAATCATCAATATATGAAGTATGAAGTCATTTGATCAAGAAAAATCAAGAAAATCAATCAAGAATCAAAAAGTCAAAAGTTTGACTTTCATACTTAGAAAATTTTTCTAAGTGTTTTTCATGGTTTTTTCCAAACTTTGGAGGGGAATAACTCAAAATTTCACCTACAAACTGAAAAAAACTTCCAACATGAAAGTTGTAGATTTTGATCCAATAAACAACTTTGACACATATAATTTTTTTCCATAAGATCAACCATTTAAGAGATATGGAGCTTCAAAGTTGGTACTTTTTGAAAACTTCACTTAAAACTTCATTTTTCTCAAAGTTCATGGATCTTTTTCACCCATTTCCTTAAAGGTCTTGAAGAAACTTTCAACTAGGGTTTTGAAGTATGCAACATGAGCTTTCCAAAATGTCCAAGAGCATGAAAAAATATGGAGTGTAGCTATGGTTTTGAATTATGCATTTAGTGATCATTTTCACTTGAATTTTCACCATTTTTCACTAAGTTTCAAGACTACATGACCTATAATCCAAGCAATGATGCAAAGAGGCAATAATTGAAGATATTTTCTCTGATTTGAGATCAGAATGGAAGAGGATAAGAAGCTTGAGTTTTAACCATGGTTTGGTCACTTTAACCATTTTGCATTAAATGTAAAAGATTCCTTTTTATCTCTTAAGCCAAATCATCAAACTTTGATCAAGTTGCAAAGCTCTGAGTTCAGACTCTTTGGCCTATAAATAGAGGTCCAAACTCCATACAAAAACACGCCAAAGTCTCACAAATTATAGGCTTTCTCTTTCTTTCTTAGAATGCAAGTTTCTTAAGTTTCTAAGAGGTACAAAACTCAACCTTCAAACCCTTGAAGTTATGGCCAAAGTGATGGTTCTAGCAACTCATAAACATCATATGGGATGTGTTTGAACCACTCACACACCCCAAATCACCCCAAAACTCATAATCATCATCTCACCTCCATATGAACATGAAATGAACCTTATCATGCTAAAATCCATTCTAGCTCATCTCTGTCCAAACTATCACTTCTAACACCATCCATGTACCATATATGAACTATCCCAATCATCATCACCAACCTGAAACATCAAAATCATAGAACTCGATTCACACTTAGGCTTAACTGCAGATCGGGTACCTCCAACTACTCCAGGTGTTTTCAATTCACTCCAAGCATCCAGACACCTTCCATAAGGTTCATTGAAGCTGTCCAGATCGAGCAACAACATCTGTAACACCTCCTTCGCAAAATTCAATCTCCAGCTTGGCTGTTTTTGAGGTAAGTGCTCATGAACTTCAAACTCTATGAATCATGCATCATAAATGAAATATGAACATACCATCTTGTTTCTGCACCTATGAGGATCATTAACCCTCAATCAATTGCTATTTATCTTGCACATACACGATTTCATGATCAATCTCAGAATTAGGGTTCTTCGTGTTCATCACAAAATTGATCACCTTAGAGCAAAAATAAATGAAATTAAAGACCACCATCATGATCCTTGTGAAAAAACGAGTGAGTTAGACCCTTCACTTGATCAATTTGGTTCAGTTTTCAGAATTTTCAAAATCAAATGGGGATAGTGTTCTTGGCGCCATTTTTTTTGTTCAGAAATTCAAATACTTGTTTTTAAATATAATCAAATGAACGTGTATCATTAACAAGCTGCGCGCGCAGCTCAGTTGGTTGTTGTTTTGGCTGATGAGCATAAGGTCACGGGTTCAACACCCTTAGGGACCAAAACATTTTTTTAACACTATTTTTCTTTCATTTTTTTAACAAACTTCATTAATTAATTTAGCTAATCAAATTAACTCATTTTTTATTCATTTTTTGCACACTTCTCATTTAATATACATATTTCATGAATACCAAAAAAAATCATCAAAAAAGATTTATTTAATACATTTTTAAATAGGTTTAAAATGACATGTTTTAAGTGTTTTTTAATACTTTAAAATATTATTTTTCATTTGATTTTCAAACTTAATCACTTGTAAATATTTTTTGAAGTAAACCCTAATCATCTAAATGTTAATTAAGGATAATCTTTTGTTTATCTTGATTAAATTGATTTCTTTCAAAATTCAAACCATTTTAAAACGAGCAATCGTTCTTTTCAAAACAATAAACCATTTCTTTTTGAAACTATTGATTAAATCTTTTTTTAATTGATCAATTGATTTTCAAAACAATGTGGGGCCTCTCGAATATTAGAGAGTATAAGTCCCTTTCGTTTTTCTTTGTACAGTTTTTAACAGAAAACTTTTTCCAAAAAAAAACTTCAAAACAGTTCTTTCAAAAAACATTCAAATCATTTTCAAAAACCATCCACCCTGTTTTATGAAAATAAAACAGGGGCCTCTCGAATATTAGAGAGTATAAGACCCACTCTTTTTTTTTTTCTTTCATACAGTTTTTCTTTGTACAGAAAACTCTTTCAAAACAAACTTTCAAACCGTTTTTCAAACGACGCGTCTGTTAACAAAACAATTTCAAAGCTTTTCAAATATACCATGGGCCTCCATGTAGGTATAAGTCCCAAGCCCTTTTATACATACCCACTCGAGTACATGAAATTAGGTATTTCATTGTACGCCTTTTGTACATATCTCAGTTTGATTTTTTTAACTTTGAATGACAAACCAAAAATGAAGGTTTCTTTAAATCTTCCCAAAAATACCATGGGCCTCCATGTAGGTATAAGTCCCGAGCCCTTGTAAATACCTGTTTACATAGCTGTGAATAAACTCAAGTGGACCTCTCCCCGAGTGTGAGTCCCGAGCCCTGTGTATACAAATGGATCATGCTTACAGGTATATTTCCTTCATAAACTCCATTATATACACACACTTTGTCATATATGTATAACTGTTCATATCTGTTCATGTACTTGTTCATGTTTGTTCATACTTGTTCATACTTGTGATTGTGTTATATGCTTGTTCAACTTAGTACAACACTAGGTTCCCCATAGCCTCCGATTGGGCTTCGTGCAAAGAATCTCCACTAGTTTAGGTTAGGACATAGAGTATGGTTTCCCGGTGAAATCGCTCTAAGAGCTCAAACCAACTATACCATGCCTCCCCTTGGGCTTTGTACAAACGAGTGACCCTCCCATAGCCTCCTCTTGGGCTTACAATGCAAGGACCCTGGATTGTCCCTCCCATAGCCTCCTCTTGGGCTTACAATGCAAGGACCCTCGGATAGCCTCCTCTTGGGCTTCGTACAAGGACCCACGGGCTTCTTATAAGCATCCCCAATATCCAAATCAAATACCTTAGGAGATTAGACATTTTTCATCTCTATGCTAGGAGTATCTCTTCTATATCATCACAAACAATCAATCAATCAAAATCAAACTTTTTTGCCACAAGGCTGGCTAACCAATCAAACTGTTTTACCACCGTACTGGATGATTAATCAAAGTTTTTGTCACAAGGCTGACTTCATTGAAACTTTTGCCACAAGGCTGGCTGATTAATCAAAGTTTTTGTCACAAGGCTGACTTCATTGAAACTTTTGCCACAAGGCTGGTTAAACAAAAACATCTTTATCATTCTAAGCACCCTAAGTGGCATGGCCCCGGGCTTATAATGAAAAGATTTTCAAACAAAAATCAAACAGATGTATGTGATGATATAGGTTAGATACATCTAGCATTTAGACGACATTTGTCTATTTTCCTTTGCTTCCACTAGCATAAGTGGGAACTACGATTGCTCTGACTTTCTCAACATCCCTTTGAGAATACGTAGGCACAAGGTCGATCCTTGGCGAGCAAAACAAAACAAAAAAAACCACTCAAACCTTAGCACCCGTAGACCCCGAGCTACAGATGCTCTGATTCCCTCTAAGGGATATGTATGCAGAGGATCGCGATGATCTTTGCGAGCATAATCAAACAAACACCTTAGGTCCTACCTATTTCACAAGAACCTCTCAATAACATGGAATGAAAAACAAAGCAAAGAAACCTATAGAGTACTATAGATACGTTGGGTGCTAATACCTTCCCTTCGTATAACCAACCCTCTTACCCAAGATCTCTCCCCCCACTTTTAGGTTATTGCAGCTTTTTTCCTTTTCCTCTTTTGGAAACAATAAAAAGTTTGGTCGATACAAAAGAAAAATCATTTTTTTGAGCACTCGAGCCCAAAGAAGGCATCAGGTGTCTCATCCCACAAAAAAGAGGAACAAAACGGTTTTTCGCCCGCGACAGGTACCCCCTGCTCACAACAGTGGATTGAACAACTGGAAAGCTGAGGATGTGATCTCCTTTGACCAGGAGTAAATGCCATTTCCTGTTTTCTTTGTGTATAATGTGCAAAGATAAAAGTGGTTCCTGAACAATCGAACCATGAGCTTGAAAGCCGTGTGCCTTAGCACACCGGTCCTTCTATAAGGGCTTATCATATCATGATCATGTGCATTCAATAAAATCATGGGACGCTTGCATATTTAAATTTTGTGATCCTTTTTTCCTTCTTTCTTCGCTTTCTAATAGCTATGTTTTTTCTTCACACACACTCACATAATTAACTTGCAGATTCACATACACTCTGGATCCAGTCGACAACGATTCTGCTATTGCCCGTCATGACTTTGAAAATCCGATCTACCAAACTGAGGACGAAAGTGAGGAAGATTGTGAAGTGCCAAGAGAACTTGCAAGGCTGCTAGAACAAGAAGACAAGGCCATACAGCCTCACGAGGAGCCAATTGAGGTCATCAACTTGGGCAGCAAAGAAAAGAAAGAAGTCAAAATAGGGGCTGATTTAGAACACAGCGTCAAGCAAAGACTGATTCAAATGCTGCGAGACTACGTCGAGATATTCGCCTGGTCCTATGAGGATATGCCAGGCCTTGACACGGACATCGTAGTTCATCGCCTACCAATCAAAGAAGGTAGCATTCCAGTCAAACAAAAACTACGAAGAAGTAGGCCTGATATGTCAAAAAAGATCAAAGACGAGGTTGAAAAACAGTTCAATGCCGGATTCCTAAAAGTTGTAAGTTATCCTCCTTGGATAGCTAACATCGTCCCTGTACCTAAAAAAGACGGGAAAGTCAGAATGTGCGTGGACTACAGAGATCTGAACCGGGCAAGTCCCAAAGATGATTTCCCTTTACCACACATCGATGTACTGGTTGACAATACCGCACAATGCAAGGTATTCTCCTTTATGGACGGATTCTCAGGGTACAATCAAATCAAGATGGCACCCGAAGACATGAAAAAAACAACCTTCACAACACCCTGGGGAACCTTTTGTTACAAAGTAATGCCCTTTGGTCTGAAAAACGCAGGAGCAACCTATCAACGTGCAATGGTAGCGCTATTTCATGATATGATTCATCAAGAAATAGAGGTGTATGTCGATGACATGATTGCAAAATCCAAAACCGAGGAAGAACATTTGGGTCATTTACACAAGTTGTTTGATAGACTCAAGAAATACAAGTTGCGACTGAACCCAAATAAGTGTACCTTTGGAGTAAGATCCGGCAAACTCTTAGGTTTCATCGTCAGCAGCAAAGGTATTGAGGTTGATCCCGCCAAGGTTAAAGCCATTCAAGAAATGCCTATACCTCGTACCGAGAAACAAGTCAGAGGATTCTTGGGACGTCTGAATTACATCGCCCGATTTATTGCCCACATGACTACTACTTGTGTGCCGATCTTCAAACTGTTGAAGAAAGATCAAGTGGAAAGGTGGAATGACAAATGCCAGTTAGCCTTTGACAAAATCAAAGAATATCTCCAAAAACCTCCAATCTTGTTGCCACCTGTGGAAGGCAGACCTCTGATAATGTACCTAACTGTGCTAGAAGACTCGATGGGGTGTGTACTAGGGCAACATGACGAATCCGGCCGAAAGGAGCACGCAATCTACTATCTTAGCAAAAAGTTTGCCGATTGTGAAACAAGATACTCACTACTCGAAAAAACTTGTTGTGCCTTAGCTTGGGCAGCTCGCCGACTAAGACAGTACATGCTAAATCACACCACTTTCCTAATCTCCAAGATGGATCCCATCAAATACGTGTTCGAAAAACCTGCTCTCTCTGGAAGAATAGCGAGATGGCAAATGATCTTAACAGAATATGACATTCAATACACTTCACAAAAAGCAATCAAAGGAAGTGTGGTGGCTGATCATCTGGCTCATCAAGCAGTAGATGATTATCAAGCATTGAACTTTGACTTCCCGGACGAAGACATTATGCTAGTCAATGACTACAAACAACCAGGACCAGAAGAAGGACCCGGGCCAGGATCCCGGTGGACTATGGTTTTTGACGGAGCTTCTAATGCACTTGGCAATGGCATCAGAGCTGTGATCATTTCCCCCACAGGAAGTTACACACCGTTCACTGCCAGGTTATGCTTCAATTGCACTAACAATATAGCCGAATACGAAGCATGTATTCTGGGTCTTAAAGCTGCAATCGATCTAAGAATCAAATTCCTGGAAGTCTACGGAGACTCGGCCTTGGTAATCTACCAAGTCAAAGGGGAATGGGACACGAAGCACCCAAATCTAATTCCTTACAAAGAATATGTGCTGAATTTGATTCTTTACTTCGAAGAAATCACTTTCGAACACATCCCACGCGAGGAAAATCAACTAGCTGATGCTTTAGCTACCATGTCATCCATGTTCAAAGTCAGGTGGGACTACGAGGCGCCTATGATCACCATCTACAGGCAAGATGAACCATCCTATTGCAATGAGATCAATACCGAAGGAACCGAGGAAAAACCATGGTTCCATGAGGTAAAAAGATATCTCGAAGCTCAGGAGTACCCTGAAGGGGCATCCATTAATGACAGAAAGTTTCTAAGGAGATTTGCTGCCAAATTCTTTCTAAGCAATGGAACCCTATACAAACGCAACCATGACTCGACTTTACTTCGCTGTGTAAACAAGAAGGAAGCGGAACAAATCATGGAAGAAATACACAATGGTACCTTCGGTACTCATTCCAGTGGACATACAATGGCTAAAAAGATCCTTAGAGCAGGTTATTACTGGTCTACCATGGAAACAGACTGCCATCGTCACTCCCGAACATGTCACAAATGCCAGATATACGCTGACAAAGTACATGTACCTCCAGTTCCATTAAGCGTCCTGACGGCTCCTTGGCCTTTTGCAATGTGGGGTATTGATATGATTGGAGAAATCAAACCTACTGCCTCCAACGGACATCGCTTTATCCTGGTCGCTATTGACTACTTCACAAAGTGGGTAGAAGCAGCTTCATTTGCTTCTGTCACCAAAAATGTGGTAGCCCGGTTCATCAAATACAATCTCATTTGTCGGTATGGCATCCCTGAACGGATTATCACGGACAATGGCACAAATCTAAACAACAGAATGATTACTGAACTTTGCACACAGTTCAAAATCAAGCATCATAATTCTTCTCCATATCGACCAAAGATGAACGGCGCGGTGGAAGCTGCCAACAAGAACATCAAGAAAATCATACAAAAAATGACAGTAACCTACAAAGACTGGCATGAGATGTTACCTTTTGCTCTTCATGGTTATCGCACATCTGCGCGTACTTCAACAGGGGCAACTCCATTTTCCTTAGTCTATGGTATGGAGGCAGTTCTTCCAATTGAAATTCAGATTCCTTCCCTAAGGATTATGAAAGAAGCCAATCTAGACGAAGACGATTGGATTCAAACACGGTTGGACCAGATAAACTTGATTGATGAGAAAAGGCTCGCAGCTATTTGTCATGGTCAGCTATACCAAAAGCGTATGATCAAAGCCTTCAACAAAAAAGTCAAAAGTCAAGCATACCAAACTGGTGGCTTGGTTGTCAAACGCATCATCTTACCACAAGGTGATCCCAGAGGCAAATGGACTCCCACCTACGAGGGACCATTCATAATCAAGAAAATATTCTCCGGCGGCGCCATGTTGCTTACCACCATGGATGGCGAGGATTTCCCACACCCTGTGAATGCTGACATAGTCAAAAAATACTTCTCTTAAAAAAAAAAATAACAGCTCGCTAAGTTGAAAACCTGAAAGGGCAACTTAGGCAAAAATGAGCGTCTCGGTGGATTGAAAACCCGAAAGGGCGGTCCAGGCAAAAATTAGAGACTAAACAAATACTATCCCGGTAGGCTGAAAACCTGAAAGGGCGGCCTAGGCAAAAGTTAGGGAATGAAGCATACAACTGTGTTCCGTTCAGCTGCCTACTCACCATCAAGATTCAACACCTCAAAGACACCGATCAGTCTAATCACTTTCTTCCAACAAGTGAGGGATGAGATGCTCGAAGACAGATTGGCAATAGCAGAGTTGAAACTTGACTGGATCATTTTCACATAGCTATTTATCTTCATAAATATTTTTCAAAACTTTCTGACAGTTTCCTACTTCTAGGATTGTTGTCTCCCTGTGCTAACCCGCCTATCATGGCTCTTTTCAATGCAGCTCTTTCAAAAATCACTATTTTTCTTCTGTTTAAATACGTAAGCATCCCAATGATAATTTTGAATGAACATATGCATTTGAATATGATTGATGTTTACCAGGAAAAACAGGAATGGCTTTCAGGAAATGTCCCGATCATCTGGACATCATTCCATCAGAAGGAAATCACCAAGAGAAACGCATTTCTCAGCAAATTCCTCAAAAAGATTTTCTCTTCAAAAGAAGTCTTATTCCCCAGCAGGTTTGTTCCAGATTACTATCTTCAGAAGGTGTGATCCCCGCACCCGGACTTGGTCAGATAGTGCATCGGAGGATTATGCATCTTCCTCATTCCCATTTGAAAGGGCATCAGAACTTCCAGTTACCTTTGGTTCCTCAAGCAGTAGTCAAAGATCCTTCAACAGGATACCCGGGTTCTCAAAAAAATTTCCCCAGACGAGGGTACTCAAGCAAGACAAAAGATCATCAACGATCACAATACATTCATGTCCAGCTGACTAGCGGGAATTTATTTTTCCAATTAGAAGCTTGACATCACATTCATACATTCATACATTCATACATTCACATATTCATACATCATACATCATGCACAACATAACATGCATATTTCTCCGGGAATATCTCACATTTACATGCATCATAAACATTGCATATCACTAACTTGATTTTTCAGGTAGGCAGATATCTTCAACAAAGATGTTCTCAATCACATGCCGTGTTCACCTGAATTCCATGAACAGTTCTCTCAGATATAATCAAGCCGAAGATTCATTCTGATCACTTACCAACTCAAAAACAAGCATCACAGATCTAAAGCGATACCTCAAACGGTTCCAGAACGATCTAACGTTGCAGATCTAAAGCGATACCTCAGACGGTTCCAGAACGATCTAGCATCACAGATCTAAAGCGATACCTCAAACGGTTCCAGAACGATCTAACATTGCAGATCTAAAGCGATACCTCAGACGGTTCCAGAACGATCTAGCATCACAGATCTAAAGCGATACCTCAGACGGTTCCAGAACGATCTAACGTTGCAGATCTAAAGCGATACCTCAGACGGTTCCAGAACGATCTAACATTGAAGATCTAAAGTCGATACCTCAGACGGTTCAAGAATGATCTAACATTGCAGATCTAAAGCGATACCTCAGACGGTTCCACAATGATCAACTTCCAAAATCTAAATCGGAAAAACTTTGGACAAGTTCCGTAGCAATCATCCTCCAAGACTTAAAGCGGTAACCTTGGACGGTTCCGAAACAGTCAACACAAAGACTTTCAAATCCTTCATCAAGATATAATCAATGGATCCATTCTGATGAACAAACCCTCAACCCATTTACCAGGTGGCATCTGAAAGCCTATCTCAGGTAATGTTTCAATCTGCCAACAACATTTCGCAGACGACATTCAAATGCAACTTCCAACATCTCTTCTGATCAAGGTAAGTGCAAATTTTCAGGGCATCTAAATATTCAATCATCTTCTACCTTCAGATTTCAGACAATCTCTTCAGGTTTAAGAAGATTGAATAGGGGCAACTGTTATACCCCAAAATTTGCCCACATATTTTTCAAGAAAACTCCAATCTGAAAATTAAGGGTCTCATATAATCATGGATTTTTATTTCAACAAATATCCTGACATATGAAATACTTAGTTTTTAGAATTTTTCTTATACAGTAATTTGGCTTGCAGTTGAATTTATTCTTACGCAAACGCCAAATACTGTTTATTACCTCACAAATGCTACTTATTTATTTACAGATAAAATAGTACTGACACAATTGGTACAGAGTTAAATCTTTTTGCAGGCGCAGAATCAGGAAACTCAGACTGTACTGGTAACAGTAAATATAAGTTATTTATTATGTCTGTGTTTTTAACAAGTCATGTAAATAACTTTCATTTTTCACATAAAACAAAAAAACAACAAAAAAGAAAATTAACTTTGACTGTTGATTTTTCACTCTAACTGCTACATCAATACCTGAACAGTCAGTTGACAGCCAAACTGCTGGCAGTACAATTCTCAGTGTTTTGTACCATCAATCAAATCAATCTTTCACAATTCAAAATTCCAAGATTTTTGTTCTAGAAGTCTTCTGAATATCACGCGATTAGCAGAGACTCAACACTGCACAAAAATCAGGTACGCTTAACTGTCTCCTACATAAACAGTCCCTGACTAGGGTTTTTCTTGTTTTTACAGGAGCAACAAGTTTTGAGAGCTCAAATGGATTTCATACACATCCATATATCTCAAAGTACCATCATACAAATTTTCAAACTTCAATTCACTCAGACGCACCGTCAGCAGCTCAAACAGTCAACAAACGACCCGTTTGACCAAAAAAGTCAACAGACAGTCAAAAATGAAATTTTTTGTCAAAGTCCATATTTTGTCAAAGGATTCATCATTTGATCATTGGATGATCATAATTCATCAAGGAAAGATCAAAAATCAACAAAACCCTAAGATTCAAAATTAGGGTTTTTGCCTAAAAAGTCAACTCAACTTTGACTGATCATAACTCTCTCATCCTTCATCCAAAAAATTCAAACCAAAGCTTGTTTTGAAGGAAATTCAATTATCTTTCAAATGCCATTGATCCCATGGTCATTGGATTCACCATTTGAAAAATATGATCAAAGACATTACAGGTCATTTTCAAAGTCAACAAAAAGACACTTTTTTCAAATGGACACACAAAGAGCTTCAAAAATCATTTTGACATGAGACCAAAGGCATTGGTTAGAGGACTCTTTGAGGTTTCCAAAAAGTGCAAGATCTCCTTCATATGACAAAAATTGAAGGATTTACACCTTGTTGAAGTTGGCTAAATTTTGGGAAAATACATGAAATCAACATTGTTCAAAATGGCATTTTTTCCAAATGGGGCCAAGTTTTCAGCATTCAAACATCATTTCCATGTTACTATGGGTCTCCCACGACCAAGACTAAGCCCATACCTTTTTTATCCATTTTTGCATGATTTTATCTTACTTTAAGATTAAAATTAAAAGGAAAATGCATGGATAAATGGTAGCTTACAAATCAAGCATGACTCACCCCAAAGAATCTTCATCTTTCTGCAGAGAAGTAAAGGGCAAGGCAGGTGCATTGAAGGCAAGGTGACTTGGTCAAGAATTCAAGCTTTTTTAATATTAAAGAATGCAAGATTTCAACAAAGGCAACTAGCTACATATTAGCTTCAATTGTAAGCACACATGGCTTATAAATAAGCTATCTTAGTTCAGCAACAGAAGAGAGACGAGTTCAGAAGCATCCATAAGCATATAGCATACTTGTAACCACTTGTAATTTTCAAAGAAACTTGAAATTCGAATTTTAAGTTTCAGTCCATTTCAATATAAAATAAACATTCAAACATCATCTCTGAGCTACACTGAAACAATTCCAATCATTTCCAAGTCCTAAACTTCACTGAATCGAGCTATATAAAGCCACGGTTTGTTCAAACTAAAACCAACTTATATCTCATAACTCACGCATATTTAACAAGATGTAGATGCATAATTGTGTTTGGTTTGAAGCTCTGGTCGTTTCTGGAGCTTCAATTGGACTTTAATGGCTGTTTGTAGCATATACCATTTTAGGGTTTGCTTAGTTCAAAATTAGGGTTTTTCATTAGGGCCAAAATTAAGCAAAATTAAGGACATGGTTAAGTTCAGCGGAACAAGACGAATCAAATGGTACCATTGCGCCAAATTTATTTGCTTGTTTACCCCTATTCGTTATTTTGCAGATTTAGGGTTCACTTATTATAGCGCTTTTTTACAAAAGCGCTGTTGAAACCCCTGGCGAGAGGTTGAAGACGATGAGGTGTCTCCACCTCATTGGTTCAGAAGCGCGCGCGTACTTTTTGAATTTTCTCTAATTCTGTGCCTTGCAGGTGTAACGTAAGCCATGTGCCTCAATTTCTGGACCACCTGATTTCATTTAATGGCTCATCCAACGCACCAGATCATGCGTGCATACCATACTCCCTCAATCAAACCACACAGGATCAGTATCCTTTTATTTTCTATTTTATTTTCTATTTTATTTTAATTTCTTTGTTAAATTAATTAAAAATAGTTTTAAAAATCCAAAAAATACACAAAAAATATTTTTAGACTTCTAAAATAACATATTATTTTCTGAAATAAAAATATTTTATTTTCTTCAAAATTTCAATATTTTGCATAATTAATTAGTATATATTTATATATTTGCTTTTTAATTATTCTAACCAATCAAAAAATCATAAAAAAAATTGTTCTTAATGTTAAAAATTATTTATATATTATAAACTAATTTTGTACATATTTTGAATAATTTTATCTTTAAGTTTTAATTATTTGTATAATTATTTGCATAATTATGTTTTAATTAACTTAAATCAATTTCAAATCAATTCCAAAAATTCCAAAAAAATTAGTTTTGTCTTAAAATTAATTAACAAATATTTTGTACATATTTTAAACTTAATTTCTAGGTTTAAATCTATTTTCATCTTTTTTCTTCATTTTAATTTAATTAATCATGCATTAATTATAATTAAAACCAATCATAAAAATTCCAAAAACATGCCTTTTATTTTTCTTGCAATTTAAAATTCCTAGATAAATGTATAGGATGTCAAATTCATGTAAATAGGCTAGTTTACGTTTCCTGCACAATCGATGTAATAGCGTAGATTTACTTTCCGCACTTTACATTTCCGCATTTTAATTTCCAGCACATATAAACTGCGTGTATGTCAAAGATAAAATTGAACCGTTAGATCACTAACTTCAAAGATAAATATCTGAATCCAATCACAATCACACTTGCACCTCTTAAGGTAATCCCTTCTCATTCCTTTCAAAATCAAAGTCAAAATTCCACTATTTTGAGTACAAAATCGAACCTTGCTTTTATATCCGGTGAAAGGATAGATTTTTAAAGGAAATAGGATAAAGACCTTACAACTCAGGGTAGACCTCCTAGTTTGCTTGCTCAAATCAAAACAAACAAAATTCTCATACACTGTTGATTTTTCAAAACTTTCAAAAAAAGACAATACTTTGTATACATCCAAACACGGGTTATTACAAAGTTAACGTTCTTTTCAAAACATCTTTCGAAAGATAAACAAGCATTTTGTATACATCCACACACGGATCATTACAAAATTCAAATTACAAAGGTATTTGAAACCACATATGAGCAATTTCAGAGCAATTGAAAAGTGATCGAAAGACAAGTGAGCTAAGCAAACTTAAGAGCCCATGGATAACCATGGATACAAAGGGTGCTAACACCTTCCCTTTGTATAACCTACCCCCTTACCCAGAATTTCTTAAAGGTCTTTTTTCTGTTTCTTTTATAAACCTTTCCTTAATTGGATAAAATAAAAGGTCGGTGGCGACTCTGTGAATTTTCAAAATGCGAAAGCATTAAGCGATAAAAAAGAGTCAGTTCACGTATCTCTACAGATCAGAGGTATGGCCCGGTATTAAAAAAAAATCGGAGGTCCACAGTGGGAAATCCTCGCCATCCATAGTGGTAAGCAACATGGCTCCGCCGGAGAATACCTTCTTGATTACAAATGGTCCCTCATAAGTGGGAGTCCACTTGCCCCTGGGGTCGCCCTGTGGTAAGATGATACGTTTGACAACCAAATCACTGGTTTGATATGCCTGACTTTTGAATTTCTTGTTGAAGGCTTTGATCATACGTTTCTGGTACAACTGACCATGACAAATAGCTGCAAGCCTCTTCTCATCAATCAAGTTTATCTGGTCCAACCGAGTCCGAATCCAATCGTCTTCGTCTAGATCGGCTTCTTTCATAATCCGTAGGGAAGGAATCTGAATTTCAATTGGAAGAACTGCCTCCATACCATAGACTAAGGAAAATGGAGTTGCCCCTGTTGAAGTACGCGCTGATGTGCGATAACCATGAAGAGCAAAAGGTAACATTTCATGCCAGTCTTTGTAGGTTACAGTCATCTTTTGTATGATCTTTTTGATGTTCTTGTTGGCAGCTTCTACAGCGCCATTCATCTTTGGTCGATATGGAGAGGAATTATGATGTTTGATCTGGAACTGCGTGCAGAGTTCAGTAATCATTATGTTGTTTAAATTTGTGCCATTGTCTGTGATGATCCTTTCAGGGATGCCATACCGACAAATGAGATTGTGCTTGATAAATCGGGCCACAACATTCTTGGTGACTGAAGCGAACGAGGCTGCTTCTACCCACTTTGTGAAGTAGTCAATAGTGACCAGGATAAAGCGATGTCCGTTGGAGGCAGTAGGCTTGATTTCTCCAATCACATAATTACCCCACATTGCAAAAGGCCAAGGAGCCGTCAGGACGTTTAATGGGACTGGAGGTACATGTACTTTGTCGGCATATATCTGGCATTTGTGACAAGTTCTGGAGTGATGATGGCAGTCTGTCTCCATGGTAGACCAGTAATAACCTGCTCTTAAGATCTTTTTAGCCATTATATGTCCACTTGAATGAGTACCAAAGGCACCATCGTGTATATCTTCCATAATCTGTTCCGCTTCCTTCTTGTTCATACAACGAAGCAAAGTCGAGTCATGGTTGCGTTTGTACAGGATTCCATTACTTAGAAAGAATTTGGCAGCAAATCTTCTTAGAAACTTTCTATCGTTAATGGATGCCCCTTCAGGGTATTCTTGGGCTTCGAGATATCTTTTTACTTCATGGAACCATGGTTTTTCTTCCATTCCTTCGGTATTGATCTTATTGCAATACGCTGGTTCATTTTGTCTATAAATGGTGATCATTGGCGCCTCATTGTCCCACCTGACTTTGAACATGGATGACATGGTAGCTAAAGCATCAGCTAGTTGATTTTCTTCACGCGGGATATGTTCAAAAGTGATTTCTTCAAAATAAGGAATCAAACTCAGCACACATTCTTTGTATGGAATTAGATTCGGGTGCTTCGTGTCCCATTCCTCTTTGACTTGATAAATTACAAGGGCCGAGTCTCCATAGACTTCCAGGAACTTGATTCTCAGATCGATTGCAGCTTTTAGACCCAGAATACATGCTTCATACTCGGCTATATTGTTAGTGCAGTTGAAACATAATCTGGCAGTGAATGGTGTATGTCCTCCTGTAGGAGAAATGATCACAGCTCCGATGCCATTGCCAAACGCATTAGAGGCTCCATCAAAAACCATAGTCCATCGAGATCCTGGCTCGGGTCCTTCCTCCGGTCCTGGTTGTTCGTAGTCAGCAACTAGCATAATATCTTCATCTAGGAAGTCAAAGTTCAATGCTTGATAATCATCCACTGCTTGATGAGCCAGATGATCAGCTACCACACTTCCTTTGATCGCTTTTTGTGAAGTGTACTGGATGTCATACTCTGTTAAGATCATTTGCCATCTTGCTATTCTTCCAGAGAGAGCAGGTTTTTCGAACACATATTTGATAGGATCCATTTTGGAAATTAGGAAAGTGGTATGGTTTAGCATATACTGTCTTAGTCGGCGAGCCGCCCATGCCAAGGCATAACAAGTTTTCTCGAGCAGTGAGTATCTTGTTTCACAATCGGTAAACTTTTTGCTAAGATAGTAGATCGCATGCTCTTTTCGGCCAGACTCATCATGTTGCCCCAGTACACACCCCATTGAATCTTCTAACACGGTTAGGTACATTATCAGAGGTCTTCCTTCCACTGGTGGTAACAAGATTGGTGGTTTTTGAAGATATTCTTTGATCTTATCAAAGGCTAATTGGCATTTGTCGTTCCATCTTTCCACTTGATCTTTCTTCAACAATTTGAAGATTGGCACACAAGTAGTAGTCATATGGGCAATAAATCTGGCGATGTAGTTCAGACGTCCCAAGAATCCTCTGACTTGTTTCTCGGTACGGGGTATGGGCATTTATTGAATGGCTTTGACCTTGGCAGGATCAACTTCAATACCCTTACTGCTGACGATGAAACCTAAGAGTTTACCGGATCTCACTCCAAAGGTACACTTGTTCGGATTCAGTCGCAACCTGTACTTCTTGAGTCTGTCAAACAGCTTGTGCAGATGACCCAGATGTTCTTCTTCGGTGTTGGACTTTGCAATCATATCATCCACATAAACCTCTATTTCCTGATGAATCATATCATGGAACAGAGCTACCATTGCACGCTGATATGTTGCTCCTGCATTCTTTAAACCAAAGGGCATGACTTTGTAACAAAAGGTTCCCCAGGGTGTTGTGAAGGTTGTTTTTTCCATGTCTTCGGGCGCCATCTTGATTTGGTTGTAACCTGAGAATCCGTCCATAAAGGAAAATACCTTGCATTGTGCAGTATTGTCAACTAGTACATCGATGTGAGGTAAAGGGAGATCATCTTTGGGGCTTGCCCGATTCAGATCTCTGTAGTCTACACACATTCGGACTTTCCCGTCTTTTTTAGGCATAGGCACGATGTTAGCTATCCATGGAGGATAACTCACAACTTTTAGAAAGCCAGCGTTGAATTGCTTTTCAACCTCGTCTTTAATCTTCTTGGACATATCGGGCCTACTTCTTCGCAGCTTCTGCTTAACTGGAGTGCTACCTTCTTTGATTGGCAGGCGATGGACCATAATATGTGTGTCGAGACCAGGCATATCTTCATAGGACCAAGCGAATATCACAACATAGTCTTGTAACATTTGAATCAGTCTTTGCTTGACACTGTTTTCTAAATCAGCCCCTATCTTGACTTCTTTCTTCTCTTCGTCACTGCCCAGGTTGATAACCTCAATTGGTTCTTCATGCGGTTGTATAGTCCTTTCTTCTTGTTCTAATAGCCTTGCAAGTTCCCTAGGCACTTCACAATCTTCCTCACTTTCGTCCTCAGTTTGGTAGATCGGATTTTCAAAGTCATGACTGGCAATAGCAGAATCGTTATCAACAGGATCCAGAGTGAATGTGAATCTGCATTTATTATGTGAGTGTGTGTAAGAACACATAACTATTTGAAAATGAATAAAGCAAAGAAAGAAACAAAAAGGATCGCAAAATTTGAATATGCAAAAGTCCCATGATTTTATTGAATGAACATATGATCATGGTATGACAAACCCTTATAAAAAGGACCAGTGTGCTTCGGGCAAGGCACCTTGCTTTTTAAGTTCATGGTTCGATAGTTCAGGAACCATTTTTATCTTTGAACATATAAACAACGAAAACAGGAAATTGCATTTACTCCTGATCAAAGGAGATAACATCTTCGGCTTCCCAGTTGTTCAATCCATTGTTGTGAGTAGGGAATATCCAGTTACTCCAGTTGCAATTGTCTTCTTCATCTTCCACAACATTGACTTCTTTGGTGGCGAGATGAGCTGTTGATCCTTCAAGATGAGCAAGATACTCTGCTGGATACGAGAGCCCAGGCTGAGGTGCCTCTGTTGGCTGAGAGAGATACCCGATAAGATTGTCCCATCCAGTCGGGATGATGTCTTTGATAGAGACTTGTGCACTCTAGGGAGCAGTGTACCGCATCAGAAAATCATTCTCGTCATTTGGTGTCTCCCAGAATTCTTTAGGAGCGACAGGGCTTGTGAGTGTCATATTGTCTTTGAAATGTTCATCCCATCCAGTTGGGGTGATGTCTTCAATAGCGATTTACGATCTCAGGGGAGCGGAATACTTCACCATAAAGTCATACTTACCACTTGGTTCTCCCAGCGTATCCCAGACTTCTTTTGGACTAGGTGGACTTTGGTATTGCTCAGTATTGGAACTTGTGAAACTTTTGCAATCTTCAAACTGATCACCCCATCCAGTTGGGACGATATCTTCAATGGCAATAAAAGAACTCTGAGGAGCAGTGTACTTCACTAGAAAATCATACCTGCCGCTTGGTTCTCCCAAAGTATCCCAAACTTTCTTGGAAACAGGTGGAACTTCATTTGGATATTGCTGAATAATATGGTTCAAGATCACTCCATCGTCTTCAACAGCATTCACTCCTTGGCTGATGAAATGTGACATTAATCCTCCAGAACGAGGACTTTGATCATTCTTCTGAGTTCCATTAGCGTAGCCCAGACCTAGCTTATCGAACTTGTAAGGCACATCAAGGAGTTGTCCCCATACTGTGCAACCACCTTCTTCGATCACAGCTTTAGCATCTTTGAGAGAAGCCAAGTTTTTTCAGTACTACTTTTGGTAACACATTTAACGAGGAACCATTGTCTACCAGCACATGAGACAAAGTGGTGCCGTTACATTCAATAGAGATGTGCAGGGCTTTATTGTGATTTTTCCTAGCAGGGGTTAAATCAGCATCAGAGAAACCGAGACCGTTATTCACTGTTAGACTGGCAACACAATTTTCGAATTGGTCGACTGAAATCTCCTGTGGTACATGTGCAGCTTTCAAGAACTTCATCAGGGCCTTGGCATGAGCTTCTGAATATTTCAGCAGAGACAGCATTGAAATCTTTGAAGCAGTGTGCCCCAGTTGTTCGACAATATTGTAATCACTTTTGCAGATGATTTTCAATATTTCCTCCATTTCTTGCCTCGACAGATCTTCAACAGTGACTCCCACAGGTACTTGAGCTGGTTCAACTAGTGGCTCTTTACCTCGAGCGTTGATATCTTGATTAGGAACTGGGACCTGGACTGGATTAGTAGCAGCGTTTGGAGAAATTTCTGGTGAAAAGATCCTTCCACTTCTTGTAATCCTACTAGTCCCCACAATATTATCAACAGTTGGAGTAGTAAAATTTATGGCCTCTTTAATCAAGGTGTCTTTCTTAACTCCATGGACATAAACATTAGTGTCATAACTCCACGGGACAGCTTTGTCTGAGGAGTATGGAAATGGAGTCGGACTAATGATGATTACCGATGCCACTCTGGGTGTAGCAGAAATTTTGAAAGGAGCTTTGGTAGGGATTTTCAATGTTATGTTAGAAACCACTGAGATGTCCTCTATCCTCATCCCATTTGAAAAAACTTCGCATAAATTGTCCATAGAAGGGAGTTTCTCAAACATAATGATACGATGATCCATCCACTTTTGAATTCCTCTTTTCAGATTCTCACAACCATTGGGTAGGTGTGCACAATAAAAGCAATCAGGGTCACAACCTGGAAATAAACCAGCTCGTATTAGCTTTCTTTTGACTTCAAGGAGCGGAGTTGACAGCTCTCTCACATCATAGATATAAACAGTGTCCATGATAGCATTAACAGTCTTGTCGTGCTTTGGCATAGGCGCAGTGATGACATTTGGAGTCTCTGGAGGATCGAATTCAATTTCTCCAGCATCTATCATATCTTGGATTTTATTTTTCAGGGCCCAACAGTGATCTGCATCATGTCTTGGACAGTTGGAATGGTATGCACATGTTGCATCGGGGCGATAACTAGGAGAGGAAGTGTTGACATTCTTTGGAGGGTCTTTCAATGTGATCAGATTTGCTTTTAACAAGTGCTGCAATGCTTGAGAGATTGGCATGTTGATTCTGGTGAAGTTTCTTCTTGGTGCATCTGGTCGACGCGTATACTTCGGCGGTTGATCTTTTTGAGGTGCAGATGCAGAGATCAGAACAGCCCCTACAGATTGGTGATGCTCACTTTTGCGACTTTTCTGACTGTGCATTGTATTGACTTCATTTCTCCCACTGATGGGCCTCTTTGTAGTACCAGAGGAGGAGCTTACTTGAATTTTTCCACTTTGAATGCCGCTTTCGACACACTCTCTAGTTAATATCAGGTCAGTGAAACCTGACGACGAGCTTCCCAGCAGATGACTGTAGAAAGGGCCAGTTAAAGTGCCCATGAACATGTCGACCAGCTCGCGATCAGATAAGGGAGGTTGAACCCTTCCAGCTAGATCTCTCCACTTTTGTGCATACTCTTTGAAACTTTCTTTTGGTGCCATAGTCATGCCCCGTAGTTGAGTATGGGTTGGTGCAAGGTCAGCGTTGTATTGATACTGTTTGTAGAAAGCAGCAGCCAAATCTTCCCAAGTGTGAACTTTTGCACTTTCCAGTTGATAGTACCACTCGAGTTGTGTACCCGGCAGACTTTCTTGGAAGAAATGAATCCACAATTTGTTATCTGCCGTATGAGGTAGTATCTTTCTCACATAGGACCTTAGATGCAGTTTTGGGCAAGAGACTCGTTCATATTTTGCGAAGACAGGAACTTTGAACTTTGAAGGAATGACAATATCTGAGACTAGCCCAAGATCATTGAAGTCTAAACCAGGTATTTTTTGTATTTCCATTGCTTTCATGCGTTCTTCCAACTGCTGGTATTTGCTATCATCATGTTCGTCTTCGGAATGATAATCTTCTTCGTTTGAAGAGAGGGAGGGTTTGGCAGAACCCTGGTTGCTGTGATTGTCTCCTTGATCACCTTCACTGACTATTTCAGGGATCGGCGCCTTTTTGGATCTTCTGACAGGGATTTTGACTTTCCTTGCAAGGTGACTTAAACCTACAAATCCCTTGGGCTTCTTTTTCTTCTTGATCATCAGGGCTTTCAGTTCCTGTTGCCCCTTTGCTAGCTCCAAAATTGCTATCTGAACTTGGGCGTTCTGTGCTTCAAGATTCTTGATGCTTGTTTCGGAATCCATCCCTTCTAACTGAAATAAACAGCGAGGAGATGAGAAACCTGTTATGTGAACCTGTTATGCAATGTTTATGAATGAAATGTATATGCAATGTTTTCAAGGATCTTAGAATTTAAATTTGTTTGAAAAAGAGAAACAAACATTTATTAGTCAAACAATTTATTTCTTTTTCTATTTTCTTTTGTCTTTTTTTTTTCTTTTTCTTTTCTCTGCCTCTTTCGGGCTTACAAGATAAAAATACAGAAAATAAAGGATTCTTCAAGCCTCCCATGGACGCTTTCTCTTTGCACCCAAGAACGTGTTGATCTGCGGTTCTTCCTGGAGTTGTCTGGTGAGCTCCAACACTTTCCTCTCATAGTCTTGACAGTGTGCTTTGAAGGTGTCTCTTTCTCCTTTTAGTTGAACCCAAGATTTCTGCAGCTCTTCCAAGTCAGTTGGCATGTCCGAATGTAGAATAACTCGAGGTTCGTCCCCTTCGACTTCTGGCTCAATAGTCACAGGTAGGATAGCGGGATATGGTATGATGAACTTCTGAGCACGAGCACGCACCCATCTGACGTAAGGCTCCATGGGAATAGAATTCCATTGTCCTAAAGTCTTGCTTTCTACTTTGTAGACACTGCCCCAAGCATGTATAAACCTTCGTCGATATCTTCGGGAATCATCTTTGTAGTCGAACACAATGCCATGGATAATCATGTCATGAGGACCGTTTCTTCGTGCATATCCAAATTGGCGCAAAGCTAAAGAGGGGTTGGAAGTGATGCCTCCCCTGATACCAAGGAGTGGCACATTAGGGTACTCCCCACAATGGTCAATGAGAGTGATGTCTCTTTGAAAGAAGTTGTTCCACCGGATATCTGAATGAGACAGCGAGACCATTGCATCCTTTGTTCGTTTCTCAACACTGATCGGGGAAGGTGTAATGTAAACCATCTAGCCAGTAGTGGTATACAACACATAAGAGTTCCTCGTTTCTTCATGGTACGAGTGTGTAAAGAATGTAGAATGTCTCCCAGCAAAGTAGGTACCGGATTGCAGGTTAAGAAAATGTTGATAGCGTGCACAGTTATGAACTGGTCGGGATTAGGGAATAAAACCAACCCATAAATCAAAAGAGCCACAACTTCTTCAAAAGCTTGGTAACTTCTATCTTTTAATAATGATCGAGCATTTCCCATTAAGAACTTAGAAAGCAAACCCTTGACTCCACTCTTTGTTTCCCAATTGGACTCGATTTCTGAATTTCGTAAATGTAAGGCAGCAGCAATGATTTCAGGCTTTGGAATCTTTTCTAAACCAGTGAAAGGTAATTGATCTCGAACCGGTAACCCAATTAGTTCAGAGAATTCTTCCAAGGTGGGTACTAGCTGGTAATCAGGAAATGTAAAACAATGATGTTCGGGATCAAAGAATTGGAACAGGACCCGTATCATGTCTTCTTCAAATTTTGAGGTAACCAAATGGAGTAGGTGACCGTGCTTTTCGGTGAATTGAGCATTTCTGGGAAATTCTGATATTAAGTCCTTAGGTTCAGATGGTACTGTTGAGATGTTGATCCGGATATAATCTCTGGTAGTGGGAGCCATTACCTGCAATCACAGAACAAAAGTAAACTCCTCAGTCCTTGAAATGATTAGTGAGAAAATGATATGTTTATGATGCTTATGATGTCATGATGTCAAACATGTGGAAAACACAAACAAATCACACATTAGCCTTAGGTTTAAAGGCTTGCACGAGGTTTATAGGTGATACCCTCTCCACTGAAGTTGAGTTGGTTTAAACCTGTCTTAAAATGGTATTCGGGTTCTATGATCCTTGGAGACAACATCTCAATGCGGCACTCGGACGGCCGATCAAAACATTCCTCGAGGATAACCAACTTTGATCAATTTCAAAGCCAGTCACTTAATAGGCCACAAGTCAAGTTCAACTAAAGGTTCTAAGACAAATTAGTGCTTAATGACATTTCGGAAGCCTAACATACTCCTTGACCGTTTTCAAGGGATATCAGTACAGACCAAAGCGTCGCACTAACGGTGACTACCAGATCAACCGTATCGGTACATGTCGTACAGTTTCCTTGGTCTATTGTCACATACTTAAGGTATCTCGAGATTCGGGTTAGAATCTTTCACACAAGTAAATACCCAAACAAACCTTTGAAAAATAGAGCAAACAAGACAAGCAATTGAAAACATCGAAGTGATCTAAACTCTAAGGTAACCCCTTTTGAAAACATTTTGTTTTTGAAATCCCCAGCAGAGTCGCCAATTCTGTCGTCCTCGGTTTTTTTTCGTGGGATACGAACTGACTCTTCTTTTATTTTTTGAGTTTTGAAAATCAGAGAGTCGCCACTGACTTTTATTTTATCCAATTAAGGAAAGGTTTATAAAAGAAACAGAAAAAGACCTTTAAGAGATTTTGGGTTCGGGGGTAGGTTATACAAAGGGAAGGTATTAGCACCCCTTTGTATCCATGGTTATCCATGGGCTCTTAATTGCTTAGCTCACTTGTTTGAATCATTTGTCTTGCTTTGAAATGCTTGTATGTGGTTTTAAATACCTTTGTAAATTAACTTTGTAATGATCCTTGTGCGGATGTATACAAAGTGTTCTATCTTTCGAAAGATATTTTGAAAAAAAGATTTTTAACTTCGTAATGATCTTTGTTTGGATATATAAAAAGTGTTATCTTTTTGAAAGTTTTGTTTTGGAAAAACAGTGATATGTGAAACATTTGTTGTTTTGTTTGATTTTGAGCAAGCAATTAGGAGATCTACCCTAAATTTATAAGGTCATTTCCTATTTTCTTTTAGAAAATTTTCTTTGACTGGATACAGAAAGAAATTGTTTGAATTGTATTTGAAACAGTAGAATTGATTTTGAAAAGAGTAACAGAGGGATTACCCTAAGAGGTGCAAGTGTGATTGTGTTTTAGTTTCAGATATTTTTTTGTCTTTGAAATTAGTGATCTAGCGCTTCAGTTATTATCTTTGACATACACGCAGTTTTATATGTACAGAAATTAAAATGCGAGAATGTAAAATGCGGAAAATAAATCTACGCTATTACATCGATTGTGCGAGAAATGTAAACTACGCTATTTACATGATTTTAACAACCTATACACTTATCTATGAATTTAAATTGCAATAAGATAAAAGAAGAATATTTTTTGGATTTCTGGATGGTTGATTTTAATTAAACTTAATACATAATTAATTTAATTAAAAGATTAGGAATTAGAAATAAAATTTAAACCTACGGATTGGAGAGGTACATGGTATGCATGGATAGGAGTGCATCAATGGATCAGTCAGCATTCAAAAATTCCAGGTGGGACCCACGTGAGCTAACCAGCGAATGAAAAGAAGAGGAAATGCCACGCGAGCGGTCAACAAGTCCTCTTTACTATTCATCATCTTCTTTAATGGTACCTACGGATTTTGTTACGCATTTTCCTGCAGTTTTACCTGCGGATTTCCACCTTCGAATTTCTGGATTTTTGAAACCTACAAAAAACGCGTGAAACAAAAACAACAATGGCCCAGATTTACTAAACAAGACTTCCTGAATCAAATAGTGATGTTAGTTTTTTCATTTGGCCACGTTAAGTATGAAAACGAAAAGGTTGAAGCTTTGAGCTTCAACCATGGCACACCATGACTCAAGGCTTTAAGCTCACATGTGACACGTTAAATCTACTCCATATGATCTCAAAAAGATAACAAAGGCATTAGCTTTCATTTAAACACGCTTATAATGAAGATATTAAAAGTTGATAATATGCATGAATATGTTACTTTTGAAACATGAGTTCTATGAGCATATAGCCATGAGTAATGATCCCAACTTACTATATTAGGTCCCAGGAGATGATTAGAATGATTAGTTTGTATTGGTAATGGTTGGAAACTAGAAAACGAAAATTACAAAGTTTTGAGATTTTTTTGAGAATTTTGTGTATTTCTTGGCTATTCCTTTGATGGATCTTTGTGTGTGTGTTACTACTGAAGTGTCCTAAGTAATATATAAGCAATAGAGTGCTGCAAACTTAAGCTAAGAAGCTTTAATTGCTTTTGAACTTTTGGTTTTTTTAATATTAAAAAGTTTGAATTTCTTGACCATGGCTTCATTTTCTTCATCCCTCTTGCTATAGGCCTGCTACACACCTCTATGCTGCAGAGTTTGGATCAATTTTGATGGCTCATGCTAAGGACAAAAGCCTTTAATCATTATCTTGAACCATTTCTCTTTTAATTTAACTTTAAATGGAATAAAATTAAATTAAAAAAGAAATAAAAATTCCATGGGCCTCAAGTTGGTCGTGGGAGCCCTTTAATATCATTAGAAACATGTTTGGATCATGAATACTTGGCCTCTTTTGTAAAAAAAACATTTTTGATCAATGTTGGTTTCATGCATTTTCCCAAAAAATAGCCAACTTCAACAAGGCATATCTCCCTCAATTTTGATCATATGAAGGAGTTCTTGTACTTTTTAGAAACCTCAAGATGTCCTCTACAAGCTTCTTTGGAAACTTTTTTGCATTTGGAGAATTTATCTTGATGTTATGGCCTTTGACAAAAAACCACTTTTTGTTGACTTTGAAAATGACCTGTAATGTCCTGGCTCATATTTTTCAAATGGTGAATCCAATGACCATGGGATCAATTTCATTTGAAAGATAATTGAATTTCCTTCAAAACAAGCTTTGGTTGGAATTTTTTGAATGAACGAGGAGAGAGTTATTGCCAGTCAAAGTTCAGTTGACTTTTTAGGAGAAAACCCTAATTTTGAAACTTAGGGTTTTGTTGATTTCTGATCTTTTCTTGATGAATTATGATCAACCATTGATCAAATGATGAATCTTTTGACAAAATATGGATGTTGACAAAAAATTTCATTTTTGACTGTCTGTTGACTTTTCGGTCAAACTGGTCGTCTGTTGACTGTTTGAGCTGCTGACTGTGCGTCTGAGCGAATCGAAGTTTGAAAATTTGTCTGGGGATACTTTGAGACATATGGAGATCCATGAAATCCATTTGAGGTCTCAAAAAACTTGTTCTCCTGAAAAAAAACAAAAACCCTAGTTAGGGACTGTTTGTGTAGGAGACAGTTAAGTGTACCTGATTTTTGTGCAGTGTTGAGTCTCTGCCGATCATGTGATTATCAGAAGACTTCTAGAACAAAAATCTTGGAATTTTGAAATGCAAAAGATTGATTTGAATGGTGATACAAAACACGGAGAATCGTGCTGTCAGCGGGTTCGACTGTTAATTGGCTGTTCGGGCATTAACGTAACAGTTAAAGTGAAAATTCAACAGTTAAAGTTAATTTTTTCCTTTTTGTTTTTTGTTGTGTTATTGGTGAAAATTTATTTACATGAGTTGTTAGAAAAACACAAACATAATAAATAAATAAAATATACCGTACGCGAACGAAATTACCGATAATAATCTTGAAAAATATTTAATGCACAGAAAAATAAATATTTAACTAGCAATAAACACACATAATATTATCTTGATAATTAAACTACAGTACGACAGATAGTACAACATTTAATACTGACAGTACAAATATTACATAATATAACGAACAGTACGACGAATAAAATGAACGGTACATTATTGGAAAGCGAAAGATACGACAAACTTTAAAAATGACGATTAAAAACCCATGCTATAAATAACAGCATATAGATGCACGGGAGTGTAAACATTCCAGGTCCGCATTTTTCAGGACTATGCAGACAGAAAAAGGACATGATCACCACCAAAACAGTGATGACCATAAGAAAAAACGTATCCATCCACTTTGCCATTTTTGCCGGGGAAGGAGAGAAAATAATTATGAGGTAGAAGTTTGAGAAATGAGTTGAAATTTGATGTGAGAATTTATGGAAAAAATGAGGGGTATTTATAGAGTGAAAAGAATGATAGAGACGTTGGGGAATGAAGTGATACCGTACAAAAAAAGGAAAATTTGAGTGGTAGTAGGATTTGAAAGAAAGTGTATGGTAGGGTTTGAAAAGAAAGATGTATGGAATAAATTTAGGATTTGATTTGAAAGAAAGAGATTTGAAAAGAAAGGAAAAGATTTGAAAATAAAGGAAGAGATTTAAAAATAATAATATAGTACAAAAATTAGTGGGAAACAAAACCAATAATAAATTAATTGTTACAAGTACAGTCTGAACCCCCGAACTCTGCGCCTGCAAAAAATTTAATTCTGTACCAATTGCGTCAGTATTATTTATCTGCAAATAAATCTCAAATAAACAGCCTGTGTGAAGTGACAAACAGTACTTGGCGTTTGTGTAAGAATAAATTCAACAACAAACCAAAATACCGTATAAAACCTTCTAAAAACTGAGTATTCATAAAATCAGGATATTTGTGAAATGAAATCCAAGATTATATGAAACTCCCAATTTTTAGACAGAAGTCTGTTGCCTTCTCTCTGAAAAAGATGCGGGCAAATTTTGGGGTATAACATTTATATTCCGCTATTTTTTCTTTGTCCACTCGGACACTATGTTTATGTTTCCGCTATTTTCTTTTTGTCCACTTGGACCATACTTTACTTTTATGCCAAAACATTAATAAACAACAAAAATCTAAAAAACACTTAAGGCTCTCTTTTGGACTATTGGTTACTATCCCGAGCATTTTGGAGATTCAGACTTATGGACTTAGTGCCTCTGGACCCTTATTCTGTTGTTACTATGCTGTTATTCTGTCTGTCTGGCATTGGATTGTTGTCTGTTTGTGCATGCAGGTATTTCCTTGAAAGCCCTTGATGGTTAATTCCAAGGCATTGATATAAGGATTTTACCCGAAAACAGCCGTTACTCTGCCCGATTTCCGTCAGAATTTTAATGTGCTTAATGCAAAGTGGTGCTAAAGACAATAAGTTCATCTGGATTCCCAAGTGATAATGTGTTGGTTTAGTGTCGATATTCCAAAGGATGGGAAATCTACCTTGACTCATAATGTCAAGTATTGGCTTCTTATTTCGGTTAGACCGTTCTTTTCCTTAGCTTTTATTTTACGCAATAGGATAGTCTCTTCATCTCCTCCCATTCTTTGTGAAATCAAGATTCTCAATGAAAGATCTTTTGTTTTGATGAAGACAAATCATACATGACAAGAAGGAAAAGATGATATTCAAGATAAAGCATCATGTGTAAAGACTTTGATTCAAGCTATGGACTCTTTGGAATAGGTATAACCATAATTACCAATTACTTAAAGTCTTAGATGCTCAAAAATCAAACCACAAAATTGCATAGCATACTCTTTCTTAGACCTCAAGTTTCCTAAACAAAAACTGCATTTTCACTCAGTGTAAATCGATTTACACTTACTGTAAATCGATTGCTTGCTGAAGGGTTTTAGATGTTCTTCTGTTTTTGCTTGTGTAAATCGATTTGCACAATATAGCAATCGATTTGCACTGAAGGATTTTTGAATTTTTTGACTGTTAGAAGTTGTGCAATCGATTTGCACAAAGGTGCAATCGATTGCTTGCTTAATATTTTTGAAAAATAGCATCTTTTCATTACACCTTCTCATACACCTTTTCATTAAAACCTTTTCTTTAATCTTGGCAATGGGTCATGATTAAAATACAGAAACTTGTGATATTTCAAGGGGTGTTATGAACATCTATATATACTCAAAATTTCAAATTCATTTTTCACCTCTTCCAATCAAAAACTCTTAGAAATTTTCAGAATTTCACATTATTATTCTCCAATCTTTTTCAAGATATTTGCTACACACTTTAATATCATCCAAACTAGAAAATATTTTGAGCAATCTATTACTTTAAAGAATTGTGAATTATTATCGTTGGAAGGGAAGATCAATCAAGTGATTGATACATTGTTCTACTATTCAAACTCTTATACAAAATCAAATACTTGTTGTATTCTTGTTATCCAGGATTGTTGGAAACAAGTTAGACACTTTGAGAGGATTGTTCTCATAAGTGGTCTTAGTGAAAAATCCAAGAGGATTGTTCTTGGTCCAAGAGGATTATTCTTGGTGTTTGGTTAGGCTTGTACAAGATACCAACTATATTAAAATCTCTTACTGCGTAAGGGGACTGAAGTACTCTCGGTTTGTGAGGGGAACCAGGATATATCCTTGTGTCATTTATTTTTCTGCACTTTACATCTTTTAGTAACATCACTATAAACCAAAAAAATAATCACTTTACACCATAAAACCGAAAAAATTATAAAGTACCTAATTCACCCCCTCTTAGGCATATCTGATACTTACAATTGGCATTAGAGCAAGTTATAGGTAACTTGTTCCTAAAGATCCAGAATGGCTTCCGCAAATCAAAATCCGGTTTTCAAAGATGGTGGTTCTAACAACAAGCCTTCATTGTTTTGTGGTGAATATTTTAACTTTTGGAAAATCCGAATGAAGGCTCATCTAGAAGCAAAAGGAGAAGAAGTTTGGGAGGTTGTCCTACAAGGTCCTCATGTCCCTATAACGGTCGTTAATGGTGTTGGATCGGAGAAACCTAAAGCGTCATGGGATGATAATGATAGAAAAAGGGTTCTTGCTGACAAAAAGGCGGTCAATCTTCTTCAAGGTGCTCTTAGTATGGATGAATTTTTCCGAGTATCGGCATGTACAACATCAAAGGAAATATGGGATACTCTTGTAGAAACTCATGAAGGTACCACTGAAGTTAAAAGATCAAGATTGAATACTTTAAGTCAAGAGTACGAACTGTTTAGAATGAAGCCCGGAGAAACTATTCTCGATTTGCAAAAATGATTCGTACATTTGACAAATCACTTGAAGGCACTTGGTAAGACTCTTACTACCGAAGAACTTAATCTTAAAGTACTCAGATCTTTGACAAGGGAATGGCAACCAAAAGTGACGGCGATATCCAAAAAGAAAAATTTATCAAAATTTACTTCCGCAACACTATTTGGAAAACTTCAAGAATATGAGACAGAACTTGGAAGATTGGAAAAGCATGAGAGCTTAGAGAAGAAATCCAAAGGCATTGCATTAAAGGTAGATTCAAAAGAAAGCCAAATGAAAGATGCATCAGATGAAGATGAAAACTTCTTGCTTCTTGTAAAAAGGTTAGGCAAATTTTTTGGTAATAAAAATAATATTAATAATGCTAACTATGTCAAAAGAAAGAAATTCTCAAAGCATAAGGATAAAGAAGCATCCACTTCATCACAAGAAGTTACATGCTATGAATGTGGGAAACAAGGACACATAAAGCCGGAATGTCCAAAGCTTTCGAAGAAGAATGGATTCAAAGGCAAAAAGGAGTTCAAAAATAAAAAGGCCTACATAGCATGGGAAGATAATGAAGTAAGTTCCTCATCGGACTCCGATAGTGACGAAAGTGAAAACCTAGCACTAATGGCATCACACCACTCCGACGATGAAGAAGGCGAGGTTAGTTATGATGATTCTCTTTTTGATAATGGTGCACAAGGTGCAATAGATGAATTATTAAAAGAATGCAAAATTCTCTATAAAACTATCTCATCTCAAAAGAAAATAATATCATCTTTAGAAGAGAAGGTTAAGATAATTGAAGAAGAACATAAAGATAACAAAGAAAAAATGATTAGTGTTCAAGAAGATAATGTTGCATGCAAGAATTGTGAATCACTTTCCTTCCAAATTGTCCAATTAAAACGTGTTTTAGAAAGATATGAAAAAGGGCAAATTGGATTGGAAAATGTTCTTAGCACACAAAGATACTCCAACGATAAGAGTGGACTTGGTTTTTCTAAATTTGATAAACCAAGATCCAACAAGACTATCTTTGTCAAGGCTAGTAACCAACCAATTCAAGAGAAAGTGATCAAGCCTAAAGTAATGCAACATTATCCTAAAAGGAAGAACTTTGTTAAGAAGAAATCTTATCCTCCTAGATATAGAAGTAACTTTGAACCTACTTGTTTTTATTGTGGTATTATTGGTCACACACCCAATGCTTGTTATGTAAGAAACTTTAGTGTACCTAGTGGACATTATGTATGGGTAAAGAAAGGAACTAACTATGATGGACCCAAAGCCACTTGGGTACCTAACAAAACTTAATTTGTTTTGTAGGCATGCTTGAAGACCACTTCAAACTTATGGTATCTAGATAGTGGTTGTTCAAAGCATATGACGGGAGACCTAAACCAATTTTCAGATCTAAGGTTAAAGGCCAAGGGTTTTGTCACTTATGGAGACAACAATAAGGGAAGAATTATTGGCAAAGGCAAAGTTGGTGCACCACCTTTCACATCCGTTGAAGATGTTCTTTATGTTGAAGGACTAAAGCATAATCTTCTAAGCATTAGCCAACTTTGTGAAAAGGCTTCAAGATCAAATTCACTAAGGAAGAATGCTTGATCATCGATGAAGTCACCAATGAGGTAAAACTCAAAGGTACAAGAATTAATAACATTTTTATGATTTCTTTAAATGATTTATCTTTGAAAGTAAAATGTCTTTTGGTAAACAATAATAATGATTCATGGTTATGGCATAAAAGAGCAGCCCATATTCATATGGATCATTTAAATAAGTTAACCAAACATGATCTTGTTATTGGCTTACCTAAGATAAAGTTTGTCAAGGATAAATTATGTGATGCATGTCAAAAGGGAAAGCAAACCAAATCATCTTTCAAACCAAAGAATGTAGTGACTACAACAAGACCACTTCAATTGTTGCATATGGATTTATTTGGTCCATCAAGGACAAGAAGTTTCGGAGGTAATGTATACGCTTTAGTTATTGTTGATGATTATTCTAGATATTCTTGGACTTTGTTTCTTGTGCAGAAAAGTGATGCTTTTAAAGCCTTTAAGAAGTATGCAAAACAAATCCAAAATGAAAAGTCACTAAAGATTGTATCCATAAGAAGTGATCATGGTGGAGTATTTAAAAATGCATCATTTGAAGAATTTTGTGAAGAGCATGGTATCTCTCATAATTTTTCAGCACCAAGAACTCCACAACAAAATGGAGTAGTTGAAAGGAAAAATAGGTTTCTAGTGGAACTTGCAAGAACAATTCTTAGTGATGCAAATCTTCCTAAATACTTTTGGGCGGATGCGGTTAGTACGGCATGTTATGTTGGAAATCGAGTAATCATTAGACCTATCTTAAAGAAGACTCCATATGAACTCTTCAAAGGAAGAAAGCCAAACATTGCTCACTTTCACATTTTCGGATGCAAGTGCTTTGTTCTGAACAATGACAAAGACAATCTTGGTAAGTTTGATGAGAAATCCGACGAAGGTATATTTCTTGGTTACTCTCTCTCTAGTAAAGCATATAGAATCTATAATAAAAGAACTTTAACTATTGAAGAATCCATGCATGTATCTTTTGATGAGACTAACACCTCAAAGGAGGAAATAGTTGTTTGTGATGATGATGATCCTTTAGATCTACCCCCGGAAGAACTTTCAAATGATACAATTGTGAAGGCACCGGAAGTTCAACAAGAAAGTGTTCAACAAGAAAGTGTACAAAA
Source organism: Vicia villosa (assembly GCF_029867415.1). Lineage (NCBI taxonomy): Eukaryota > Viridiplantae > Streptophyta > Magnoliopsida > Fabales > Fabaceae > Vicia > Vicia villosa. The sequence continues at coordinate 40,771,393 of NC_081184.1, read as the reverse complement.
AGAATCAAACACCAATGATATACCAAAAGAATGGAGAACTCATAGAGACCATCCTATTGATAAAGTTATTGGTGATATTAGCCAAGGAGTTGCAACAAGATTAAATCTCAAAGATGCTTGCTTACACATGGCTTTTGTTTCTCAAATTGAACCTTCCAAAGTTGATGAAGCCTTAGGAGACGATCAACGGATAAATGCAATGCAAGAAGAATTAAATCAATTCGAGAGAAATCAAGTTTGGGAACTTGTTCCTAGACCAAATAATAAACACATCATAGGTACTCGATGGGTGTTTAAGAACAAACTTGATGAGAATGGTATAATTGTTCGAATCAAAGCAAGATTGGTGGCCCAAGTTTACAATCAAGAAGAAGGAATTGACTTTGAAGAAACATTTGCTCCTGTTGCAAGGTTAGAAGCTATTCGTCTTTTACTTGCTTATGCATGTTCATTAAATTTTCAGCTTTATCAAATGGACGTCAAGAGCGCATTCTTGAATGGCTACATCAATGAAGAAGTCTATGTCAAACAACCCCCGGGATTTGAAGACTTCAAGAATCCTACACATGTCTTTAAGTTGAGAAAGGCCCTTTACGGCTTAAAGCAAGCACCAAGAGCATGGTATGATAGACTTAGAAATTTTTTGTGTGAAAAGGGTTTCGAAAAGGGTAAGGTTGATAAAACTATGTTCATTAAGAAAATCAAGAGTAACACTTTATTGGTTCAAGTCTATGTTGATGATATCATTTTTGGATCGACTAACAAAGAAATGTGTGAGGAATTCTCATTGATGATGCAAGGAGAATTCGAGATGTCTATGATAGGAAAGATGAACTACTTCCTTGGACTACAAATTAAGCAACTCAAAGATGGAATCTTTATCAATCAATCTAAATATTGTAAAGAACTATTGAAGAAGTTTGATATGGAAAATTGTAAAGCAATGAATACTCCAATGGGCTCCGGTACATATGTTGATCAAGATGAATCCGGTACTCCAATTGATATTACCAAGTATCGAGGTATGATTGGTTCTTTATTGTATTTGACGGCAAGCCGTCCTGACATAATGTTTAGTGTTTATCTTTGTGCTCGCTTTCAAGCAAATCCAAAGGAATCACATCTTATGGCGATTAAAAGGATCATGAAGTATCTCAAAGGAACGACCAACGTTGGCTTATGGTATCCTAAAGGTAGTGTTTGCAATTTAATTGGTTATTTTGACGCGGATTATGCAGGATGTAAAACTGATCGTAAAAGCACAAGTGGTACTTGTCACATTCTTGGAAATGCATTAGTATCATGAGCTTGTAAAAAGCAAGCATGTGTTGCTCTTAGCACGGCCGAAGCGGAATACATAGCAGCGGGTAGTTGTTGTGCACAAATTCTTTGGCTTAAGCAACAACTTCGTGACTACGGACTTGATCTCGGATGCATTCCTCTTCGATGCGACAATACAAGTGCTATAAATATTACAATGAATCCGGTCATGCATTCAAGAACCAAACACATAGACATTCGACATCATTTTCTTCGCGATCATGTGCTTAAAGGAGATGTTGAAGTCACTTTTGTAGATACTCATAATCAACTTGCAGATATCTTCACCAAGCCTCTTCCAAAAGAATCGTTTTATAAAATTCGACGAGAGCTTGGAATTTTAGATGAAGGTGATGTTTAAATATGTTCTTCATTACCATAAATCAAAGGTACACATTTCTAACCATTCATGTGTGTCAAAAAACATGCTTTATTTATGTTTTTTGTATTTTCTTGATGGTCAAATCGATTGGACATATATGCAAATCGATTGCATATTGAGACAGTAAGGTCTGTTCTAATTTTTATGTTTTGATGCAAATCGATTGCACCCTTGTGCAAATCGATTGGTTGCTGTTTATTTTGATTTTTTACGCTTTCTAGTGTTATGCAAATCGATTGCACCCTTGTGCAAATCGATTGATTGCTGTTTGTTTTTATTTTTTGCACTTTCTGATGTTATGCAAATCGATTTGCACCTTTGTGCAAATCGATTGCACCTGTCACGTTTTGCCTTTATTTTGCTTTTATGTTGCTTTTAATGTTGGTCAGAATTTTTAATTCTTTTCAACCCACTCTTCCACCAACCCTTCCACCTATCCTTGATCATTTTTAATACCCACTCATCACTCTCCCTTCCCAATCTTATCTCATTAAAATCTATCTTGACCAAATCAATTATATAATATCCTTTCTCTTAAACCTAACACTAAACATTGTCAAAAATTCACTCTCTCTCTCTCAAAGAAACCCTAAACCGAAAATTCACTCATCCATGGCTTCAAGGCAAAAGAGAAAAGTTTCAAACCAAAGCAAATGCAAGGGCAAAGCTTCTTCATCATCCATGGTGAATCCTTTACTTCAATATCTCACCATTGAACAAGAGGAAAGGTATACAAAGTTCTTTTCAAGCAAGAATGTTCAAACTCCAAAATATGGTATTCTTTCTACCTTTCCTCAAGAATGCTTTACTTTTCAAAATACTTTGGCCTCTTATGGTTTGGAACCGGTCATATCTTCATTTGGACCATACTATCCGGAATTAGTGAGAATGTTCTTTTGTAATATGCATATGGATAATGGAAAACTTATTTCTTATGTTGCTAGAAAAAGAATTTGTTTAACCTTCAAATTACTTGGTCGTATTTTGAATATCCCTAGTAGTGGTAGCTCTCTCTATGACCCCGAGGATGAAGCATGGGCTGATTTTAATAAAAGAAATTTCTACTATAGTATAGGGAGGATGACTGAACAAGAATTTCATGCTAAGAGAGTTAAGGGACTAGGTGGTGTTGAACCATCAAGAGGTTCATTGTCTGCTAGAATTTTCTATATAGACGATAGGTTGTTTGATTATTTTATGGTCTATATCATGTTTCCTAGGGCTGGAAATCATTGCACTGTTACGGAGCTTGAAATGCAAATTTTGTATGCAAGGAAGAACAACATTGAGGTTAATTGGGCTCGTTTAATTATGGTTCATATGTTGAAATTCAATCGTAAGTCCAAATTCTTACCATATGCTTGGTTTATAACTCGGATCTTGGAATTCTTTGAGATAGATTTTGATGGCTATGAAGTTTGTCTTATGGATTCAAATAGTAATAAAATTACTATTAAGAATGTTGATGCGCGGATGGGTGTTTTATATAATCCGGCCACAAAAACTATCACTTACATTGGTGAAGATGTCGTAGAGAATGAAGGAAATGAGCAAGAGGTCGAAGGTGGTGAAGAAGATGCTCGTCCCTCACATGGTTCAAACGGTCCAAGCAACCAAGAACTCTATGATTTCATGACTTCACAATTTGCCAACCTTAACACCTCCATCAACAACCAATGGAACTCAATCAATGAATCTACCACAAATCGGATTAATGAGTTTCGCCATGATGTGAACCAACATTTTTCTTATCTCTATTCACATCTTTATATCCCTCCTTATGATCCGACCAACCCGGCTGCACCTCCTCCACGATATACCGAACCACCTATTCAACAAGATTTCTTCAACCAAGGCCCTTTTGATTTCAACAACAACAACACTTTCAACAACATGGACCAACCTTAAAGCTTATCTATGTCTTTTACAATTATGGTCTTTTATGTTATGTTTTTTGCTTCTCTATGTCTTTTATGTTCTTTTATGTTATGGTCTTTTATGTTATGTTTGTTGTAAGGTACTTAGTACCATAACTATTTTATCTTGCACTCTTGGTATTATGACTTATCCATGTTATGCTTATTTTCTTTTAATGAATGAATGTTTGCTTCTTTATATCTTTTCTATTTTATTGTATTTTTTCCATCTTTCCCTTCTTTTTGATAATGTCAATGGGGGAGAAGGAAGTTACACCTATATGCTTGTATTTCCTTGACTTTTTGTTTAAGGTACAAAATTTTCATCACAAAATTATTCAAGTCAAAATACTCCTAGATTCACATATTAAGGGGGAGTCACACATCTTAAAGGAGAAGCTTTCCGGAAATAACAATGCATTAGTAAAGATTATTTGTCATCATCAAAAAGGGGGAGAATGTGAAATCAAGATTCTCAATGAAAAATCTTTTATTTTGATGAAGACAAATCATACATGACAAGAAGGAAAAGATGATATTCAAGATAAAGCATCATGTGTAAAGACTTTGATTCAAGCTATGGACTCTTTGGAATAGGTATAACCATAATTACCAATTACTTAAAGTCTTAGATGCTCAAAAATCAAACCACAAAATTGCATAGCATACTCTTTCTTAGATCTCAAGTTTCCTAAACAAAAAATGCATTTTCACTAAGTGTAAATCGATTTACACTTACTGTAAATCGATTGCTTGCTGAAGGTTTTTAGATGTGCTTCTGTTTTTGCTTGTGTAAATCGATTTGCACAATATAGCAATCTATTTGCACTGAAGGATTTTTGAATTTTTTGACTGTTAGAAGTTGTGCAATCGATTTGCACAAAGGTGCAATCGATTGCTTGCTGAACGTTTTTGAAAAACAGCATCTTTTCATTACACCTTCTCATACACCTTTTCATTAAAACCTTTTCTTTAATCTTGGCAATGGTTCATGATTAAAATACAGAAACTTGTGATATTTCAAGGGGTGTTATGAACATCTATATATACTCAAAATTTCAAATTCATTCTTCACCTCTTCCAATCAAAAACTCTTAGAAATTTTCAGAATTTCACATTATTATTCTTCAATCTTTTTCAAGATATTTTCTACACACTTTCATATCATCCAAACTAGAAAATATTTTGAGCAATCTATTACTTTAAAGAATTGTGAATTATTATCATTGGAAGGGAAGATCAATCAAGTGATTGATACATTGTTCTACTATTCAAACTCTTATACAAAATCAAATACTTGTTGTATTCTTGTTATCCAGGATTGTTGGAAACAAGTTAGACACTTTGAGAGGATTGTTCTCATAAGTGGTCTTAGTGAAAAATCCAAGAGGATTGTTCTTGGTCCAAGAGGATTGTTCTTGGTGTTTGGTTAGGCTTGTACAAGATACCAACTATATTAAAATCTCTTACTGCGTAAGGGGACTGGAGTACTCTCGGTATGTGAGGGGAACCAGGATATATCCTTGTGTCATTTATTTTTCTGCACTTTACATCTTTTAGTAACATCACCATAAACCAGAAAAATAATCACTTTACACCATAAAACCGAAAAAATTATAAAGTACCTAATTCACCCCCCCTCTTAGGCATATCTGATACTTACATTCTTAAATTTTCAAAATCTTCTCCCTTTTTCAAAAACCTTCTTATGTTTGCAACCTTTTTAAAACCTTTTCTTTAAAAATATCTTTTGCCCTTAGTGGCCCTTTTTCTTCAAAAAGTTTAGACACTGTTAATTGTCGAAACGAGTGGTTATACCCCACGATTTTGAAATTGATTGATATAATGAGATCTTTTCCGCGTGAGAGAGCTAGTGGCATACTCGTTGATTTCCATCCGAGTTGGAGCCCTTCTTTCATTTGCGATGCAAAGAACTCATTTGTTCTCATGCTCAAGATCAATGGTTGAGTATTTCTCTCCGACGACGATAAAGTGTTTATTCGTTTTAAAATGTTTTCCCTTTTAAGCGGAACTACATTAGCTCTGACTTCTCCATTGAACCGAGGAGGTATGTAGGCACAAGGCTTAATGTCTTGCCGAGCTTATTTTAAAAATAAAACAAACCCTTTTTTAGCACACACGACACAGATTTTCAAAAAGGTTCCTGTGGAGTACCACAGATATGAGGGGTGCTTAAAACCTTCCCCTTGTATAAACAACACCCGTACCTAAGATCTCTTCTTTTTGTTTTAAAAACAAACTTTGGGTTTTTTTCGTTCTTTTCCCTTTTCCTTTGGAAATAATAAAGCGCGGTGGCAACTTTCACTGAAATATTGAGTCGAGTCAATCCTATGGCTTTGATCTTAGATTTTCCCCGCTACAGAAAAAATGGCGACTTCACTGGGGATCCAGTTTTAAGTGTGTTAAGCCTATTTTTGTTTATCTGTGTGTTTTTATCTGTATATATTATTGTGTGCTTTGTTTGTTTTTCTTTTTTTCTTTTTGGTGCTCGATGGTTCCTCTGTGATGAGATAAAGTCCTAACCCGGACTTTGGTGAGTAACTTGAGATAGGAGGTGGTAAGACCAATAGTTGCATTCCAGGAGCAATCCTTAACATGAGCATCATATGGTGGAACCCCAATATGTGGAGGCCTCATGGAAGGTAGTAGATGTTGTTACGAACTATCGTAAGAACGCTATTACTTTCAATAGTGAGTGTCCGTAGAAGCTGAATGGCCTAGAACCCTTTTAACCCATCTAAGCCTTTTTAGGATGTAGCGCAGAAACAAGGTCAAGTACCAATTTGAGCTTGTTGTCATGCGATGCTACGCTCAGACGAGGTCTTTTTAGGCATATTATTGGCGCCCATGAGCAATTGCGCGAGCCGGTAGTATCCGATTGAAGATTGAAAACTCTTGGAACCTTTGTAGAACCCGTTCGGCAGGTACAAAATTCCCTAGTACATACCTTTGTGGGTGGTTCTTAACTTTGACTCCATGCTCGTGACGTCGAACCTTTGAACCCTGTTTGTGCGACCATTTGTGATCTTGATTGTGACTGATGCATAAACCATACATCCATGCATTCATTTGATTTCCAAGGAACTCATAGGTCTTTCTTTGTAAACATCATAAGTTTCATCAAACTCAATGGATCTTGGGTGTTGATGGGGTGAAAACTCTAATCCACCAAAATGGATGATTGATCTTGATGATAACTTGATCAAAGCTTTGATCCAATTTAGGATTTACTTCCTTTTTGTTTTGATGTATACAAATTAATAACTTGAATTCTTTGAAAATCAAATAAATAAAAAACAAAAAAACAACAATTGCATCATTTGCATACATACATCCAGGTTGTCCAGAAAACTTATTCTCGTCTGTCTCCATCTTCAGAGTGGTTTGCTTATCTGTCAAGCTGATTCCTCGACACATTGAACTAGAAGCATGTATTTGAAGAGTATGGAATAACTTCAACAAGACCAAGAGTTGATAAGAGCAGAGGTTAGCTAGTTGAAAAGCCAGATGGATCAGATTGTGGAAATCCTGCAAGTCTTGTTGAAGAGAGAATGCAACATTCCTCCGATTGATACAAAGCAAGTGGATACTCCTCTAGCCTTTTCTGTTGCTACTCCAAATCAGGGGCAACCATCTATTATGTCATGTGATTCATATTTTGGAGTAGAGAAGGAAACGCTTGTTTGCTTTCCTCAATCAGTGCTTCATAGGACCCTGCATCAGCGTCCATTGTCTGTTCCTTCTCAAGGTAATAAGAAGCATAAACAAAATCAGATTCGTGGTAGGACAACTTATGATCCCATTCCCATGACTTACACTGAATTATATCCCGCATTGGTTCAAAAGGGATTGATCACAACAAGAGCCATGCCGCCTCCTCGAAACCCTCCCTCAAAAGGATTCCGACCTGATCTTCATTGTGAATTCCATCAGGGTGGTGCTGGCCATGATTTAGAAGGTTGTTATGCTTTGAAGACTAGAGTTCAAGAGTTGGTGAGATCAAAGATGCTCTCTTTCAAGGATGTTGGTCCCAATGTTGTCACCAATCCTTTACCAGATCAGAGTGGCTGAAGATAATTCAAAGCCCGATTTTCCTAAAGCCAAGTGTTTCAGACAAGATAGCTCATCTTGGTTGCTGATTAGTCACTAGGCCTTGTTTCTGTACTGTTCGTATTTCCTTTAATGTGCTGTTTACTTTTAGACTTTGTTTGTTTCTGAATGGTGATTTTAACGAAATGAGCATTGCATATTTTGAATTCATCCACATCCACTATGTTTATATTTTTGCCTTCTTTTACAAAAAGATTCTTCCATTTGCTTTCTCTATTAAATTTGTGTTTTATGCAAGGATTGGAGGGAGGATGATGACAATGAAATACCCAAGTTGTTGAAATGTATGCTTTCAAATAAAACTTTGCTGATGATGTACAGGCATTGTTTCAATTCCCCAACACTGGAGAAATAAGGAAGTTAATCCCTTGTCAACCCCTTTGAGTCTTCGAAGTAGGAGTTTCTTTCTGTACGAAAAAGCCCGCATTTTTAACCTGGGGCAGGGTAGTTCTCAGTAAATTTGGCTGTGCATTCTATTTCAAGAGAATCATTCAGTACAACTTTCAACAAAGGTTTCAATCACAAGCGTTCCTCCGCACACATCAAAGAAGTGTTGGAGATGCCAATCAAAAGCCAATGATGGTTCATTAATCATTAAGAAAGGCAGTCACTATCTTTCCAAAAAAAAATATATGTATCAAAAAAAGATATATACAAAGAAAAGCCTGCTAAGTTAAAACCAAAAACGACTTAGGCAAAAATCAAGGCATCCCGCTGACTGTAAGTTCAAAAATAGACAGTTCAGGAAAAAGTTAGGGATATCGAAAGAAAAAGATAAAAAAGGAAGTCAATAAAGTCCTCAAACAACAAAATGTTGTGACTATCAAAAGGAAGAAGTGACTGCCATCTCAAAAGTTCTCTTTGCTTGTGAACTATCATTACAACAGATGCAATTCCAGAAGTCTCTTGGAACCTGAATGCATAAGCTGAATTAATTGAGTTTTAGGACTGGAGATCATCACGAAGATGGGGTTGGTACAATCAAATTTTGAGCCTTATATCCTTTGTTTCTAAAACCGTGAACCTGACCACGTTACAACCTTTAAAAGACCTAATTGAAGCAAGGTTTGTTTGAAAGCATACTACAACAAGGTTGCGTAAGCTGACTCCCATGAGATTTGCCAATCATTTGCTTTGATACCATATCTTTGCTTTATCTTTCACTTTGAACGTCTTAACCTTTATGTTTTTACCAGTGATTCCATTTGCTTTACATCAATAACATTCATTCCAAAAATGACTTTGATTTCAAAAATATGTTTTGAGAATTGCATTAAAATTTCCTTTCTTGAATGAACATTTATTTGCAAGTAAGCACTCATCTTTCAGGAAGTTCAAACAGTCGAGAAACTTGATCAGTGATTCTATCAGGGGCACGTTACTTCAAGATCCTGTTGTTCAGATGTTCGGTCAAGTTTTGTTGATCAGAATATCATTTCAAAACTTATACTGGGGCAAGCCGTCCCAACATGCATTTTAAGGGCTGAAGCCATTATCAGTTCATCCCCTAATACAGTTCAACTGAAGCCATGATCAGTTAACTTGCAACAATTAGTGAATCAGGGGCAATCTTCTTCAGCAATCCCCAGGCGGTTCATCAGTCCTTCTCAACGGATCATCAGTTTGATACAGTTACCAATGTGACAAGAAGTGTGTTCAAGCATCTTCCCAAGCAGAGTTGGCAGAGTTCTCGTGTTGAGGAATCATAGTTCCAATCTTGCCTTACAAGAGAGTCTCCATCAGTTATCACCAACAATTGCATTGCATTGATCATATATCATGCATAGAAAAATTTAACATCATGCATAGAAACAAATTCATACTCATTTACATTCTTCCGAGGTCTTGTTATTATCAACATCTTACCTTGAGATCAAAGTCCAACTCACTTGGCACCTACCAAAAATAGATACTTGTTTGTCTTCTCCGGCTAGTGCTATTCCTAGATGTCTCTTTCTTTATTCAGTGTCGTTCCTGGATATTGTGATTTCTTGCCTCATTCAGTGTCATTTCTGAGTGTTGTGATTCTTCTTTCTTTCAGTGCCATTCCTGAAAGATGTTTCCCACTTTATTCAGTGCTGTTCCTGGATATTGTGATTTCTTGCCTCATTCAGTGCCATTCCTGAGTGTTGTGATTCTTCTTTCAGTCAGTGCCATTCCTGAAAGATGTTTCTCACCTTATTCAGTGCCATTCCTGGATATCGTGATTTTCTCACTTCATTCAATGCTATTCTCGGATGTTGTGACCTTCACTTTATTCGCTGCTATTCTTGAATATCGTGATTCCTTTATCTAGTGCCATTCTTGGATATTCATTTTCTCACTTCATTCAATGCTATTCTCGGATTTTGTGATCTTCACTTTATTCACTGCTATTCTGGATATCGTGATCCTTTCTATCCAGTGCCATTCCTAGATATCATTTTCTCACTTCATTCAATGTTATTCTCGGATGTCGTGATCTTCACTTTATTCACTGCTATTCTTGAATATCGTGATCCTTTTATTCAGTGCCATTCCTGGATATCGTTTTCCCACTTCATTCAATGCTATTCTCGGATGTTGTGATCTTCACTTTATTCACTGCTATTCTTGAATATTGTGATCCTTTTATCTGGTGCCATTCCTGGATATCATTTTCTCACTTCATTCAATGCTATTCTCGGATGTTGTGATCTTCACTTTATTCCCTTCTATTCTTGAATATCGTGATCCTTTCTATCCAGTACCATTCCTGGATGTCCTTCCCCTTCATGTTTTACTCTTGGGAGCTTCTGTTTACTGTCTCTTTCTCCCGTGAAGTCCAAGTTTTATTCCTGGATGACACAAACCTTTTCTCCAGTGGAGTCTTTTCATATCTCCCCAGTGATGTTATATTTCTCTCTATTCCATAATCATACTTGATGCATCCATTAGCATCACATTATACCTTAGGTTCAAAAATTGTGTGTTTTATATTTAAGTCTCTTTAATCACGTCGAGCTGAGGATTTTAACCCTCACATCTCTGGATAGAAGAAACTTAAATAGGGGCCTCTGTCATACCCCAATTTTTGACCCTAAGATCATACATCATTTGCATTTCAATCATCAATCAAGATCACAATCTTGAGGTATCATTTTGTCTTTGAGGGGAATCATCAAGCACTTCTAGCTTTTTATTTGTTTTATACTAACCAAAATCCAAAAATATGTATTTTGCCTCTTTTGTTTATATTTTACAAGTAGAAGATCGGACAAAAATCAAAACAGTGCAAGAAAATGGATTTTTGAAAATTTCACTATGGAAATCGATTTACCCATATAGGAAATCGATTTCCCTGGACGAAATTTGAAAAAAAGAGTGAAGCATGACATCATTTTGGCACCAAACACTTTTTTCTTTGATCATTTTTGTCATTTTACCAATTTTCCACCTCATCAAAAATAATTCCCTTCATTAAACCCCATTTTACCATTTTTACCATTTAAACACCAATTAAACACAAGTTAATTACCAAATGCAAAAAGACCAAATTGCCACTACTCTTGCTCCCATCCTATAAATAGAGGTCTCTACTCTCTCATTTCTCAAGCTTGGAGAGCCAAAAAATTGCTTGCAAATTCATTTCTCACCCTTTCCAAAACCCTCACCCAAAGTTCATTTTCATAGAATTAGTGAGATTCACATTGAATCTTACTAGTTTTGAACTAAACCTCCTACATTTCTCTCTTTTATTTGTTTGTTCATCTCCAATTTTGAAGGATCTACACACTTTGTGCTTGTTCTTAAAGCTACATCAACAATTTGGTTCAAGAATTGGTAAATTCCTAAACTCTAAGATGTAGATCTTTCTTGCTTGTGTTCAATGCATCTTTGATGCTATATTGGTCATATTTGATGGTGATTTGATGGAAAATTCGTGCTCCAATGGATATGTGATCATAAGGTGTTTGTATGTTTGCTTAAGTCAAGTTTTATGCTTCTTAATGCTGATTTTTTGAAAACTGCACTGAGGAAATCGATTTCCTCCTTAGGGAAATCGATTTCCATTCCGTTTCTGCGCCAGATTTGAAAACCTGCACTAAGGAAATCGATTTCCTCCTTAGGCAAATCGATTTCCCCTGGGACAGAATGTGTTTTTTGCCTTTTTTATGCTTGTTTTGGTATCTCTTCTTCCTATACTTCCTTGATTATGTGCTTGTGTAATTTTCATTGTTCTCTTTTTATTTCTTGTGATCGATGAAGGTCTTAACATCTTGAGAATTCTATGGATTCTTGATGAAGACTAGATCATGTTATCTTTTCATTATTTTTCTTCTTATTTCTTATTTTCATCTTATTTTCTTTTGATCGATGAAAGTCTTAATATCTTGAGAATTCTATGGATTCTTGATAAAGGCTAGATCAATTTATCTTTTAATTCTTACTTTCGTCTTATTTTCTTTTGATCGATGAAAGTCTTAATATCTTGAGAATTCTATGGATTCTTGATAGAGACTAGATCAATTTATGTTTTCATTCTTATCTCTTTCTTCTTATTTTCTTTTGATCGATGAAAGTCTTAATATCTTGAGAATTCTATGGATTCTTGATAAAGACTAGATCATTTCTTCTTCTTCTTCTTATTTCTTTTGATTGATGATTTTGATACATGGAGAATCCTCCTACATTTGTCCCGACTCGATAAAAAGATCAAATATGGAAGAGAATTGTATGCGGTTGATTTAAGACTTATGGAGGTTTATCGTGTAGTCGCTATGATTTTATCAAGCTTTTGATAAATGTCCATTGAATTTAAATCCGAGAACATCCTTCACTCACCATCGATCTTCCTTACTAACTTTGATAACATACTTGACAAGTTTCAAGATGGTTATCTTTAACATCTAACAACTAACTTTAATTTCCGCAATTTATTATATTGCTCTTTATACTTCTCGCTTTATCGCTTTATTTTATCATTTCATCATATTTACATTCCGCTATTTTTTCTTTGTCCATTTGAACGTTTATATTCCGCTATTTTTTCTTTGTCCATTCGGACACTATGTTTATGTTTCCGCTATTTTCTTTTTGGCCACTTGGACCATACTTTACTTTTATGCCAAAACATTAATAAACAACAAAAATCTAAAAAACACTTAAGGCTCTCTTTTGGACTATTGATTACTATCCCGAGCATTTTGGAGATTCGGACTTATGGACTTAGTGCCTCTGGACCCTTATTCTGTTGTTACTATGCTGTTATTCTGTCTGTCTGGCATTGGATTGTTGTCTGTTTGTGCATGCAGGTATTTCCTTGAAAACCCTTGATGGTTAATTCCAAGGCATTGATATAAGGATTTTACCCGAAAACAGCCGTTACTCTGCCCGATTTCCGTCAGAATTTTAATGTGCTTAATGCAAAGTGGTGCTAAAGACAATAAGTTCATCTGGATCCCCAAGTGGTGCAAAGAACTCATTTGTTCTCATGCTCAAGATCAATGGCTGAGTATTTCTCTCCGACGACGATAATGTGTTTATTCGTTTTAAAATGTTTTCCCTTTTAAGCGGAACTACATTAACTCTGACTTCTCCATTGCACCGAGGAGGTACGTAGGCACAAGGCTTAATGTCTTGCCGAGCTTATTTTAAAAATAAAACAAACCCTTTTTTAGCACACACGACACAGATTTTCAAAAAGGTTCCTGTGGAGTACCACAGATATGAGGGGTGCTTAAAACCTTCTCCTTGTATAAACAACACCCGTACCTAAGATCTCTTCTTTTTATTTTAAAAACAAACTTTGGATTTTTTTCGTTCTTTTCCCTTTTCCTTTGGAAATAATAAAGCGCGGTGGCGACTTTCACTAAAATATGAGTCGAGTCAATCCTATGGCTTTGATCTCAGATTTTCCCCGCTACAATAAGGTTCGACGGTAGACATTGGTCTTGTTCGAGTGAAGATTCTTGAGGGTGTTTCTTGTATAAAACCTTAGGATTTTTCCTTCTACATCAAAGGCTTGATTCGAAGGTTTTTGACGATTGCTTCGCTTTGGGAATCAATTCAGCCGAGCATAAGGAATTGAGGAATTGAAGATTCGCTCATCAAATTTGCTACAACCGGAGAATTGAAAAGGAAGGATCGTCGTCTTGATCGGTGAAGATCATTGACATTGACTTGATTCGACTTGAATCAAGGGGAGGAAAGAATTGTATTCAATTTTACTGCATGTGTGTAGTTGGTGATTGGTAAATTCTATCCTTGTTAAACATTTTGCAATCAAATAAAACTTTCCTAATTTCATTTGAAATTAGGGGCAGACGTACTCCTGCGAGGACGATGGAGGAACTGCCTTAACAAATCTCCTGTTCTTTATCGTTCTTACTTTTATCTTTTCAATATTCGGTTTTGTTAAATATCCATTGTTGAGCAAAATTTGAAGTTTGGTGAAAATCGATCACCAAGTGTTCGATAAAATTACTCATTCAATTTTTGGTCAAATTTTGGTTAAACGGTTCATTGTGAGTAATACTCTATTAAGTGTGCATTCCACTTAATTGATAAATTCGTTAAAACGTAATTCATAATTCTCCGTTTTCATCCGTTCGGTTTAGCGCACATATCCGGTCCCTGATAACTCGATTGTTCAGAGACGATTAAGTGATTTAGGGAAGTCACGTTTCAAAAGCTAGAATTTTCTTAAGTCGGAAAAAGGTGGTATATTCACCCCCCTCTACACCATCCCTATCGTCTAACAAGTGGTATCACGAGCGCCGGTTCATCTAGTGCTTGGTATATAACTTTTTAGAAAATGGAGAACGGTCAAAAAGGGGCGTATAATAAAGCGCCTGTTTTCGCCGGAGAAAACTATAGTTATTGGAAAGACTGTATGTGCATTCATATCAACTCCGTTGATAGAAAAATCTGGGATGTCATCGTCAATGGTCCTATGGCTATCACCATAACCAACGATGCAGGCGTTACCAGACCTAAACCTCGAGCACTATGGGATGAAAAAGATGAAAAGAATTACGGGTATGATTGGAAAGTTAGAAACATGATTATAGCTTCCTTAGGGGTTGATGAGTACTTTCGTGTATCGCATTTCCAAACGGCAAACGCAATGTGGGATGCATTTGTTGAATGCAGTATAGGGCAAGCAACAAAAAAGATTTGGAAATATTGATCCGGGAATTATCGTCCACAGAGATGGAGAGATGCCATTCAATAGTTTCTACAGTTTTGAGCTTGGGTTTGAATGAGCAAAAAGTAAACAAAGATATAGACAGGAAAAGAATAAACACATTCTTAGAAGAGAAAGAACTTATCAGGAATGTAAATATATTCACTCTTCACAAACATACACTTATCGACCCATTATACTCAACCTACGATACTCATCTATGTTGTCACGTATCTCTCACATAAGAGTCCATCTCTAGAGCACAAACGAGATCATCTCACAACTAAGGTTATCTCTAACGCGAAGTCGCGAGAACATCCGTATTCTCGCGTCGGCGATCTCTCGCGCGCCGCTCAAACACGAAAGCATTAAGTACAGATATCCACAGTGAATGCTAGCTTTAAATCTATCTCTAGAGTTCACAACCAACAGATTATCATCCTAGATAAAGATTCAAGAAGTTTATCTCTAAAACAACCTAAATCCCCAACATAGAGCAAAAATCCAGGATAACATCGACACAGATTTGTAAAGCAAGTTAAACATAACATTATAATCGATAAATATACATAAGATTCGAGTAACTATACAAATAAAACCCAACACAAAGAAATACACAGAGAATAGAAGAGATAAACCAAACATCTCGCGGGTTGTCAGCTCCGGTTGATGAGAAATCCACCTCCGATCATCCAAGTGCATGACCCGGTGTTGTTTTCTAAGCTATTCCTACTCTAAGAATGAAAGTTGATGGAGTTGGAACCAAAAAATCTCCAAAACCATACCCTAGAAATGTTACAAATGAAGAAATATAAACACAATTTCTGCTACGGCC
This sequence comes from Vicia villosa, assembly GCF_029867415.1. Taxonomy (NCBI): domain Eukaryota; kingdom Viridiplantae; phylum Streptophyta; class Magnoliopsida; order Fabales; family Fabaceae; genus Vicia; species Vicia villosa. The sequence goes on along the minus strand of NC_081184.1, from coordinate 40,755,662 downwards.
GCTTGGCGGGCAAACCTCGCTGAGCGGACTACACTTATCACAAAAATATCTAGAACAGTAAACAGGGCTCCGCTTAGCGGCCAGAACCTCCGCTTAGCGGCCAGGAAAATTGGTTCGCCACTGGAAAGCGCGCTGGACGGGCGCTCAGCGGAGCTTGCTGAACAAAACTTCTCCAAAATGGCTCCAAAATTGCTCCAAAGTGTTCCAAACTTGCCCATTTCATTCCAAGCTTCCCAAAATATAAAATACCTACCAAAACATAAAGAAAAGCTAGTAAATGATACATAAAACAAATGAAAACTAAAGTATGCGAATATATACACAAAAGTGGGGATTTTATTACAAAATCAAAATGAATAGAATCGATAAGTGCCACAATTATATACTCAAAATAACAACATTTTGGCACTTATCAAACTCTCCCCAACTTGAAACTTTGTTTGTCCTCAAACAATGTCAAATAAATCAAAGAATTGAAAGTAATAAACCAAAGAATTATGAATCAACAAGTTTTGAAAACCAAAAACAAATGTATGGATTAATACAAAAATGTATAAACAAAGTAAATACTTACCACTATCCTACAACGACAACATGTAAACGAAACGAATCCTGAGCACAAAAAGCATACAAAACATTCTAACACAATACATGCTCACATCATGAATCACACCTAGCAAAAATTCATCAATGGATGAAGAACACACAAAGGTGAGGGACTTTTAACACTCATCCAACAATCTTGCAAACAAAAGATTAAATTATGCATTCATCCAAAAATCATATTGAAGATACAAAAGCAAGATCACAAGGGCTTTTCAAGGTTGTAATGTGGCTTGGTTAACAAACAAGGGATATGTCCTAAGGCTAATCGAAACAAAAACTTGCCTAAACCTAAGGGAGAGATCAATCCACCAAAGTCCTAAGCAACAAAATCTCGATTAAACTTCTTCCTTAACCACAAGTTTCTCAAACCAATCACAATACTTATTAGCACAATTATTCGCTTCTCTTTTCTTTTTGTTTTTCAAAACTTTTTCTCCTTTTTTTTTCTTTTCTTTTCAAATTTTTTTCTTTTTTTTTTCTTTCTTTTCAACCTCATAGCAACAACCACATAAGTAGCAACCATTTCTCTCCCCAACTTGAATTCAACCACACCATCATATGAATACTCCCTACTTTCTAAGGCAAGGTAAAAATTCATACCAAAAATCATGGTTGAGGGTTCAAGAAAACAAAGAATCAATCATCCATGCAAAAATGAGAACTAAACACTCAAAGATAAGCATTTAGCAAAAATAACATGGACATTGACAAAAAGCTCAAAAGGGTTAACAAATGATCACACACTCACAAGGTGAATTGACTATTTGGTTATGGTGGTTGTGCTCAAAATGAAACAAAATGCCTTGATCCTTTTCATGCTTTCATAAAATCAACATAAACAAAAGATTAAGCATAATAAAATCCAGTTAAAACAAAGATTGTGGCCTCCAGCATATATGAACAATGGAAAGCTTCCTCACATTTATGGTTTGGGAACTAAAGTGATTCAATCAACAAGCAAGTAATGCAAAAGAATGAATGGTATGGTAATTGTACAAATGAAAAGTTTCCTAAACATGTTATGCTATAGAAAGCGATAAATGAGTACCTTGAATGATACACTTCAAAAATAATATCCTACCATACATCCGCAAGTTGAAACACTCAAGCTTTGGAAAATCACCTCAAAAATCTTCAAATCACCGACAAAATTCGAGTACAAACAACCAATAAAAGAATTAGAAGAATAAAAATAGTATCTACTAATAAATAGCCTTGGTGAAAGTGGGAAAATGAGTGAACCAAGTGGAATGGGAACCCCACTGGTACAGAGCAGAAAAACAAAATTTTACTGTCATCACTTAGCAGAGCTAGGCTCGCTTAGCGGATGACAGAAAAACCAGAAAAATCAGAACAGAAACAACTGTTCCAATTTTCCTCCACTTCACCTAAATACCTCATAAATAGAAATATAAACAATATTTACAACCGTTGGGGTGCCTCCCAACAAGCGCTTGTTTTACGTCGTTAGCTCGACGCCTTTATTATTTCGGTGTTCGGAAAGTAGCTTCCTCCAATCATGCCATGGTGACGTCTCACCGCACAAGCCTAAAGAAAGTGTCCTAACCAAAGCACTCAACAAACGTTACGGGTACAAATATATACAACAACTAAACGAACATAAAAACGAAAGTATACAACTATATACACAAACAAACACATATGCACAAGTATGGAACACAAACAACTATTATCATACAAAAAGAAAAATTGGTGAATATAAACAAGTAAACATATACAAGTGAAACTATAAAAATATATATGTTATATACAAAAGTATAATTATATGTAATTATAAACAGGTAAGCTAAACTGGTGAACATAAACAAGTAAACATGTACAAGTGAAAATATACAAGTAAACATATACAATATATACGTTATATACAAAGCTCAAAACTACGAAAACTATTGCGATGCAATCATAACCATCCCCGACATACGGTGCCATTTTGTTGAATGGAGTATAGGGCAAGCAACAAAAAAGATTTGGAAATATTGATACGGGAATTATCGTCCACAGAGATGGAGAGATGCCATTCAATAGTTTCTACAGTTTTGAGCTTGGGTTTGAAAGAGCAAATAGTAAACAAAGATATAGACAGGAAAAGAATAAACACATTCTTAGAAGAGAAAGAACTTATCAGGAATGTAAATATATTCACTCTTCACAAACATACACTTATCGACCCATTATACTCAACCTACGATACTCATCTATGTTATCACGTATCTCTCAAATAAGAGTCCATCTCTGAAGCACAAACGAGATCATCTCACAACTAAGGTTATCTCTAACGCGAAGTCGCGAGAACATCCGTATTCTCGCGTCGGCGATCTCTCGCGCGCCGCTCAAACACGAAAGCATTAAGTACAGATACCCACAGTGAATGCTAGCTTTAAATCTATCTCTAGAGTTCACAACCAACAGATTATCATCCAAGATAAAGATTCAAGAAGTTTATCTCTAAAACAACCTAAATCCCCAGCATAGAGCAAAAATCCAGGATAACATCAACATAGATTTGTAAAGCAAGTTAAACATAACATTATAATCGATAAATATACATAAGATTCGAGTAACTATACAAACAAAACCCAACACAAAGAAATACACAGAGAATAGAAGAGATAAACCAAACATCTCGCGGGTTGTCAGCTCCGGTTGATGAGAAATCCACCTCCGATCATCCAAGTGCATGACCCGGTGTTGTTTTCTAAGCAATTCCTACTCTAAGAATGAAAATTGATGAAGTTGGAACCAAAAACTCTCCAAAACCATACCCTAGAAATGTTACAAATGAAGAAATATAAACACAATTTCTGCTACGGCCGCTTAGCGGGCAAACCTCGCTGAGCGGACTACACTTATCACAAAAATATCTAGAACAGTAAACAGGGCTCCGCTTAGCGGCCAGAACCTCCGCTTAGCGGCCAGGAAAATTGGTTCGCCACTGGAAAGCGCGCTAGACGGGCGCTCAGCAGAGCTTGCTGAACAAAACTTCTCCAAAATTGCTCCAAAGTGTTCCAAACTTGCCCACTTCATTCCAAGCTTCCCAAAATATAAAATACCTTCCAAAACATAAAGAAAAGCTAGTAAATGATACATAAAACAAATGAAAACTAAAGTATGCGAATATATACACAAAAGTGGGGATTTTATTACAAAATCAGAATGAATATAATCGATAAGTGCCACAACTATATACTCAAAATAACAACATTTTGGTACTTATCAGCATTACAAGTCGCCCATGAAGGAACTAATGATGTTAAGCTAGCTAGAATCAATACCTTGACGCAAGAGTTTGATCTCTTTCACATAAAGCAAGGTGAAACCATTGCGGAAATGAAAAAGAGATTTTCTCATATTATCAATCGTTTACACACTATGGGAAATATTTCTCCCAATGCCGTAGCTACTAACAAAGTTTTGAGATGTCTTAGTAGGGAATGGCAACCTAAGGTCACGGCAGTCAAAGAAGCCAACGATCTCTCTACATTGGATCTCACTGCTCTATTTGGAAAGCTTGAAGAACATGAGCAAGATCTCATGAACCTAAACAAGCACGAAAAGAAAGAAAAGAGAGAGAAATCAAAGGACACCGAAAAGAAGTCTATTGCTCTAAAGGCTGTAAGTACAAGCCTACACTCACCAAGGAGTTTTTGATTCATGGCAAATACCATAAGTGAACAAATACAAAAGCACAAGTGAATGACTCAAGGAAAAGCAAGTTTTGGCTATCTAAGACACTGTAGGTCGACCTACCATGTGCTCAGGTCAACTTGTAAAGCTTCAGCTACTCAGCATATAGCTTTGCATCTGTTAGGTCGACCTAGCTCATCATCAGGTCGACTCAAACTAAAGCAAACAAAGTATGTCTCTATTAGGTCGACTCACCCACGCTCCTAGGTCAACCTAAACTGAAGAAAAGTCTCAAGAACGTGTTTTAACTGATCTTAAGTCGACCCAAACCCCCAACAGGTCGACCCAACTGGCAACAATTACAACCTGGTTTAATATGCTCCATTTAGGTCGACCTAATCAATGAAGTAGGTCAACCTATCTCCTCGAAAATTGCCAAATTGAATGTTTGCTCTGCATCAACATACCAGCTCCTATATATATCTTTTTATGTTAATTATTTCTTCTCTACACCAACAACTGAAAGATACATAAAGGCTTCTCATCTTCGTTCTTCTTCTCAACTCCAACACAACTACACACAATCATTTTTGCATTGAGAGTTTGCGATCAAGATCGATAACGTCCATGGAATGGAATTGAAGATTCCTAGTGGGTGAAGTTTTGTGGGGTTTTTGGTGAATAAAATCTGCGGATTTTGTCCTCCAAGATTGGTGAATTTTGGGGGGTTTTATCAAGAGACTTCATCAAAGATTCAGCTGAGTGTGAAGATTGAAGAACAAGGGTTCAAGCAATTCAAAACACTGCAGAAAGGCAATCAAAGTGAAGCTCTTGGAAGATACTTGATCTGGCTCAAGATCAAGGGGAAGAAGATTCAAAAGATTAACATATTCGGTCTATTGTTATCGCTTTGTTATCTTCTTTGTATAAACTGTTTTCAATCATAATGAAAGACATCCCAATTCCCGTTTGGAATTGGGGGCAGATGTAGTCGTAGCGAGGACGATCGACGAACTGCCTGAACAAATATCGTGTTCTTATCGCTTTTATCTTTTCATTTACGTTTCGCTTAATTCTGGTTATAATTGCAAATTGATCAAAGGTTCAAGTGTTAAACTTGTGTGATAAGATTCTGCACAAACATCACAAGTCACCGCACAGTGAATCATAATCAATTTGGACATTATTACCAAGTGCTTGATATATTGCTTCAACCATTATCAAGTCATTGCCAACAAAGTTAATCAAGCAAGTAGTTAAACGATTTACATTAGCTTAACTGATTGATTCTCTAAGTGGTCTTTTCATCATTAACTCTTAACTATTTTGTGGTTTAAACACATATCCGATTCTTTCAATAGTGATTCGGAATAGACGCGAGTCGATCCCGAAAAGCTTTTGCCTAAACTTGAAATATATCCAAAAATTTCTGAGGCATATATTCACCCCCCCTTTAGATCCTTAAGCCTAGCGTCTAACAAGTGGCATCAAGAGCTCTGGTTTATTCTGTGCTACGTAAAACACTTATTGGAAAGATGGCTTCCGGACCTAAAGGGGCTCACAATAGAGCTCCAGTTTTCAACGGTGAAAACTATGGCTATTGAAAGGATTGTATGTGCGCTCATATCAATGCCATTGATAGGAACATTTGGACAGCAATTGTTAATGGTCCCTTTCAAATTACCATGACAAATGCAGCTGGTGCTGTTGTCCCTAAACCAGAAAATACTTGGGATGCTGAAGATGAAAAGAGATATGGATACGATTGGAAAACGAGAAACATTCTAATATCAGCTCTAGGAGTTGATGAATACTATCGTGTTTCCCATTGTAGATCCGCTAAAGCTATGTGGGACACATTGCAAGTTGCCCATGAGGGCACGGATGATGTCAAACTAGCTAGTATCAATACGTTAACTCAAGAGTTTGAACTCTTTCACATGGAAGATGGTGAATCCATCGAAAACATGCAAAAGAGATTCGTGCATCTTAAAAATTGTTTAAATTCTCTTGATAGACCTGTTTCCAATGCAATTGCTACTAACAAAATTTTAAGATGTTTAAACAGGGAATGGCAACCCAAGGTTACAGCCATAAAGGAAGCAAATGATCTAAATACCTTAGACTCTCTTCGGTAAACTTGAAGAACATGAGCAATATCTTAAATGCCTTGACATGCATGAGAAAAGGGCAAAGAAAGATAAGAACATGGAGAAAGAGGTAGAGAAGAAGTCAATTGCTCTAAAGGCTTCAAGCTCCAAGACCTCAAAGCAAGAGCAAGAGGATAGTGATACTAGTTATGAGGAAGACTCGGATGATGAGGAAATGGGACTGTTTGTGTGAAGATACAACAAATACATAAAGAAAAATGGAGCAAAACGCTCAGACAAAAGGTTGATCAACTATAGGAAGCAATTCAACAAGTACAAACAAGATGAGAATAACAAAGGAAAATCCAAAGGTCCTTGTTTCAATTGTGGTAAAGTTGGTCATTACAAACCGGATTGTCCATACCTTAAGAAGGAGAAAGAAAAGAATCAAAGCAAAGGTCACAACAAGCCTAGAAGAGCCTACATAGCATGGGAAAGTGATTCATCTAGTGAAGGCTCATCAAGCGACGAAGAAGAATCGGCAAACTTATGTCTTATGGCTCATCAACATAAGAAAAAGAAATGTGTAAGTCATCTTAAACCCGAACTTGTAGATAAGGTATCTCACTCTCAAATAAAATTAGCTTTTGAAGAACTACATAGAGATGCAATTGAAGCTTTCAAACTTTTGGCCTCAAATAAGAAAAAAAATTCATATCTTGAATCAAAAGTTGAGAAAACCGAAAAGGATATGGAAGCTTTAAAACAATCTATGCTAGATATTCAAAAAGGTAAAATTGAGAAAGAGCCTACATCATGGTTTGGTTGTGAGACATGTCATATTTGGCAAAAAGAAGTAAGAGATCTAAAAGCCAAATTAGATAAGGCTCTACAACCAAAAGTGACGTTTGCAGTTGATCCAAACAAATTCAAGAGATCTTATACTCCTCCATATAGTAAATACACCTTCGTACCTAAAGCTTCAACCAGCAAAACGGTATATTCTCATCATATTACGTGTCACTATTGTTGCAAAAAGGGACATACCATTGAAAAATGCAAATTTAGGAGAATTTTAGTTCCTAAAGGTGTCTTTCAATGGCTGCCTAAGTGCAACACCTTATTTGCTCACTATCAAGGACCCAATGAAGATTGGGGACCTTCAATTCTAAATTAAATTTGCAGGAAAAGTGTCTTGACATTGCCGAAAGGTTGTGGTTCCTGGATAGCGGATGTTCAAGACACATGACGGGAGACATATCACTTTTTGTTGAGTTTCACGCAAAGAAAAAGGGGTATGTCACCTATGGAGACAACAATCGGGGAGCTATACTTGGTAAAGGAAGTGTAGGTAACCCGTCTACCACAACTATAACTGATGTGTTACTAGTAGAAGGTCTTAAACATAATCTCTTAAGTATAAGTCCATTGTGCGACAAAGATTTCAAAGTAACTTTTACAAATTCTGGTTGCACAATAGAACATACTAAGAAAAGAGACATTATGTTTAATGGCATAAGAGTAAACAATATCTATATGCTGAATTTGGACGAAGTATCTAAGTCAAGTGCCAAGTGTCTCATTGCTCTAGGCGAAGACTCATGGCTTTGGCATAGACGCCTTGCCCACATAAATTTTGACTTACTTAATAAGGTTGTCACAAAAGACTTAGTAATCGGTTTACCAAAAATAAAGTTTTCAAAGGATCATCTATGTGATACATGTCAAAAGGGGAAGCAAACAAAAACTTATTTTAAATCAAAAAATGTGGTTTCAACATCACGTCCCCTTGAGCTTCTTCACATGGATCTCTTTGGCCCTTCAAGGACAAAAAGCATAGGTGGAAACATCTATGGTTTTGTCATTGTTGATGATTACTCTAGATTTTGTTGGACAATCTTCTTACCTAGTAAGGATCAAACTTTTCCAGCTTTTACTCAATTTGCAAGGTTATGTCAAAACAAAATGAACACTAAAATAGTTGCAATTCGTAGCGATCACGGTGGAGAATTTGAAAACTATCTTTTTAAAAAATACTGTGATAAACATGGAATTGAACATAACTTTTCAGCTCCTAGAACACCACAACAAAACGGAGTGGTTGAACGTAAAAATTGTGTTCTAGAGGAGTTGGCAAGAACAATGCTCAATGAGGGTAGTCTACCTAAATATTTCTGGGTTGATGCTATTAGCACCGCATGTTATATTTTGAATAGGATACTAATACGTCCTATACTAAACAAAACACCATATGAATTATTAAAGGGTAGAAAACCAATGTGTCACATCTCCACGTGTTCGGTTGCAAATGTTTTGTGTTAAATAACGGTAAGGATAACCTTGGGAAATTCGATGTTAAAGATGACAAAGGCATCTTTCTTGGTTACTCTCAATCTAGTAAAGCATATAGGATTTACAACAAAAGGTTACTTATAGTTGAAGAGTCAGTTCATGTGTCCTTTGATGAATCTTATTCAAAATGTGTCGAGAAAGGTATATCTTTTGATAGTGCAGGCCCATCTACTGAAGACATTGTCAAAGAAAAGGAAGTCGAGAGTGAAATTGTTGCAAAGGAAGATGCTAAGGAAGAGAAAGATGAATCTCATGATAAGGTTGAAAAATAAAGCATCTCAAACAACGAAGAACTTCCTAAGGCCTGGACAAACGTAAAAGATCATCCAATCGACAACATAATAGGGGACATCTCAAAGGGCGTTACAACACGCTCCAAGATAAGTAACTTTTGTCATCATTTTGCTTTTGTTTCACAAGTTGAGCCGAAAAACGCTAAGGACGCATTACTTGATGAGTATTGGCTAATGGCCATGCAAGAAGAATTAAACCAATTTAAACGGAATGATGTTTGGGACCTTGTCCCTCATCCGGGAGAACATCAAGTGATCGGTACTAGATGGGTTTTTCGTAACAAACATGATGAAAACGGAGTTATTACTAGAAACAAGGCTAGATTAGTAGCTCAAGGCTACAATCAAGAGGAAGGTATTGATTATGAAGAGACGTACGCTCCCGTAGCACGTCTCGAGGCTATTCGTCTCTTACTTGCTTATGCTTACTCAAAAGACTTTAAGCTCTTTCAAATGGATGTTAAAAGTGCCTTTCTAAATGGCTACATTAATGAAGAGGTGTATGTAGCTCAACCACTCGGTTTTGAAAATTACAAGTATCCAACCCATGTTTATAAGTTGAAACGTGCTTTATACGGTCTTAAACAAGCTCCTAGGGCTTGGTATGAACGCTTAAGCAAATTTCTACTTAGTCAAGGATACTTTAGGGGTAAAGTTGATACTACTCTCTTCATTAAAAGAAAATATAAAGATATACTTTTGGTTCAAGTTTATGTAGATGATATAATATTTGGGTCAACTAACGCAAAACTTGTCAAAGAATTTTCTAAGCTTATGCAGAGTGAATTTGAGATGAGCCTCATGGGAGAATTGAACTTCTTCCTTGGTCTACAAATCAAGCAACTTAGTCAAGGAACCTTCGTTAGTCAAACCAAGTATTGCATGGAGTTGCTTAAGAGATTTGGAATGAGTGAGGCAAAGGAGATTGACACACCTATGGCAACCAATGGCAACCTAGACAAGGATGAAAAAGGTAAAGAAGTTGATGTGAAATTGTACCGAGGTATGATAGGCTCACTATTGTACCTCACAACTTCAAGACCGGACATTATGTTTAGTGTATGCATGTGCGCAAGATACCAATCATGCCCAAAGGAATCACACCTAAAAGCTGTAAAAAGAATTCTACGATATCCCCGTGGAACTACTACATATGGCCTATGGTATCCTAAGGGAAATGAATGTTATTTGGTGGGATATTCCGACTCCGACTTTGCTGGATGCAAATCTGACAGAAAGAGCACCAGTGGGACAAGTCATCGATTCTCAAATTCATTGATAAGTTGGCACAGCAAGAAACAAGTATCAGTTGCATTATCTACAGCTGAGGCAGAACATGTAGCTGTCGGAAGCTGTTGTGCTCAGATATTATGGCTTAAGCAACAGCTCATTGACTTTGGTATTAAGCTTGATCGAATACCTATCATGTGCGACAACACAAGCGCCATAAACTTAAGCAAGAATCCTGTTCTACACTCACGAACCAAGCATATGGAAATAAGGCATCACTTCCTAAGAGATCATGTAGAAAAAGGAGAAGTAATATTTGAACATGTAGAGAGCAAGAAACAACTAGATGATATCTTTACCAAACCTCTTGCAACCGAGCCGTTCTTCAACATTCGAAGAGAATTAGGGATATTAGATATCTCTAATTTGAGCTAAACATGCTCCTTTTTTTGTTTATTTAATTATTTTTAACTCTATACTTTGATTATACTCAAGCTAACACTTCTCTTAGTATGAAGGTAGTACGAAATCAATCAAGGATCGTGCTACATTGACAAGATGACAAGATATCTGCAAGTTGAGAAAATGGTAACATGTTTGTTGTTCACTTCCAAAAATATTATTGATGCTATAATATGCTATCAATTAACATGTTTATAGTGACTTCATATATGCCTCTCCACATATCTCATTTACATGTATATGTTGCTCATCATTACTCATAATATATCATGTTTGGGCATAAAAATAGTAGAATAAGCATACATCTAACATTCATAAGTCTCTCCATTGCAATTTCAAGCATTTTAAGCATTTTAGGTCGACCTCCTATGCATCTGAGTCGACCTGTTGAAGCATTTTTTAAAATTAACAATAACACTTCCAGCTACGTCGACCTAGACCTGTTTTAGGTCGACCTATTCTGAAGTATTTTTTCAGTGCTTCTGTTAGGTCGACACAGACTTAGATTAGGTCGACCTACTGAGTCATAAATTTCAAAAATTGGGCTTTTAGGTCGACCCGGCCCATCATTCTACATACTTATGCATGCAATATTCATACTTGCTCCATCCCAAACACTCTCTCTACGGCTAACCCTAATCCCCCAAGATCAAATTCCTCCAAAACTCCTCTCTTTCACGCAATTCGTCTTCAACAATGGCTCCAAAGTCCAGGAAAGGAAAGGAAATTGCATCTGGCTCTTCATCTCATCCGGTAAGTGCTTTTGCTCTCGTTCATCCCGACTGTAAAGACAACTTTGAAAATTGGCAGATGAAACGGAAAATTATCAAGCAATATGTTTATAACCCTAAGGTAGCCGACCGTATGCATATACCCGAAGTTACTAATCTGATTAAGCACCAAAATATCCATCCACTGTTGGAATGTGACACTCCATACTGTGAGAATACTGTTAGGGCTTTCTATGCTGGGTTACAAAAAGGGGAGGTTTGTTACTTCAGGTTTAAGATGGGGTCTCGATCGCACCTCGTTGACAAAAAGGTTTGGGCCATCATCTTTGGTCTTACAATTGTGGGAGATGAACTTTGTATAGAAGACGGTGAGGTTCCGGCTAACTATGATCACTTGGCCTACATGAGATCAATTCTCAAAGACCCTTCCGTTATTGATAAACCAAATGAAACAATTACAGCAGGGCACTTAAAGAGAGATCCTAGGCTCTTAAATTGGATCATCTCCAGAATCATTAGACCACGAGCAGGAGGATACTCTAGAATTGAACGAAATGAAATTATGTTAATGTATCTGCTTCAAAACAGAACGCGTGTGAACTGGCCAAATTTTCTCGCCTCCAAGTTCTATGAGGTAAAGCAGAAAACTACTGCTCTTTGTTATGGGTCAATCATTCAGACAATTGTGAACCATTTCGGTATGAAACTTGATGGACTGTCTTACATTAGGATCAAACATACTCAAGACTTCTCTCAGACAACTTTGACCCTCATGGGCTATCACTGGGATCCGAATAGGCAAGCTTACTATCTCATCCAAAAAGGAACCGGAAAAATCATCTACAATTATGATGATCCTGCAAAATTTGGTCACCTTGGAGGTCATGAAGAGGAAGGACATGATCTTGACATGCGAAATGATGATGATCACATCATGGAAGATGTTCCTCATGATGGGGATTCAAACTAGAAATATGTTCCTCCTGAAGAGGAGGAAATCCCTTGGGGATACACAGCCCCACCTCAGCCGGATCAATCCAACATCATTTCCATGCTAGAGAACATGCAACTTCTTCAACAACAAAACTTTGAAGCACAACAGCTCCAATTTTATAATATGCAACAGCTTCAACAAGATCATTATAATGAACAACAACTCCAGTATGCAAATCTTCATCGGTTGGCTCAAGAGCACAAAAGCGATTTTGAGACCTTTGCCTCAAACATGACTGAACGACAGAAACGTTTTGAAGAAACAACAACTAATCGGCATGCTAGTCTGAGTCAGAGCTTCAACATTCTAAATAGATATGTTCTTAACCTGCTGGAACAAGTTGAAGAGGATCGACCTCAAGGTTTCCAAAGAGGAAGAGGAAGATGGGGCAGACGTTAACGAGCATTGCATCTCATTAGCTCATCTCATTGAATTGCATTTCATTTCTATTATGTTATTGCTTACTTTTATTTCTTGAACTTAAGCTTGGTGTGTACTTTTAAATATGTTTGGATATTATGTTCTACTTCTCTACTATTATGTTATGTAAGATATCGTTTTGTTAAGATTATTATATTATTCTCTTCTACTATTCTCCTGTTGTCTATCTTTTGATGTTGTCAAAGGGGGAGATGAGTTGAGAGTACGGGGGAGCTTAGTACGGGGGAGCTTACGCATACAAGTTCGGGGGAGCTTTCGTCATTTAATCAAATGTTTGCCATCATCAAAAAGGGGGAGTATGTAAGTACAAGCATACACTCACCAAGGAGTTTTTGATTCATGGAAAACACCATAAGTGAACAAATACAAAAGCACAAGTGAATGACTCAAGAAAAAGCAAGTTTTGGCTATCTAAGACACTGTAGGTCGACCTACCATGTGCTCAGGTCAACCTGTAAAGCTTCAGCTACTCAGCATAAAGCTTTGCATCTGTTAGGTCGACCTATCTCATCATCAGGTCAACTCAAACTAAAGCAAACAAAGTATGTCTCTGTTAGGTCGACTCACCCACGCTCCTAGGTCGACCTAAACTGAAGAAAAGTCTCAAGAACGTGTTTCAACTGATCTTAGGTCGACCAAAACCCCCAACAGGTCGACCCAACTAGCAACAATTACAACCTGGTTTATTATGCTCTATTTAGGTCGACCTAATCAATGAAGTGGGTCAACCTATCTCCTCAAAAATTGCCAAATTGCATGTTTGCTCTGCATCAACATACCAGCTCCTATATATATCTTTTTATGTTAATTATTTCTTCTCAACACCAACAACTGAAAGATACACAAAGGCTTCTCATCTTCGTTCTTCTTCTCAACTCCAACACAACTACACACAATCATTTTTGCGTTGAGAGTTTGCGATCAAGATCGATAACGTCCATGGAACGGAATTGAAGATTCCTAGTGGGTGAAGATTTGTGGGGTTTTTGGTGAATAAAATCTGCGGATTTTGTCCTCCAAGATTGGTGAATTTTCGGGGTTTTTATCAAGAGACTTCATCAAAGATTCAGCTGAGTATGACGATTGAAGAACAAGGGTTCAAGCAATTCAAAACACTGCAGAAAGGGAATTAAAGTGAAGCTCTTGGAAGATACTTGATCTGGCTCAAGATCAAGGGGAAGAAGATTCAAAGGATCAACATATTCGGTTTATCGTTATCGCTTTGTTATCTTCTTTGTATAAACTGTTTTCAATCATAATGAAAGACATCCCAATTCCCGTTTGGAATTGGGGGCATATGTAGTCGTAGCAAGGACGATCGACGAACTGCTTGAACAAATATTGTGTTCTTATCGCTTTTATCTTTTCATTTACGTTTCGCTTAATTCTGGTTATAATTGCAAATTGATCAAAGGTTCAAGTGTTAAACTTGTGTGATAAGATTCTGCACAAACATCACAAGTCACCACACATTGAATCATAATCAATTTGGACATTATTACCAAGTGTTTGATATATTGCTTCAACCCTTATCAAGTCATTGCAAACAAAGTTAATCAAGCAAGTAGTTAAACGATTTACATTAGCTTAACTGATTGATTCTCTAAGTGGTCTTTTCATCGTTAACTCTTAACTATTTTGTGGTTTAAACACATATCCGATTCTTTCAATAGTGGTTCGGAATAGACGCGAGTCGATCCCGAAACGCTTTCGCCTAAACTTGAAATATATCCAAAAAGTTCTGAGGCATCTATTCACCCTCCCTTTAGATCCTTAAGCCTAACGTCTAACAAAGGCTTCAAGTTCAAAGTCATCCACCAAAGATACGTGTGATAGTGAATCTAGTGACGAGGATGATAGTCCGGATGAAGATATGGGGTTGTTCGTAAGAAGGTACAATAAATATCTTCGAAAGAATGAAATCAAACACTCGGACAACAATCTAGTCGACTATAGACATCAATCAAAGCCTAACAAGCAAGGTGAAAATAAGAAGACTAAGCCTAGAGGATCTTGTTACAATTGTGGTAAACCGGGTCACTACAAGCCGGATTTCCCTTCGCTTAAGAAAGATAAGGCAAAGAGAAAACCTCAAAAGAAGCAAACAAAAGGAAGAAGAGCCTATATCGCTTGGGAAGGTGATAGTGACTCATCTAGCAAAAAAAGCTCGAGTGATGAAGAGGAAACCGTCAATCTATGTCTCATGGAACATCAAAAGAAGAAAAAGATTGTAAGTCATGAGAAATATAATAATGTTGATGCTATGTCTTATTTTGAATTAAAGCATGCCTTTGATACTTTACATCATGAAGCTAAGGAAGTATTTCAACGCTTATCTTCAAATAAAAGGATTTTCAAATACCTTGAGAAGAAAGTCTCCGATTCCGAAAAGGAATTAGAAACTCTCAAGGAATTTGTGATTACAAGTATCAAAGACACAAGCGAAGTTGACAAGAGTCCTTGGTTTAGATGGGGAGGATGTGAAACTTGTCACATTTGGCAAAAAGAAGTTAAAACTATCAAAGCCAAATTAGACAAGGCTTCACAACTAAAAATTACATATGCCATTGATCGATCACATTTCAAAAATAGTATGATAAATCCGTATCAACGATAAACTTATGTGATAAAAGATCAATCTAGCAAATGTAATGATTTTCAAATACCTTGAGAAGAAAGTCTCCGATTCCGAAAAGGAATTAGAAACTCTCAAGGAATTTGTGATTACAAGTATCAAAGACACAAGCGAAGTTGACAAGAGTCCTTGGTTTAGATGGGGAGGATGTGAAACTTGTCACATTTGGCAAAAAGAAGTTAAAACTATCAAAGCCAAATTAGACAAGGCTTCACAACTAAAAATTACATATGCCATTGATCGATCACATTTCAAAAATAGTATGATAAATCCGTATCAACGATAAACTTATGTGATAAAAGATCAATCTAGCAAATGTAATGACCATTCAAACTCAAGATGTCTATATTGTTGCAAAAGGGGCCATACCATTAAAAAAATGTCGCTTTAGGAGATTTTTGGTTCCTAAAGGAATTTTCAAATGGACTCCCAAGAGCAACCTTTGTTTCACTCACACACAAGTACCCAATGAAAGTTGGGTACCTATTTCCCTTGTTTAAATTTGTAGGTGGAATGTCTTGAGCCATCCGAGAAAAGATGGTTTCTAGATAGCGGATGCTCAAGACATATGACGGGTGACTTATCCTTATTCTATGACTTTGTGGCTAAGAAGAAAGGATTTGTGACCTATGGTGATAACAACAAGGGTGCAATACTCGGTAAAGGTAGTGTAGGTAATCCCTCTTCTACTACTATCTCTGACGTCCTTCTAGTTGAGGGCCTTAAACGCAATCTTATTAGCATCAGTCAATTGTGCGACAAAGGATACTCGGTATCATTTTCAAAAGAAAGTTGCACAATTAGAAATGATGACAAGAAAGACGATGTGTTCAAAGGCCTGAGGGTAAACAATGTATGCATGCTTGACCTAAATGAGGTATCTTTGACCGAGGCCAAATGTCTAGCAACTATGAGTGAAGATTCATGGCTTTGGCATAGACGTTTGGCTCACGTCAACTTCGATTTGCTTAATAAAATCGTCTCAAAAGACCTAGTAGTTGGCCTACCCAAAATTAAGTTCTCCAAAGATCACTTATGTGATGCGTGGCAAATGGGGAAGCAAACGAGGATTTCTTTTAAATCTAAAAACATTGTATCTACAACGAGACCTCTTAAACTTCTTCATATGGACCTTTTTAGACCATCCAGAATAAAAAGTCTAGGTGGGAACTATTATGGGTTTGTCATAGTTGATGATTTCTCTAGGTATTATTGGACGATTTTCTTAGCAAGCAAAAGTGACATCTTCTCCGCATTTGAGAAATTTGCCAAATTATTTCAAAATAAGTTGAATACTAACATAGTATCCATCCGAAGTGATCATGGGGGTGAGTTTGAAAATCATCTTTTTGAAGAGTTTTGTGGAAATCATGGCATTAATCATAACTTCTCCGCACCACAAACTCCACAACAAAATGGAGTGGTGGAACGTAAAAACCGTGTTTTGGAAGAACTTGGGAGGACTATGATTAATGAACATGGGCTTCCAAAATACTTTTGGGCCGATGCCATAAATACGGCTTGCTATGTTTTAAATAGGATCTTGAAATGACCTATTCTAAACAAAACACCGTATGAACTCTTAAAAGGAAGAAAACCAAACATATCCCTCTTTCACGTATTTGGATGTAAATGCTTTGTTTTAAATAATGGAAAGGAAAATCTTGGTAAATTTGATGAAAAAGCGGATGAGGGTATCTTTCTAGGATACGCTCAATCTAGTAAAGCTTATAGAGTATACAACAAAAGGTTACATATTGTTGAAGAGTCCGTACATGTTTCTTTTGATGAGTCTTGTCCGAAAGTTTTTGGAAAAGGTAGTGTTCTAAATGGTGCAGGTATCTCAACTGAGAGTATACTTAAGGATCCGGATGCTAAGCTTGAGATAGATAAAGATTGCCTCTCACCCGAGAATATTAAAGAGGAAGTGGATCAAGCACCTAAAGAGAAAGTGGAAGACAAACCAAGTGACAAAAGTGATCTTCCTCTTGAATGGAAATCTTCTAAGGACCATCCTATGGAGAACATTCTAGGAGACATATCAAAAGCAGTAACAACACGGTCAAGGATAAGTAACTTTTGTTTTTATTATTCTTTCGTCTCTCAAATTGAGCCTAAAAACTCCAAAGATGCATTAGTCGATGAGCATTGGTATTTAGCTATGCAAGAAGAGCTAAACCAATTTAAGAGAAATGAGGTTTGGGACCTTGTCCCTCCTCCGCGAGACCATCGAGTAATTGGCACTAAATGGTTGTTTAGGAACAAACTAGACGAAAACGGTATTATTACTCGCAACAAGGCTCGTCTTGTTGCTCAAGGGTATAGCCAAGAGGAAGGGATCGATTATGAGGAGACTTATGCTCCGGTCGCCCGACTTGAGGTAATACGCTTGTTAATTGCATTTGCATGTTCACAAAACTTTAAGCTATATCAAATGGATGATAAGAGTGCTTTTCTAAATGGGATTATTAATGAAGAGGTCTATGTATCCCAACCTCCCGGCTTTGAAAACGTTGATTATCCCGATTATGTTTATAAACTTAAGCGTGCCTTGTACGGTCTTAAACAAGCTCCAAGAGCTTGGTACGAGTGGCTTAGTAACTTTTTGATAAATCAAGGTTTCTCAAGAGGGAAGGTAGATACTGTAACACCCTTCTAAACCCCGCGGCAATTTTTAATAATTAATCAGAGTAAAAACATATGCATAAGGGTGCCACAATTATTCAAAACAATTAAATCAACTAAGGTCAAAGTCATGCTTTATTAGGAAACGATTCACCAAAACACAATCATGTTTAACACAGCGGAATACGAAACATCATCAAGTACAACAAAAATGGAATCATAATCCAACACCAAATAAATTAGATAATTTCATAAAAACTCTATAACTATCGTTCCCCAGTGTTACAGATCAGAGCATGACCGACACGACCCAACATAAACGGATAAACTCTACGAGTCATCCTCACCAAGCATTAATGCCGCTACTCTTCAATCTGAAATGACAACATGTAAGGGTGAGTCTCATTCTCAATTAGTAAATATTATTCAATTCATAAGCAACAAGCATCATAATATACCGTTCACCCAATTATACATATTCAGATTCACATCCATTATTATTCCACACAATAATAGATTACAACACATACTACAGAAATCCATACAATCATATTATGACAAAATGCATATGACACAACTGACACTATGCATGTGGTAGCAATAAACCGTGGAATCAATCCACCTAACCGATCTACGCCTCATCGAGATACGACCCACCGACACAATTTCCACACAATGGGAAATATGTCCACCAACGATCCAAACATCACCGGGATCCAACATCAATGCATATGAATGAATGAAACACATATAACATACTTAAAACACACCGAATCACGATGAACAACTCATCTCAACACCACATCACCGAATAAGTATGTACATGTTTTCAACATCATTCAAATAGTCATGCATCCATCACAATCATAATAACAAATCACAACCAATTCATCATCACATCAAACACATTGTCACACCTATCTCATATGCACACAATGTTCAATTCTCATCAAGTAATTAAATCTAGTTTTTTTTTAAAGAAATAAGGTCGGATAATACCAATATTCATCGTTCATCATATAAAACATTTAATTACTTGCACAACGCCCAAAACGGCACTAAGAAATGATTCACGGATCAAAAGATACGTTATTTTGAAGTTTGGAAAAATTCACACACAGCAAGGTTCGCTCAGCGGAGCAAGGCAGAAGCGAAACCCTTCCAACCCCCGCTCAGCGGACCTCAAGCGACATCAAACAGAAGCGAACTATGTTGGGACCTCCGCTCAGCGGACCCCCCTCCGCTCAGCGGACCTGCGATTTCAGCAAACCCCAAGTCTGCGACAGACCCTGCGATTTCGCTCCCTTTTCACCCAAAAACGATTCCAGACATCACATACAGGCATACAATCATCATATATTCAATTACACACCACAAAAACATCATTTAACGCATTATTAACCAAATAGTTCACACAATCATCATCAATTCAATCCAAATTAGAACACCCTAACCTAACAATCCCAATGTCTAATTGAATCAAACCATACATCAATCTACCTATCACCTAAGATCACATAAGAGATGCTAAAAGGAAGAGTCCCCCCTTACCTCGATGAATCTCTTGAATGCTCTCCTTCCGGTTTCACGTTCTTGCCTCTTTCTCTTCTCTTCTTTTCATGTGTTCTTCTTTTCTCCCCAAATGGTTCCTTTCTTTCTTACTTTATGAAAATAAAATAAAATAAAATATCACAACTTAGTAAAAGGCCTAACTAGTTAGCACTCCTCTTTTACTAACATCACACCATAAGCCCAATAGCCTTTATTCCATCATTTTCCAATTAAATCCAATTTAAAATTCTAAAATTCCAATTATTTAATTTAAATCCAAATTAAATTAATAAACTGAAATTATGGGGTGTTACAGATACCACCCTATTCATTAAAAGACATGAAAAGCATTCTATATTGGTTCAAGTGTATGTTGATGATATTATTTTTGGGTCTACTAACATGACTCTTGTCAAGGAGTTTTCTAAGTTTATGCAGGGAGAATTTGAGATGAGCATGATGGGTGAACTAAACTACTTTCTTGGACTCCAAATCAAGCAACTAAAGGAAGGCACATTTGTGAGTCAAACTAAGTATTGTCAAGAGCTTATCAAACGCTTTTACATGGAAAAGTCAAAGGCCATTGACACTTGTATGCCTACTGCGGTAAATCTTGATCGGGATGAACATGGTAAGCCGGTTGATGTAAAAAGGTATAGCGGTATGATCGGTTCCCTACTTTACCTTACCGCTTCTCGTCCCGATATTATGTTTAGTGTTTGTATATGTGAAAGATACCAATCATGTCCTAAGGAGTCTCACTTAAAATCCGTTAAGCGCATACTTAGGTATCTTGTTGGTACGACTAAGCATGGCTTATAGTTCTCCAAAGGTAGTGATTGTTTTTTGGTTGGGTATTCCGATTCTGACTTTGCCGGGTGCAAGTTGGATAGGAAAATCACTAGTGGTACATGTCACTTCTTCTCAAACTCCTTAGTGAGTTGGCATAGCAAGAAACAAGTTTGTGTTGCTTTGTCAACCGCCGAGGCGGAATATGTGGCGGCCGGTAATTGTTGTGCTCAAATCTTATGGCTTAAGCAACAATTACTTGACTTCAATGTCAAGCTTGATCATATTCCCATCTTTTGTGATAACACAAGTGCTATAAATTTAACCAAAAATCCGGTCTTGCACTCTCGCACTAAACACATATAAATTCGGCACCATTTTCTTAGAGATTATGTGGAGAAAGGTGATGTAGTGTTTGAGCATGTTGATAGCAAAAATCAACTCGCCGATATCTTTACAAAACCACTAGCTACCGAGCCTTTCTTTCACATTCGTAGGGAACTTGATTTCCTTGATATATCGGATAGGTTGCAACTATGAGTAATTGCATATGCTCTATTTATTATCATTATTATCATCTGTGTTCTCACAAATGTGTTGAAGTGTTTACTCAAGATATGTGAGGGCGTATTTCTCTATCTCCTACGTTTAAAGGTGTTGCACCCCAAAATTTGCCTTCTTTATTTGAGCTATAAGTTATCTAAGACGTTTATTTTGTCATAATAAAGAGTTTTCATGGGTTTAAGAAGATACGGTGTGAAATGTGGTTTATACAGTGGAAATACGAGAAAATTCACAAGTCTTATTTGGAAGGTGATATGAGCTAAGTTCCCGTGTGCCCCGACTATTTCGACGTTCTCTACAACTTTTGCGTTTGACTCAGGGTTGTCGAATTTGCAAGTTAATCGAGATTTCACAGTGAAAATTAGTGTTGAACCGCACGTTTTCGGACAATAAAAAATTCATATCTCACAATTTGTTCGCCTGATTCACTCGAGATTTTAACTGAAGCTCCATGCTAATATTCCCGACATTTCACATGTTCGGATCGAAGACCAATTATGCACTGAAAATTCCCAACATTTTGAAGAACGCCGTAATCTTTCGGTAAAAAGTGTGTTTTCGGGTATGTCGCGACAAGTTTGAAAATTCATAACTTCTTCGATTTTTATCGTATGAAGTCCATTCCGGAGGAATTGTCTCGGAAATTTCGTTAGCTTCGATTCTTCGTCACACATGCTTGTTCAGATTTTGAGCCAAAGGATGAGTTTTATCGAGTTATTTGAATGGTGCGCACAAAATTCTGCACAATCGCACCAGATGAACTGATATTTCTCGTCATTCAAACGCGCATAATTTCCTCACCGTTTGTCGGATTGAGACGATTCTCGCGGCTACGAGTCACAAATTTAGTCATCTTTGAGATGATGTTGGTCCCGTTTCCGAAGTCTGCGAAAGACCCTGCGATTTCGCTCCCTTTTCACCCAAAAACGATTCCAGACATCACATACAGGCATACAATCATCATATATTCAATTACACACCACAAAAACATCATTTAACGCATTATTAACCAAATAGTTCACACAATCATCATCAATTCAATCCAAATTAGAACACCCTAACCTAACAATCCCAATGTCTAATTGAATCAAACCATACATCAATCTACCTATCACCTAAGATCACATAAGAGATGCTAAAAGGAAGAGTCCCCCCTTACCTCGATGAATCTCTTGAATGCTCTCCTTCCGGTTTCACGTTCTTGCCTCTTTCTCTTCTCTTCTTTTCACGTGTTCTTCTTTTCTCCCCAAATGGTTCCTTTCTTTCTTACTTTATGAAAATAAAATAAAATAAAATATCACAACTTAGTAAAAGGCCTAACTAGTTAGCACCCCTCTTTTACTAACATCACACCATAAGCCCAATAGCCTTTATTCCATCATTTTCCAATTAAATCCAATTTAAAATTCTAAAATTCCAATTATTTAATTTAAATCCAAATTAAATTAATAAACTGAAATTATGGGGTGTTACAACTCTCCCCCACTAAAAGAGTTTTCGTCCTCGAAAACATACCTTAGACGAAAAGTTCCGGGTAAGAGTCCTTCATATGGCTCTCTAACTCCCATGTAACATTTCCACCGGCTGGTCCTCCCCAAACCACCTTCACCGTTGCTATATATTTACCTCGCAACTGCTTCACTTTACGATCTTCAATCCTCATAGGTAACGTCTCTACAGTCAGATTATCTCGCACCTGTATATCATCTACTTGAATCTCATGAGACGGATCCGCAATGTATTTCCTCAACTGAGATACGTGGAACACATCATGCAAATTAGCGAGTGCAGGCGGTAAAGCAACCTGATAAGCAACATTTCCAATCTTCTTAGTAATCTGAAATGGACCAATGAAACGCGGAGTTAACTTCTTCGACTTCAAAGCTCTCCCGATACCAGTCATCGGAGTAACTCGCATGAATACATGATCTCCTTCCTTAAATTCAATATCCTTCCTTCTCTTGTTATGGTAACTCTTCTGACGACTCTGAGAAGCTCTCATCTTTTCCTGAATCATCTTGATCTTTTCTGTAGTTTGTTACACAATCTCTGGTCCAACCACCGTATTTTCTCCAGATTCGTACCAACACAAAGGTGTTCTACATCTCCTACCATACAATGCTTCAAACGGAGCCATACCAATACTCGAATGATAACTATTGTTGTAGGTAAACTCAACCAAAGGTAAATAACTATCCCAAGCACCACCTTTTTCTAATACAGAAGCTCGTAACAAATCCTCTAACGATTGAATCGTTCTCTCCGTCTGTCCATCTGTTTGCGGATGATAAGCAGAACTCAACCTCAACTTAGTACCTAAGGCTTCCTGCAATCCTGTCCAGAACTTAGAAGTAAATCCCGGATCTCTATCCGACACAATACTAGCCGGAACACCATGCAAACTCACTATCTTCTCAACATACAACTGAGCCAGCTTCTCCATCGAATAATCCATTCTTATTGGAATAAAGTGAGCAGATTTCGTCAACCGATCCACAATAACCCAGATAGAATCACAATTCTTGCTCGTTCTAGGTAAACCAGATACAAAGTCCATAGAAATTCCATCCCACTTCCAATCGGGAACAAACAACGGTTCCATCTGTTAGACGCTGGCCTTAGGATCTAGAGGGGGGGTGAATAGATCATTCACAGTTTTACGGATTTAAATGACTTTTCAGCGGAAGTGATTCTGAATCGACTCGCGTCTATTCCGAACCACTATCGAAACGATTATATATGTGTTTAAAAACCAGTCAAAGACTTGAGGTAAATGATAAGAGTATATGTTGCAGAATCAAAGCGTTTCTCTTATTGAAAATCAGATTAACTTTTTGTATGATGGACAATGTTTGCAATGCAGTAAGAGTGATAGAAACAAATATACAAACACTTGGTGATAATGATCAAATTGAAGGTAATTCAATGTGTGGTGGATTGTGATGTTTATGTAAGTTCTTAATTCACAATCTTAACACTCGAATCGTTGATCAATTTGCTATTATAACCAAATATGAACAGAATGTAAATGAAAAAGTAAAAGCGACAAGAACACGATATTTGTTTAGGCAATTCGTCGATCGTCCTCGCTACGACTACGTCTGCCCCCAATTCCAAATTGAAATTGGGTAATCTTTCATTAATGTTGAAAGTAGTATATACAAAGAAGATAACAAAGCGATAAACGATAAACCAATTATGTCGATCCTTTGAATCTTCTTCCCCCTTAATCTTGACCAAGATCAAGGTTATCCAAGAGCTTCACTTTGATTCCCTTCTGCAGTGTCTTGATTCCTTGAACTCCCCGTTCCTCAATCGTTACACTCAGCCGAATCCTCAATGAACGCCTCTTGATAAAAACCCCCAAGAACCACCCGTCGTGGAGGACAAAACCCGCAGATTTTATTCACCAACAAACCCCACAAACCTTCACCCACTAGGAATCTTCAATTCCGTTCCATGGACGTTATCGAACTCATCACTAACCCGCAACGCAAGAATGATTATGTGTAATTGTGTTGGAGATGATGAAGAACGAAGATGAGAAGCGTTTGTGTATCTTTCAGTCGTTGGTGTTCAATTGAATAATTACCCTTACACAATATATATGATTGCATAGCAGTTGGAACCAAGAAAAACTGATTTTTGGACTTTCTTGATCAGTTAGGTCGACCTCTTGTAGGGGTTAGGTCGACCTAGCAGTGCTTGCTGAAGTTTGCTTCCAGTTAGGTCGACCTGTTGAAGGAGTAGGTCGACCAGAATCCATTTTTGATGCGTTCTGGGAACATTTTCTCAGATTAGGTCGACCTAGTTGTTGTGTAGGTCGACCTAACAGGCTGGTATGTAAAATTCATCAATTTAGGTCGACCTAAATGATGTGTGAGTCGACCTAGCAGGAGTATATGAATTTTTCTCCATTTTAGGTCGACCTGGGTTGATGGTAGGTCGACCTAACTGCTGATTTTCTGCATTTTTCTTGTTCAGCTTGTGTTGAGTCAACCTTTATGCATAGTAGATCATCCTGTGCTTTCATGAGTGATTAAATGCTTTGCTTTTCCGATTCTTCCTTGTTGTTTGGATGCTGATTTGAGTTTGCCATAAATCAAAAACATCTTAGAGTGTAATCTTGTATTCACATACTCCCCCTTTTTGATGATGGCAAACCAATAGTCAAAAGCTTTGGTAGTAAGTGACACAGACTCAACAAGGCTCCCCCGTACATCCAGCATCTATTTCTAAACCAAGCAATCTCTCCACAAGGCGTTCTCAACCAGGCAATCTCTCCACAAAGCTCCCCCGTACACTCAGCATCTATTGTATCTATCTCCCCCTTTGACAACATCAAAAAGAGAAACAAAGAAAACAGAGTAGGAGAGTAACAAGAGAAATCATAGATAACAATGCTAGCATGTACAGTATAGTAGATAAAAGGTAGTTAGTGATAGCATGAGACACATATGTGAGCAAGAGCAGTTTTTATGCATGAAGTCACTATAAGCATGTTAATTGATAGCATATTATAGTATCAATAATATTTTTGGAAGTGAACAACAATTACGTTACCGCTTTTTCAATATGACGCCTGGCTTGATGATGAGCTACCTTTACGCTAAGAAAAGTGTTAGCAAGAAAAATATATATATATATATATATATATATATATATATATATATATATATATATATATATATAAAGTAAAGGAATAATATTAAGAGAAAACAAACGTAATTAGCCCAAATTAGAGATATCGAGTATCCCTAATTCCCTACGAATGTTGAAGTATTGCTCCGTTGCTAGAGGTTTGGTGGAGATGTCAGCTAGTTGCTTCTTGCTTTCTATATGTTCAAAAGTAACGTCTCCTTTCTCTACATGATCTCGTAGAAAGTGATGTCTTATTTCAATATGTTTGGTACGTGAGTGTAAGACAGGATTTTTACTCAAGTTTATGGCGCTTGTGTTGTCGCACATGATAGGTATGCGGTCAAGCTTAATACCAAAGTCAAGAAGTTGTTGCTTGAGCCATAATATTTGTGCACAGCAGCTTCCAGCAGCTACATATTCTGCCTCAGCAGTGGATAATGCAACCGATACTTGTTTCTTACTATGCCAACTTATCAATGAGTTTGAGAATAGATGACACGTTCCACTAGTGCTTTTTCTATCGGATTTGCAGCCAGCAAAATCTGAATCGGAGAATCCTACCAAATGACACTCATTTCCTTTTGGATACCATAGGCCATATGTAGTAGTTCCACGTAAGTATCGCAGAATTCTTTTGACAGCTTTCAAGTGAGATTCTTTTGGACAAGATTGATATCTTGCACACATACACACACTAAACATAATGTCTGGTCTTGAGGCAGTAAGATACAATAGTGAACCTATCATACCTCGGTATAATTTCACGTCAACCTCTTTACCTTTCTCATCTTTGTCTAGATTAGTATTTGTTGCCATAGGTGTGTCAATTTCCTTTGCTTCACTCATTCCAAATCTTTTGAGCAGCTCCGTACAATATTTAGTTTGATTCACAAACGTTCCATGACTAAGTTGCTTGATTTGTAGGCCAAGGAAGAAATTTAGCTCACCCATGAGACTCATCTCAAATTCACTCTGCATAAGCTTAGAAAAGTCTTTGACAAGTTTTGCATTAGTCGACCCAAATATAATATCATCTACATAAATTTGGACTAAGAGAATATCCTTATCTTTTCTTTTAATAAAGAGAGTAGTATCAACTTTACCTCTAGAGTACCCTTGACTAAGGAGAAATTTGCTCAAACGTTCGTACCAAGCCCGAGGGGCTTGTTTAAGACCGTATAGAGCACGTTTCAGCTTATAGACATGAGTTGGATACATGTAATTCTCAAAGCCGGGTGGCTGAGCAACATAGACTTCTTCATTTATATAGCCATTTAGAAAGGCACTCTTAACATCCATTTGGAATAGTTTGAAGTCTTTAGAACAAGCATAAGCAAGTAAGAGGCGAATAGCTTCGAGACGTGCTACAGGAGCGTATGTCTCTTCATAATCAATACCTTCCTCTTGATTATAACCTTGGGCAACTAATCTAGCTTTGTTTCTAGTAATAACACCGTTTTCATCAAGTTTGTTACGAAAAACCCATCTAGTGCCTATTACTTGATGATCTCCCGGATGAGGGACTAAGTCCCAAACATCATTCCGTTTAAATTGGTTTAATTCTTCTTGCATGGCCATTAGCCAATGCTCATCAAGTAATGCATCCTTAGCGTTTTTCGGCTCAACTTGTGAAACAAAAGCAAAATGATGACAGAAGTTACTTATCTTTGAGCGTGTTGTAACGCCCCTTGAGATGTCTCCTATTATATTGTCAATTGGATGGTCTTTCACGTTTGTCCAGGCCTTGGGAAGTTCTTCATTGTTTGAGATGCTTTCTTTCTCATTTTCATTGTGAGACTCATCTTTCTCTCTCTCAGCATCTTTCTTTACAATACTTTCATCCTCATCTTCCTTATCCTTGACAATGTCTTCAGTGGATGGACCTACACTTCCTTTACCAAGTATGGCTCCCCGATTGTTATCTCCATAGGTGACATACCCCTTTTTCTTTGCTTGAAACTCAACGAAAAGAGATAGGTCTCCAGTCATGTGTCTTGAACATCCACTATCAAGGAACCACAACCTTTCGGCAATGTCAAGACACTTTTCCTGCAAAATTAATTTAAAGAGGGAGGTCCCCAATTTTCATTGGGTCCTTGGTAGTGAGTACACAATTTGTTGCACTTAGGCAACCATTGAAATACTCCTTTAGGAACTAAAATTCTCCTAAATTTGCATTTTTCAATGGTATGTCCCTTTTTGCAACAATAATGACAGGTAATATGATGAGAATATGGAGTTTTGCTAGTTGATACTTTTGGTACAAAAGTGTATTTGCTATATAAAGGAGTGTACGATCTTTTGAACTTATTTGGATCAACCGCAAAAGTCACTTTTGGTTGTAGAGCCTTGTCTAACTTGGCTTTTAGATCTCTTACTTCTTTTTGCCAAATGTGACATGTCTCACAACCAAACCATGATGTAGGATCTATTTCAACTTTGTCCTTTTGAATGTCTAGCATAGATTGTTTTAAAGCTTCCATATCCTTTTCGGTTTTCTCAACTTTTGATTCAAGATATGAAAATATTTTCTTATTTGAGGCCAAAAGTTTGAAAGCTTTAATTGCATCTCTATGTAATTCTTCAAAAGCAAGTTTTAGTTGAGAATGAGATACCTTATCTACGAGTTCAGGTTTAAGATGACTTACAGCTTTCTTTTTCTTGTGTTGATGAGTCATGAAACATAGGTTTGCTGATTCTTCTTCATCGCTTGATGAGCTTTCACTAGATGAATCACTTTCCCATGCTATGTAGGCTCTTTTAGATTTGTTATGACCTTTGCTTTGGTTCTTCTCCTTCTCTTTCTTAAGATAAGGACAATTCGGTTTGTAGTGACCGGCTTTCCCACAATTGAAGCAAAGACCTTTGATCTTTCCTTTGTTGTCGTCATCTTGTTTGATCATGTTTGATTGCTTTCTATAGTTGATCAATCCTTTGTCTGAATGTTTTGCTCCATTTTTCTTTAGATATTTGTTGTATCTTCGCACAAACAGTCCCATTTCCTCATCATCGGAGTCTTCGTCATCACTTGTGTCACTATCCTTTGGCTCTCGTTTTGAGGTCTTGGAGCTCGAAGCTTTTAGAGCTATTGACTTCTTCTCTACCTCTTTCTCCATGTTCTTTTCTTTCTTTGTCCTTTTCTCATGCATGTCAAGACATTTAAGGTGTTGTTCATGTTCCTCTAGTTTACCAAATAGAGTTGTAATGTCTAAAGTGTTGAGATCATTTGCTTCCTTAATTGCTGTAACTTTGGGTTGCCATTCCCTGTTCAAACACCTTAAGATTTTGTTAGTAGCAACTGCATTGGAAACAGGTCTATCAAGAGAATTTAATCGATTTTTCAGGTGAACGAATCTTTTCTGCATGCTTTCGATGGTTTCACCATCTTCCATGTGGAAAAGTTCGAACTCTTGAGTTAGCGTATTGATCCTAGCTAGTTTGACATCATCCGTTCCCTCGTGGGCAACTTGCAATGTGTCCCACATAGCTTTAGCTGATCTACAATGGGAAACGCGATAGTATTCATCAACTCCTAGAGCTGAGATTAGAATGTTTCTCGCTTTCCAATCGTATGCATATCTCTTTTCATCTTCAGCATTCCAAGTACCTTCTGGTTTTGGAACAACTGCACCAGCTGCATTTGTCATGGTGATCTGAAATGGACCATTGACAATAGCTGTCCAGATGTTCCTATCAATTGCATTGATATGGACACACATACAATCCTTCCAATAGCCGTGGTTTTCGCCGTTGAAAACTGGAGCTCTATTATGAGCCCCTTTAGGTCCGGAAGCCATCTTTCCAATAAGTGTTTCACGTAGCACGGAATAAACCAGAGCTCTGATACCACTTGTTAGACGCTGGCCTTAGGATCTAGAGGGGGGGTGAATAGATCGTTCACAGTTTTACGGATTTAAATGACTTTTCAGCGGAAGTGATTCTGAATCGACTCGCGTCTATTCTGAACCACTATCGAAACGATTATATATGTGTTTAAAAACCAGTCAAAGACTTGAGGTAAATGATAAGAGTATATGTTGCAGAATCAAAGCGTTTCTCTTATTGAAAATCAGATTAACTTTTTGTATGATGGACAATGTTTGCAATGCAGTAAGAGTGATAGAAACAAATATACAAACACTTGGTGATAATGATCAAATTGAAGGTAATTCAATGTGTGGTGGATTGTGATGTTTATGTAAGTTCTTAATTCACAATCTTAACACTCGAATCGTTGATCAATTTGCTATTATAACCAAATATGAACAGAATGTAAATGAAAAAGTAAAAGCGACAAGAACACGATATTTGTTTAGGCAGTTCGTCGATCGTCCTCGCTACGACTACGTCTGCCCCCAATTCCAAATCGAAATTGGGTAATCTTTCATTAATGTTGAAAGTAGTATATACAAAGAAGATAACAAAGCGATAAACGATAAACCAATTATGTCGATCCTTTGAATCTTCTTCCCCCTTAATCTTGACCAAGATCAAGGTTATCCAAGAGCTTCACTTTGATTCCCTTCTGCAGTGTCTTGATTCCTTGAACTCCCCGTTCCTCAATCGTTACACTCAGCCGAATCCTCAATGAACGCCTCTTGATAAAAACCCCCAAGAACCACCCGTCGTGGAGGACAAAACCCGCAGATTTTATTCACCAACAAACCCCACAAACCTTCACCCACTAGGAATCTTCAATTCCGTTCCATGGACGTTATCGAACTCATCACTAACCCGCAACGCAAGAATGATTATGTGTAATTGTGTTGGAGATGATGAAGAACAAAGATGAGAAGCGTTTGTGTATCTTTCAGTCGTTGGTGTTCAATTGAATAATTACCCTTACACAATATATATGATTGCATAACAGTTGGAACCAAGAAAAACTGATTTTTGGACTTTCTTGATCAGTTAGGTCGACCTCTTGTAGGGGTTAGGTCGACCTAGCAGTGCTTGCTGAAGTTTGCTTCCAGTTAGGTCGACCTGTTGAAGGAGTAGGTCGACCAGAATCCATTTTTGATGCGTTCTGGGAACATTTTCTCAGATTAGGTCGACCTAGTTGTTGTGTAGGTCGACCTAACAGGCTGGTATGTAAAATTCATCAATTTAGGTCGACCTAAATGATGTGTGAGTCGACCTAGCAGGAGTATATGAATTTTTCTCCATTTTAGGTCGACCTGGGTTGATGGTAGGTCGACCTAACTGCTGATTTTCTGCATTTTTCTTGTTCAGCTTGTGTTGAGTCAACCTTTATGCATAGTAGATCATCCTGTGCTTTCATGAGTGATTAAATGCTTTGCTTTTCCGATTCCTCCTTGTTGTTTGGATGCTGATTTGAGTTTGCCATAAATCAAAAACATCTTAGAGTGTAATCTTGTATTCACACCATCAATCCAGACGGTTTCTGATGCTCAATTTTCGACTTTTGACAAATTAAGCAAGCATAAACAAACTCAGCAATTTCCTTCTTCATTCCAGGCCACCAAAATAATTTCTTCAAATCATGATACATCTTAGTAGCACCAGGATGAATGCTCAATCCACTCCGGTGTCCTTCTTCCAGAATACTCTTTCTGATCTCGGCAACATCGGGTACACACACTCGGTCTCCAAACCTTATAACACCATTCTCCTCCATTCGGAATTCACCTCCTCGACCTTGGTTAATCAATGTAAACTTGTCTACCAAGACAACGTCAGATTTCTGTCCGTTTCTAATTTCCTCAAGGATACTATTAGTTAACTTTAACATCCCCAACTTAACGCTATTAGAAGTACTTTCGCATACCAAACTCAAATCTCGGAATTGCTCAATTAAATCCAATTCTCGCACCATTAGCATAGACATATGCAATGACTTCCTGCTCAATGCATCAGCAACAACATTTGCTTTACCAGGATGGTAATTCAAACCGAAATCATAGTCATTCAAAAATTCTAACCATCTTCTCTGTCTCATATTGAGCTCTTTCTGATCGAAGAGATACTTTAGACTCTTATGATCGCTGAATACCTCAAATCGAGAACCATAGAGATAATGTCTCCACAACTTCAACACAAACACCACAGCCGCCAATTCCAAATCATGAGTCGGATAATTCTTCTCATGAATTTTCAACTGTCTTGAAGCATAGGCCACTACCTGCTTATCTTGCATCAAAACACCACCTAAACCCATCAGTGAAGCATCACAGTACACATTGAAAGACTTCGCTGGATTTGGCAAAATTAAGATCGGAGCACTTGTCAATCTTTTCTTCAACTCTTGAAAACCTTTTTCACATTCAGAATCCCATACAAATACTTGTCCTTTTCTTGTTAACTTAGTCATTGGTAATGCCAGCTTCGAAAATCCCTCAATGAACTTTCTATAGTATCCTGCCAGACCAAGAAAACTACGAATCTCTGAAGCATTCTTCGGCGTCTCCCACTGAGATACAGCTTCTACCTTCATAGGATCCACTGCGATACCGTTCTTCAAAATTACGTGGCCAAGAAAACTTACTTCCTTCAACCAGAATTCACATTTAGACAATTTCGCATACAACTTCTTCTCTTTCAATAACTCCAATACCACTCTTAGATGCTCAGCATGTTCTTCATCACTCTTCGAGTAAATTAGAATTTCGTCAATGAACACTACCACGAACTTGTCAAGATACGGGTGAAATATCCTGTTCATATACTCCATGAAAACACCAGGTGCATTAGTAATACCAAATGGTATAACAGAATATTCATAATGTCCATACCTCGTTCGGAATGCCGTCTTCTGAATATCTTCCGCCTTCACACGAATTTGGTGATATCCAGACCTCAGATCAATCTTGCTAAACACACAAGCTCCAACCAACTGGTCCATCAAATCATCAATCCTCGGCAAAGGATATCGATTTTTGATTGTCACTTTGTTCAGTTGTCTATAATCAACACACAGCCTCATTGAACCTTCTTTCTTCTTAACTAACAGTACCGGCGCACCCCACGGTGACACACTAGGACGAATAAACTTCTTCTCCAACAATTCTTCTAACTGTTTCTTCAGTTCAGCCAATTCCGATGCCGACATGCGGTACGGTGCCATCGACACAGGACTAGTTCCAGGAATCAATTCTATAGCGAACTCCACTTCTCTTTCAGGTGGCAACTCACTAACATCTTCTGGAAACACTTCTGGATATTCATTCACTACCCGTAGCTCACCAGTATTATCGCCCCCTGTCACCTCCATCGAAGAACACAACATAAATAACACTGCTCCATCATTGACAGCTAAATTCATCTGTTTGACTGACATAGTCAAATCCTCAACACTAACCTCTTCAGGAAAGATAACCGTCTTCGTAAAACAATTGATATGAACTCGGTTAAATTGCAACCAGTTCATCCCTAAAATGACGTCAAGTCCTTCAAGAGGAAGGCACACTAAGTCCATTCCAAACTTCCTACCAAATATGTCAACAGGACAGTTCAAACAAGCAGAAGAAGTAGTTACTGAACCCGACGCAGGAGTGTCAATAACCATACTTCCATGAATAACAGATATTTCTAATCCCAATCGTTTAGCACAATCCATTGAAATGAACGAATGAGTCGCTCCAGTATCTATAATAGCAACTAAAGGTGTGTCATGGATAAAACACGTACCTTTAATTAGACGATCTTTCTGAGTAGTCTCTGACCCAGACAAGGCAAAGACTTTTCCACCAACCTGATCCTTCTTCGGTTTAGTGCAGTGCGGACTGATGTGACCCTCTTCGCCGCAATTGTAGCAAGTCACAATCTTCATCCTACAATCTGAAGCAATATGACCCGCCTTACCACACTTGAAGCATTTCTTCTCTCCACCCTTGCACTCATTCCTTCTATGCCCAGTCTCTCCACAGTTGTAGCACCTAACGGGAGCACCAGAATCTCCCCAACTAGGCCTCTTCCAATCTCCAGTTCTAGGATTTCCTCTACCATATGGCTTACCTCTATCCATAGGCTTCTTACCTTTCTTGTCAACCAACTCGCGAGAGTGAGATGACTTCAGCTTAAGGTTATCCTCCTCGAAGATCCTACTACAGTCCACCAAATCGACAAATCGCCGAATTCTCTGGTACCTAATTCCTTGCTTGATCTCATCACGAAGACCATTCTCGAACTTGATGCACTTTGTGAATTCACTAGCCTCGTCATTGTTGTAGTGAACGTAGTACTTCGCCAACTCAACAAATTTCGAAGCATACTCTGGTACCGTCATATTACCCTGAGTCAGCTCCAAAAATTCAATCTCTTTCCTGCCTCGAACGTCTTCAGGAAAATACCTCCTCAGAAACTCTCTCTTGAACACAGCCCATGAAACAGCTACACCATCAGCATCCAATTCAGCCCTGGTAGCCATCCACCAGTCATCAGCTTCTTCGGACAACATATGAGTACCATACCTCACTTTCAGGTTCTCAGCACAATCGATGACTCTGAAAATCCTCTCGATCTCCTTAAGCCATTTCTGAGCACCTTCAAGATCATGTGTGCCCTTGAACAACGGAGGATTGTTCCGCTGGAAACTGTTCAGCTGCCTGTCAGCACCAATACCAGCCCCATTGACATTCCCTCCCAGTACACCAGCAATCATGCCCAGAGCCTCAGTAATTGCATCGTCATTTCTTCCTCCTCTTCCGGCCATTGTTCTGCTAAATATCAAACAATATTCATTAGAACAAGATGTATCGATAGTGTCAACCTTACACTATTCCCATACAAGGGCTTAACTGACACTAAGACTCTGACTCAAACGACCGACTATGCTCTGATACCACTATTGTAACACCCTTCTAAACCCCGCGGCAATTTTTAATATTTAATCAGAGTAAAAACATATGCACAAGGGTGCCACAATTATTCAAAACAATTAAATCAACTAAGGTCAAAGTCATGCTTTATTAGGAAACGATTCACCAAAACACAATCATGTTTAACATAGCGGAATACGAAACATCATCAAATACAACCAAAATGGGATCATAATCCAACACCAAATAAATTAGATAATTTCATAAAAACTCTATAACTATCGTTCCCCAGTGTTACAGATCAGAGCATGACCGACACGACCCAACATAAACGGATAAACTCTACGAGTCACCCTCACCAAGCATTAATGCCGCTACTCTTCAATCTGAAAATGACAACATGTAAGGGTGAGTCTCATTCTCAATTAGTAAATATTATACAATTCATAAGCAACAAGCATCATAATATACCGTTCACCCAATTATACATATTCAGATTCACATCCATTATTATTCCACACAATAGTAGATTACAACACATACTACAGAAATCCATACAATCATATTATGACAAAATGCATATGACACAACTGACACTATGCATGTGGTACCAAAAGATACGTTATTTTGAAGTTTGGAAAAATTCACACACAGCAAGGTTCGCTCAGCGGAGCAAGGCAGAAGCGAAACCCTTCCAACCCCCGCTCAGCGGACCTCAAGCGACATCAAACAGAAGCGAACTACGTTGGGACCTCCGCTCAGCGGACCCCCCTCCGCTCAGCGGACCTGCGATTTCAGCAAACCCCAAGTCTGCGACA
The DNA here is from genome assembly GCF_029867415.1 of Vicia villosa. Classification (NCBI taxonomy): domain Eukaryota; kingdom Viridiplantae; phylum Streptophyta; class Magnoliopsida; order Fabales; family Fabaceae; genus Vicia; species Vicia villosa. The sequence goes on along the minus strand of NC_081184.1, from coordinate 40,720,418 downwards.
GACCCTGCGATTTCGCTCCCTTTTCACCCAAAAACGATTCCAGACATCACATACAGGCATACAATCATCATATATTCAATTACACACCACAAAAACATCATTTAACGCATTATTAACCAAATAGTTCACACAATCATCATCAATTCAATCCAAATTAGAACACCCTAACCTAACAATCCCAATGTCTAATTGAATCAAACCATACATCAATCTACCTATCACCTAAGATCACATAAGAGATGCTAAAAGGAAGAGTCCCCCCTTACCTCGATGAATCTCTTGAATGCTCTCCTTCCGGTTTCACGTTCTTGCCTCTTTCTCTTCTCTTCTTTTCACGTGTTCTTCTTTTCTCCCCAAATGGTTCCTTTCTTTCTTACTTTATGAAAATAAAATAAAATAAAATATCACAACTTAGTAAAAGGCCTAACTAGTTAGCACTCCTCTTTTACTAACATCACACCATAAGCCCAATAGCCTTTATTCCATCATTTTCCAATTAAATCCAATTTAAAATTCTAAAATTCCAATTATTTAATTTAAATCCAAATTAAATTAATAAACTGAAATTATGGGGTGTTACAGATACCACCCTATTCATTAAAAGACATGAAAAGCATTCTATATTGGTTCAAGTGTATGTTGATGATATTATTTTTGGGTCTACTAACATGACTCTTGTCAAGGAGTTTTCTAAGTTTATGCAGGGAGAATTTGAGATGAGCATGATGGGTGAACTAAACTACTTTCTTGGACTCCAAATCAAGCAACTAAAGGAAGGCACATTTGTGAGTCAAACTAAGTATTGTCAAGAGCTTATCAAACGCTTTTACATGGAAAAGTCAAAGGCCATTGACACTTGTATGCCTACTGCGGTAAATCTTGATCGGGATGAACATGGTAAGCCGGTTGATGTAAAAAGGTATAGCGTTATGATCGGTTCCCTACTTTACCTTACCGCTTCTCGTCCCGATATTATGTTTAGTGTTTGTATATGTGAAAGATACCAATCATGTCCTAAGGAGTCTCACTTAAAATCCGTTAAGCGCATACTTAGGTATCTTGTTGGTACAACTAAGCATGGCTTATAGTTCTCCAAAGGTAGTGATTGTTTTTTGGTTGGGTATTCCGATTCTGACTTTGCCGGGTGCAAGTTGGATAGGAAAATCACTAGTGGTACATGTCACTTCTTCTCAAACTCCTTAGTGAGTTGGCATAGCAAGAAACAAGTTTGTGTTGCTTTGTCAACCGCCGAGGCGGAATATGTGGCGGCCGGTAATTGTTGTGCTCAAATCTTATGGCTTAAGCAACAATTACTTGACTTCAATGTCAAGCTTGATCATATTCCCATCTTTTGTGATAACACAAGTGCTATAAATTTAACCAAAAATCCGGTCTTGCACTCTCGCACTAAACACATATAAATTCGGCACCATTTTCTTAGAGATTATGTGGAGAAAGGTGATGTAGTGTTTGAGCATGTTGATAGCAAAAATCAACTCGCCGATATCTTTACAAAACCACTAGCTACCGAGCCTTTCTTTCACATTCGTAGGGAACTTGATTTCCTTGATATATCGGATAGGTTGCAACTATGAGTAATTGCATATGCTCTATTTATTATCATTATTATCATCTGTGTTCTCACAAATGTGTTGAAGTGTTTACTCAAGATATGTGAGGGCATATTTCTCTATCTCCTACGTTTAAAGGTGTTGCACCCCAAAATTTGCCTTCTTTATTTGAGCTATAAGTTATCTAAGACGTTTATTTTGTCATAATAAAGAGTTTTCATGGGTTTAAGAAGATACGGTGTGAAATGTGGTTTATACAGTGGAAATACGAGAAAATTCACAAGTCTTATTTGGAAGGTGATATGAGCTAAGTTCCCGTGTGCCCCGACTATTTCGACGTTCTCTACAACTTTTGCGTTTGACTCAGGGTTGTCGAATTTGCAAGTTAATCGAGATTTCACAGTGAAAATTAGTGCTGAACCGCAGGTTTTCGGACAATAAAAAATTCATATCTCACAATTTGTTCGCCTGATTCACTCGAGATTTTAACTGAAGCTCCATGCTAATATTCCCGACATTTCACATGTTCGGATCGAAGACCAATTATGCACTGAAAATTCCCAACATTTTGAAGAACGCCGTAATCTTTCGGTAAAAAGTGTGTTTTCGGGTATGTCGCGACAAGTTTGAAAATTCATAACTTCTTCGATTTTTATCGTATGAAGTCCATTCCGGAGGAATTGTCTCGGAAATTTCGTTAGCTTCGATTCTTCGTCACACATGCTTGTTCAGATTTTGAGCCAAAGGATGAGTTTTATCGAGTTATTTGAATGGTGCGCACAAAATTCTGCACAATCGCACCAGATGAACTGATATTTCTCGTCATTCAAACGCGCATAATTTCCTCACCGTTTGTCGGATTGAGACGATTCTCGCGGCTACGAGTCACAAATTTAGTCATCTTTGAGATGATGTTGGTCCCGTTTCCGAATTTCGCACCGAATCACATTTCCCCAAAAACGAACAAAAAAAGAGATACGTCGGGGGCATTTTTGACATTTCACTACTTAAACTATATATACTTTTTTCCCTCCTTTTTCTTTCATAACTTCACTTCACCCAAAATATTCAAAAACTCCCTCTTTATTTACTCTCAAATTCCTAGAACCAAAAACTACAAAATCACCAAAATCCTTCAATGAATATCAAGGATCATCAAGAACATTGAAGAACAAAATCATCAAAGCTCCAAGGATCTTCTTCCTTTCTCTTTTCTTGTGCCACGAACAGCCCCAACAGTGGCTCCCTCCGCTCTCCGCGCGTCGTGCCGTCGCCGACCACCTCCCTTCACATCAACGTCGTTCGTGATCTCTTCTTCTTTTCCTCTTCATACTCTTGGTAATCCTCTTGTTCCTATTTGATGGATAATATGAAATTGATTATAATTGCTTGCTGTTGATTGTTCGTAATAAGGATCATGGAAATTGAATTGAATAAAAAGTGTTAATGAAAATGAACATGTTGCTTGTTGGTGATTGTCGCTTGATTCATGAACATTGATGTTGATTAATAATTGATAATTGAACATGAATCTTGGACTGTTGATGATTATTGTGAATATTCATGGATGATGAGGATTGTTATTGTTAACATGTTCTTCTACTTGAATGTGCACTCTAAGTGCTTGATTAATTGGCTATGAGATTTTTGTGTTCTTAATTGTGAGATGTGTGTTGATGTGTTTTTGATTAAGCAAATAGTTGCTGAATTTTCAATGATAGAGCTTGTTGTTTTTTGGTATGTGAGCATGATTCTTGGCATGAGCATGATAAAATGATGTTGATATTGTTGGTGAGAGTGAATTCAAGTATAGTTGTTATGTGCTGATGATGAGTGATTGTTGATGATGTTTATGTTGAATTGATTTAAATATGAGAGTTAGTGTTGACTAGTGTTGATGATATGTTTTAAATGATCATGAACTTAATTGATGTACACTAGAATCTTGTTGAACCGATTAGGAGAGTTGTGTTGTCTTGATTATAATTAATGCCATGAGCTTGATGTTGTGGCGGTGTTGATTAAATGTGTTAATGCTGAATTTTAGAATTGAAGCTTGTTGAAATTCAATTGTGGAGCATATCGGTGACATAGACTTGTTAATTTGATACTTGATCATGCATTTGGAAGTGATTCTTGGATAAATATAATGCTGAATTTTCCATGGAGATTAGTGAGTTTAAGTGCTATACTTGTTGTTGGACTCATAGTTCGGATTGCTCATGAGTGTTATTGTTAGTGTGTTCATAGATGTGTCAAGTCTTGCAAATTATGTGACAACTTGCTGGTTCATGTGGAATATAGTGTTAATCTTTGAGTGTTTGTTTCATAAAAGTGCTTAGGAAAACATGTGAACAAAATGTTGTTGATTTTTAATTGTTGATTGTTGCATATGATATGATTCTAGAGACTAATTGGGACTGTTTTTAACACTAATGATGCAGAATTTTGGTTGAGTTAATTGTTGTTGCATTTCATTGCTTTTTGACTCATAAAAGTGTAGAAATTGAAGGAAAATTGTTAGGCATTTGGCTTGTTGCTTAATTGTTGATACATGATTGTAATAGAGCTTATTTGAATGCTAATTGATGCCATTATGTGTGGGAATTTTCTGATGTACTGTGCTTGCTCTCTCTTTTTCCAATTTATGCAAAGATAGACGCGACGCGTCGGGTTTGAGTGAAATACCATATCTTTTGAACCGCTTATCGTTTTTGATCATGTGAATAACGTTTCTTGAGTGGAATAATATTTTCAGAGATGATGGTGCATTTTATTTTCGGTTTCATCCGACTTTTTTATCGATTTTGCTTCTACCCCGTCTCGAAAGTCGTGCCTCTGGGCCGATTTATTAAATTCTGACTACATATTTGAGTTCCTTGACATATTTTTAGCTTATCATGAAATTTTGGTTTGATTCCGACAAGTTTAGTTTTTATCGTTTTTACCCGATTTTACCGTTTCATTGTACCGTTAGATTTGTAAATACTTGCTTTGGTTTTCATAATACTTCTGTACATATTTGACTAACATTTGAGTGCTATTTCTGGTTGTTATCTTACTTTCGCTCGATTTATGTTTAAAAAGTGTTGTTGAAATACGAGAGACTAAGAGACATTTGAATAAACCGTGTGTTTTGTAAAGCACTACGGAGATTTTATTATATATAGAGAGATTACAACTAATTATATGATATAGTCGATGTGGGACTATTCTATATACAAATATTATCAACACTATATATTTACAAATATCAACACTCCCCCTCAAGCTTGAGCATATAAGTCAAATGCACCAAGCTTGCCACATATATAACTAGTTCTGGGACTTCGTAAAGATTTTGTAAACACATCTGCTAATTGATCATTGGAGTTGACAAAGCTTGTGACAATGTCGCCTGATTCAATCTTCTCTCTGACAAAGTGACAGTCTATCTCAATATGTTTGGTCCTCTCATGGAAGACTGGATTTGAAGCAATATGCAATGCAGCTTGATTATCACAAACAAGTGTCATTGGTCTTGCTTCTTCAATTTGAAGTTCTTTGAGCAACTGTTTTAACCAAATGAGTTCACATGTTGCCATTGCCATGGCCCTATACTCTGCCTCGGCGCTTGATCTTGCAACTACATTTTGTTTCTTACTTTTCCAAGATATAAGGTTTCCTCCAACAAGTACACAATACCCAGAGGTGGATCGTCTATCAATGGGTGACCCTGCCCAATCAGCATCGGAGTATCCAACTATCTGAGTATGTCCTTTATCTTCATACACGAGGCCTTTTCCCGGAGCACGTTTTATGTATCTCAGAATTCGGACAACAGCATCCATGTGTTCTTGGCAAGGAGAATTTAAGAACTGGCTTACCACACTAACTGCAAAAGAAATGTCCAGACGAGTGACTGTGAGATAATTCAACTTTCCAACCAATCTCCTATACCTTCCCGAGTTAGATAGGGGCTCCCCCTGATTGGGTAGGAGTTTGACACTTGGATCCATAGGAGTATCAGCTGGTTTAGCGTTCAACAAACCTGTTTCTTCCAAAATATCCATAGCATATTTCCGCTGAGAAATTACCAAACCATCTTTAGATTGGGCTACCTCAATACCCAAGAAATAGCGGAGTTTACCAAGATCTTTTGTCTGAAATTGATTCGAGAGATGTTGTTTTAACTGGAGTATTCCCTGCTGATCACTTCCAGTTATGACAATATCATCCACATATACAATAAGATAGACACACCCTTGGGTAGAGTGACGATAAAACACAGAATGATCAGCTTCACTACGGACCATACTAAACTGTTGTACGACAGTGCTGAATCTGCCAAACCAAGCTCTCGGAGATTGCTTAAGACCATAAAGCGACCTGTGTAGCCTACAAACCATATCTGAGGACTCCCCCTGAGCAACAAATCCAGGTGGTTGCTCCATATATACTTCCTCTTCAAGATCACCATGTAAAAAAGCATTTTTGATGTCAAGTTGATGAAGAGGCCAATGTCGAATGGCTGCAATGGCTAGAAGAAGTCTAACAGATGCCATCTTGGCTACAGGCGAGAAGGTATCACTATAATCCAACCCAAAAATCTGAGTGTATCCTTTGGCTACCAAGCGAGCCTTAAATCGATCAATCTTACCATCTGGACCAACCTTCACTGTATAAAGCCAACGACAACCTACTAAAGATTTTCCAGGGGGTAGAGGGACCAGTTCCCAAGTACCACTGCTTTGAAGAGCACACATTTCGTCAATCATTGCTTGCCTCCACTCAGGGTGAGATAATGCTTCACCTGGAGTGTTAGGAATAGAAACAGAAGACAAAGAAGACAAACAAGTATACTGCAGAGGAGAAAGACGATGATAACATAAATCAATATAATGTGGAGAAGGATTTCGTGTTTGACGTATACCTTTTCGAAGGGCAATCGGAAGATCAGACTCAGGTTGCGGGATCGGATCCAATGATGGCGAAGGCGTCAGAGGAGAGTCTGCAATGACCTCAGGGACATGTACTGTCTCAGGGATAGGTACTACCTCAGGGATAGGTGTGACAGACGTGGGTTGACGACGGTGATATGTTTGAAGTGGGCGAGAAGTGGGGGGGTCAACCGTAGGGCTAGAGTGATGGTGGATAATGGGAAATGGGACTTCCGGAAGAGGTGTGGGAGTACTATCCTGAAGGGGTTCCGGAGTTACTTGGCTGGACTCGAAATATGGAACAGACTCGAAGAAAGTAACATCGGCCGATACGAGGTATCGTTGTAGAGTATGTGAGTAGCAACGATAACCTTTTTGGGATCGATGATAACCAAGAAAGACACACTTTAGTGATCGAGCTGATAGTTTATCAAGACCAGGAGAGAGATTGTGTACAAAACATGTGGACCCGAAGACTCGGGGAGGAATTGGGTGAAGTGGGGAATTGGGAAAAAGGATTGAATGGGGGATTCTATTGTTAAGGACTGATGAGGGCATGCGATTTATAAGGTAACATGCCGTTAGCACAGCATCCCCCCAAAATCGAAGTGGAACTTTACCATGGAGAAGTAGGGTCCGAGTAGTTTCTACGAGATGCCGATTTTTGCGTTCGGCTACCCCGTTTTGTTGAGGTGTATGAGGACAAGATGTTTGGTGGAGAATACCATTGCCGGACATAAAAGTTTGAAATTGTTGGGATAAGTATTCACGAGCATTATCACTTCTTAAGGTACGAATAGACACACCAAACTGAGTTTTTATTTCTTTATAAAATTTTTCAAAAATAGAGAATAATTCAGATCTATTTTTCATTAAAAATAACCACGTGCAACGTGAAAAATCATCAATAAAGGTGACAAAATACCTAGACTCAAGTGTAGAGATAGTACGCGAGGGACCCCAAACATCAGAGTGAACTAAAGCAAAAGGGGATGAAGCTCGTTTATTGACTCGATTTGGAAATTGACTACGAGTGTGTTTCCCTAACTGACACGACTCACAATGTAAATTAGACACCTTCGATAAACTTGGCACCAACTTCTGTAATTTAGGAAGACTAGGATGACCTAACTGAGCATGGATAGTGAGTGGGGAATCTTTGGCTGAGCATGCCTGAGATGACACTGAGAGGTAATAAAGGCCTTGAGACTCACATCCGACGCCAATCGTCCGTCCCGAATTCCGATCCTGCAGGGTAACATTACTATTAGTGAAAGTGACAATACAATCAAGAGACCGAGTTAAACGACTGACTGAAAGTAAATTAAATGGACAATTAGGTACATAAAGAACCGAAGTAACAGAGAGAGAAGGTAGAATTTGAACAGTACCAATCCCTTCAGATCGGGTTTGAGAACCATTGGCAGAAGTTATAGTAGGTAAGAAACCCGAGGTAGAGAGGGAAGTAAAAAGATTTTTATTACCAGTAACATGATCAGACGCACCAGAATCAAGGACCCAGGATCCAAGAGAAGATGATTGAGAAAGGCAAGCAGATGAATTACCAGTGTGTGCACTCGAAGCAGTATAATCTGAGTTCTGATAATTTTGATACCACTTGAGAAAATCATCGTAGTTTGGTGTAAAGTTCTGAGTAGCCATGAGTATCAGATCTGGAACAGTTGCACGGTGGCAAGTGGGGCGATGGAAAAATCGTCGGGATCGACCGAATCGGTGGAGACGTTTCTGCCGGTAAGGTTAGTTAGCCGGAAGGTTGCCGGAAACAATAGCAGCAACAACGAATGGCGACGGCGACCGGAGAAAATTGAAAACAGATGCCGAAATGAGTCACGGCAGTGTATGGAAGGCAAACCGGAGTTATGACACGGTTTGCCAAAAAATTTCTCACCGGACGACAGTGGGTCAACCGGGTAAAGCACGGTAAAGATTGTCTCTCAGTAGGCTCTAGATACCATGTTGAAATACGAGAGACTAAGAGACATTTGAATAAACCGTGTGTTTTGTAAAGCACTACGGAGACTTTATTATATATAGAGAGATTACAACTAATTATATGATATAGTCGATGTGGGACTATTCTATATACAAATATTATCAACACTATATATTTACAAATATCAACAAGTGTTAATGTCAAATTTCTCATTTTGTTATCCTTTTTCAGTGTAAAGCACCAACGCAATTCCGATTGCGATGTTTGTTATCTCTAACTTGTGTGCTAGTGTGCAAGGAATTTGGATAGTCACCGATCGAAGCTTATCTCTTGAGTGATCCGCCTTATTTGCGGGACACAATCTCACTCACTTGTATCGTGTTCTCATCTGGGAGACACGTTTCTATTACTTTATAGCTGCTTGTTTGGATTGCTTGTTCCTCTTGCAGGTATATTGTAACGCCCGTATAATTTTAATATTAATTTAATCAAGAATATTGAATTAATAATTAGAATTATTAAGGATTTTGTGAAAATAATAAATAAATAATGGTTTATGGCATTTGGGCCATGTGAGAAATAGTAAAAGGGGGGTGTGATATAGGAAGGCCCTTTACTAATATTATTATTATTTTCATAAAATAATTGGAATTGGGAAGAAAGAAAGAACGTGAAAGAACAGAAGTCTGAGGAACGAGGAACGTGAAGGAGAACGGTAGAGGGAGAGACCAAGAATCAAGAAATTTGTCTAAGGTAAGGGGGGACTTATCTGATTATCATCTATTATCGGGTTAGGGGTTGATAATACTGAATAGATGTGGAATTCGGGTCGATTGAGTCATATGATAGGTTTAGGGATTGAGTCAATTATATGATGTTTGATCTCTATGTTTGAATCTATGATGTCTGCGTTGTTATGGTCTCAATTGATGTGTAATTGGTGTATTATGAGACGTATTTTGTGTTGTTTGTGCATTCTATTTTTCTAGGTTCGTACTGGTATGAATTGGGTGGGTTTGGAATGCATAGAATGCTGTTTTCTGCAGGTTGGGGTTTCTGAAATCGCCGGTTCGCGCCGCGTACACAGGGTGGCGCCGCGAACAGGTGGGCAGAATGCCAGGAAGTTGTGATACGCTCAGGTCGCGCCGCGTACCTGTGTTCGCGCCGCGAAGGCGTAACTTTTTCTCGTTTCGCGCCGCGTGTAGATGTTTGCACCGCGAACAGCTTGGCAGAGAGCCAATGAATTTTTGGGATGCTCAGTTCGCGCAGCGAACTGGTGATGGCGCCGCGTGCTGTTGGTGTTTTGAGATATTTTTAAAAGTTCAAAGATGCATAACTTTTTAACCGTTGGTCCGTTTGATGCGCCGTTTTAAGCTAAACGAACCTTGTAGGATAATCTATATGATGATGATTGATCGGTTTTTAGAATGATGAAAATACATGTATGCTATTCTTATTGAGTATGATGATTGATGCAAATACGTGTATGTTTTGTATATGATGATTATGGAATTGTGATTGAATGATGTTAATATATATGAACATACTTGAATGATGATGATGATGTTGATGATTGATGATGATGATGATAGTAGAAGTATGTTGTATATGTTGCATTCATTCATGTTCATTGATGATACTGTATCCATAAGGGTGTGTTGGATCAGTGAAGGGCATGATTCCCATCGTGTGGAATCTGTGCTGGCAGGGCCGTATCTTGGACGATGTTGGATCGGTCATGGGTTATCCCCATTTGATGATGTTGGTACCACATGCATAGTGTCAGTTCATACATATGCATAATTTATAACATGATTGGATGTATTCCAGTGTTGTAAATGTTAATGATGTATTGATTTTGGTTTGATTTGTTGTGAATGTCTGTTTATGAAACGATTGGGTGAATGATGCAACTGTGATGTGTTATTACTTTATAACCTTATAACATTTGTTAATTATGATGAGACTCACCCTTACATGTTGTCATTTTCAGATTGAGGATAGCGGCTGTTCGACTCGGTGAGGATTAGCTCATGAGTCAGTGTTTTAGTAGCGTCAGGTATCATGCTCTGATAGTTGTAACACTGGGGACGCGATTGTTTAGAGTTTATGATTATGACTCTAGTTATGTTTTGATGTTTTGAAGGATAAGTTTTGAAGATGTTAAACTTAGTCCGTTTTTGATAAATTCCGCTGTGTTAACATGAAACGTTTTAATTTATGAATGATTACCTCAGTGAATGCATGACATGACTGAATGATGTTTATTTATTATGAATTGTGGCACCCTTATTTCATGTACTCTGAATAATTGTTTTAAATTGCCGCGGGGTTAGTAAGGGGTGTTACAATAGTGGTATCAGAGCATAGTTGGTCGTTATGACCAGAGTCTTAGTGTCAGTTTTGCTTTCCTGTGTATGCGACTAGTAAGAGTTAACTGTCGATACTTCTGTTCTGATTAAATTGGTTGTGATTTAAGCAGAACAATGGCTGGAAGAGGAGGAAGAAACGATGATGCTATCGCTGAGGCTCTGGGCATGATTGCTGGTGTGCTGGGAGGAAATGCCAATGGAGCTGCGATCGGTGCTGACAGGCAGCTGAACAGTTTTCAGAGGAACAATCCTCCATTGTTCAAGGGCACGCATGATCCTGAAGGTGCTCAGAAGTGGCTTAAGGAGATCGAGAGAATCTTCAGAGTCATCGATTGTGCTGAGGATCTGAAGGTGAGGTATGGTACTCACATGTTGTCTGAAGAGGCTGACGACTGGTGGCTGACTACCACGACTGAACTGGAAGCTGATGGTGTGGCTATTTCTTGGGCTGTGTTCAAGAGAGAGTTTTTGAGAAGGTACTTTCCTGAAGACGTAAGGGGTCGAAAGGAAATTGAATTCCTGGAACTAGTTCAAGGTAGCATGACAGTACCAGAGTATGCTTCGAAGTTCGTTGAGTTGGCAAAGTACTACGTCCACTACAACAATGATGAAGCTAGTGAATTCTCAAAATGCGTCAAGTTCGAGAACGGTCTCCGCGATGAGATTAAGCAGGGTATCAGATATCAGAGAATCCGGAGATTTGTAGACTTGGTGGACTGTAGTAGGATCTTCGAGGAAGATAATCTCAAGCTGAAGTCATCTCACTCTCGCGAGTTAGTTGACAGAAAAGGGAAGATGCCTATGGATAAGGGTAAGCCATATGGTAGAGGTAATCCAAAGACTGGTGGTTGGAAGAAGCCTAGTGGGGGAGACTCCAGTGCTTTTGTCAGGTGCTATAACTGTGGTGAGGTCGGGCACCGTAGGAATGAGTGCAAGCTGAATCAGAAGAAGTGCTTCAAGTGTGAAGAAGTGGGTCATGTTGCCGCTGATTGTAAGAAGAAGATTGTGACTTGTTACAATTGTGGTGAGGAGGGTCACATTAGCCCACAGTGTCCTAAACCGAAGAAGAACCAAGCTGGAGGGAAGGTCTTTGCTTTGTCTGGATCGGAAACCACTCCGGAGGATAGACTAATTAAAGGTACGTGTTTTATTCATGGCACACCTTTAGTTGCGATTATTGATACTGGAGCAACTCATTCTTTTATTTCTTTGGATTGTGCTGAGAGGTTGAATTTGGAAATATCTGAAATAAATGGAAGTATGGTTATTGATACTCCAGCGTCGGGGTCAGTAACTACTTCGTCCGCATGCTTGAATTGTCCGGTTGATATTTTTGGTAGGGAATTCGGGATGGACTTAGTGTGCCTTCCATTGAAACAACTCGATGTAATCCTGGGGATGAACTGGTTAGAATTTAACCGTGTTCACATCAACTGTTTTTCGAAGACAGTAATCTTTCCAGAAGAAGTTCATTCTGATGATTTGGAGATGACGGCTAGACAAGTGGGTGAACCTATCAAGGATGGTGCAACAGTGTTTATGTTGTTCGCATTGATGAATGTGAAAGAAAAAGTGGCGAGTAGCGAATTACCTGTGGTGTGTGAATTCCCAGAAGTTTTTCCGGAAGAAGTGAATGAATTACCACCGGAAAGAGAAGTGGAGTTTTCTATTGATTTAATTCCGGGAACTAGTCCAGTGTCAATGGCACCGTACCGTATGTCACCGTCTGAGCTGACAGAACTGAAGAAGCAGTTGGAAGAATTACTTGAGAAGAAGTTCATTCGTCCTAGCGTTTCTCCGTGGGGTGCACCTGTGTTACTAGTGAAGAAGAAAGAGGGTTCAATGAGGCTGTGTGTGGATTACAGACAATTGAACAAGGTTACTATCAAGAATCGGTATCCCTTGCCGAGGATTGATGATTTGATGGATCAGTTGGTTGGAGCATGTGTGTTTAGTAAGATTGATCTGAGGTCTGGGTATCACCAGATTCGTGTGAAAGACGATGATATTCAGAAGACCGCTTTCAGGACAAGGTATGGACATTGCGAGTATTCGGTAATGCCGTTTGGAGTTACTAACGCACCTGGTGTATTTATGGAGTATATGAATAGGATATTTCATCCTTATCTCGATAAGTTCGTGGTGGTGTTTATAGATGATATCCTAATATATTCTAAGAGTGAGGAAGAACATGCAGAACATCTCAGAATTGTGTTGGAGTTGTTAAAAGAGAAGCAACTTTTTGCCAAACTGTCGGAGTGTGAATTTTGGTTAGAAGAGGTCAGTTTTCTTGGACATGTAATTTCAAAGAATGGTATTGCTGTCGATCCTACTAAGATAGAGGCTGTATCTCAGTGGGAAGCTCCGAAATCGGTGTCAGAGATTCGTAGTTTTCTTGGTCTTGCAGGTTATTACAGGAAGTTCATTGAAGGATTTTCAAAGTTAGCATTGCCGTTAACTAAATTAACCAGAAAGGATCAGGCTTTTATTTGGGATGTAAAATGCGAGGAAGGATTCCAAGAGCTGAAGAAGAGGTTGACTAGTGCTCCTATTTTGATTTTGCCGAATCCGACAGAATCATTTGTGGTTTATTGTGATGCTTCGCTGATGGGTTTAGGTGGTGTATTGATGCAGAACCAACAAGTGGTCGCGTACGCGTCGAGACAACTCAAAGTGCATGAAAGGAATTATCCGACTCATGATTTGGAGTTGGCAGCGGTGGTTTTTGTCTTGAAGTTGTGGCGACATTATTTGTATGGGTCGAGATTTGAAGTGTTCAGTGATCATAAGAGTCTGAAATATCTCTTTGACCAGAAGGAACTGAATATGAGACAGAGAAGGTGGTTAGAATTCCTTAAAGACTATGATTTTAGTTTGAATTACCATCCGGGTAAGGCAAACGTAGTTGCGGATGCTTTAAGTAGGAAGACTTTGCATATGTCTATGCTAATGGTGAAGGAATTGGATTTGATTGAACAATTCAGAGACTTGAGTTTGGTATGTGAAGGTACTCCTACTAGTGTTAAGTTGGGAATGCTGAAGCTGACCAGTGGTATTCTTGAAGAGATCAGAGAGGGCCAAAAGGCTGATGTCGAATTAGTCGACAAGTTGACTTTGATTAACCAAGGCAAGAGCGGTGAATTCAGAGTTGACGAGAATGGTATACTGAGGTTGGGAAACAGAGTTTGTGTTCCGGATGTTGCTGAACTCCGAAGAAATATTTTAGAAGAAGGACACCGTAGTGGATTAAGTATTCATCCTGGTGCTACCAAGATGTATCATGATTTGAGAAAGCTATTTTGGTGGCCTGGAATGAAGAAAGAAATTGCTGAGTTTGTGTATTCTTGTTTGACTTGTCAAAAGTCAAAGGTTGAACATCAGAAGCCATCTGGATTTATGCAACCGATGTTCATTCCTGAGTGGAAGTGGGATAGCATATCGATGGATTTTGTTTCGGGTTTGCCGAGAACTGTTAAGAATTGTGAAGCTATCTGGGTTGTGGTGGACAGATTGACGAAGTCTGCACATTTCATACCGGTAAGAATGGATTATCCGATGGAAAAGCTGGCTCAATTATACATTGAGAAGATAGTCAGTCTGCATGGTATTGCTTCGAGTATCGTGTCAGACAGAGATCCGAGATTTACGTCTAAGTTCTGGGAAGGTTTGCAGAAGGCTTTGGGTACTAAGCTGAGACTGAGTTCTGCTTATCATCCGCAGACGGATGGACAGACTGAGAGAACAATTCAGTCGTTAGAAGATTTGTTACGTGCTTGTGTATTAGAAAAAGGAGGTGCTTGGGATAGTTATCTGCCTTTGATTGAATTTACCTACAACAACAGCTATCATTCGGGTATAGGCATGGCTCCGTTTGAGGCATTGTATGGTAGGAGATGTAGAACTCTATTGTGTTGGTACGAAGCTGGTGAGAGTGCTGTGATTGGACCAGAAATTGTACAACAGACAACGGAGAAGATTAAGATGATTCAGGAGAAGATGAAAGCTTCTCAGAGTCGTCAAAAGAGTTATTATGATAAGAGGAGGAAGACACTTGAGTTTCAAGAGGGAGATCATGTGTTTATGAAGGTTACTCCTATGACGGGTATTGGTCGAGCTTTGAAGTCAAAGAAGTTGACTCCGCGTTTTATTGGACCATTCCAAATTTCAGAAAGAGTGGGAGAAGTGGCATATCGTATTGCGTTACCGCCAATGCTTTCCAACTTGCATGATGTATTTCATGTGTCTCAATTGAGGAAATACATTTCGGATCCGTCCCACGTGATCCAAGTGGATGATGTACAGGTGAAAGACAACTTAACGGTTGAAACGTTACCTGTGAGGATTGAAGATAGAAGACTGAAGCAATTGCGGGGCAAGGAAATAGCTTTAGTCAGAGTAGCTTGGGGAGGACCAGCTGAAGGAAATGTTACCTGGGAGCTAGAGAGCCAGATGAAGGATTCGTATCCAGAGCTCTTTACCTGAGGTATGTTTTCGAGGACGAAAACTCTTTTAGTGGGGGAGAGTTGTAACGCCCGTATAATTTTAATATTAATTTAATCAAGAATATTGAATTAATAATTAGAATTATTAAGGATTTTGTGAAAATAATAAATAAATAATGGTTTATGGCATTTGGGCCATGTGAGAAATAGTAAAAGGGGGGGTGTGATATAGGAAGGCCCTTTACTAATATTATTATTATTTTCATAAAATAATTGGAATTGGGAAGAAAGAAAGAACGTGAAAGAACAGAAGTCTGAGGAACGAGGAACGTGAAGGAGAACGGTAGAGGGAGAGACCAAGAATCAAGAAATTTGTCTAAGGTAAGGGGGGACTTATCTGATTATCATCTATTATCGGGTTAGGGGTTGATAATACTGAATAGATATGGAATTCGGGTCGATTGAGTCATATGATAGGTTTAGGGATTGAGTCAATTGTACGATGTTTGATCTCTATGTTTGAATCTATGATGTCTGCGTTGTTATGGTCTCAATTGATGTGTAATTGGTGTATTATGAGACATATTATGTGTTGTTTGTGCATTCTATTTCTCTAGGTTCGTACTGGTATGAATTGGGTGGGTTTGGAATGCATAGAATGTTGTTTTCTGCAGGTTGGGGTTTCTGAAATCGCCGGTTCGCGCCGCGTACACAGGGTGGCGCCGCGAACAGGTGGGCAGAATGCCAGGAAGTTGTGATACGCTCAGGTCGCGCCGCGTACCTGTGTTCGCGCCGCGAAGGCGTAACTTTTTCTCGTTTCGCGCCGCGTGTAGATGTTTGCGCCGCGAACAGCTTGGCAGAGAGCCAATGAATTTTTGGGATGCTCAGTTCGCGCCGCGAACTGGTGATGGCGCCGCGTGCTGTTGGTGTTTTGAGATATTTTTAAAAGTTCAAAGATGCATAACTTTTTAACCGTTGGTCCGTTTGATGCGCCGTTTTAAGCTAAACGAACCTTGTAGGATAATCTATATGATGATGATTGATCGATTTTTAGAATGATGAAAATACACGTATGCTATTCTTATTGAGTATGATGATTGATGCAAATACGTGTATGTTTTGTATATGATGATTATGGAATTGTGATTGAATGATGTTAATATATATGAACATACTTGAATGATGATGATGATGTTGATGATTGATGATGATGATAGTAGAAGTATGTTGTATATGTTGCATTCATTCATGTTCATTGATGATACTGTATCCATAAGGGTGTGTTGGATCAGTGAAGGGCATGATTCCCATCGTGTGGAATCTGTGCTGGTAGGGCCGTATCTTGGACGATGTTGGATCGGTCATGGGTTATCCCCATGTTATGATGTTGGTACCACATGCATAGTGTCAGTTCATACATATGCATAATTTATAACATGATTGGATGTATTCCAGTGTTGTAAATATTAATGATGTATTGATTTTGGTTTGATTTGTTGTGAATGTCTGTTTATGAAACAATTGGGTGAATGATGCAACTGTGATGTGTTATTACTTTATAACCTTATAACATTTGTTAATTATGATGAGACTCACCCTTACATGTTGTCATTTTCAGATTGAGGATAGCGGCTGTTCGACTCGGTGAGGATTAGTTCATGAGTCAGTGTTTTAGTAGCGTCAGGTATCATGCTCTGATAGTTGTAACACTGGGGACGCGATTGTTTAGAGTTTATGATTATGACTCTAGTTATGTTTTGATGTTTTGACGGATAAGTTTTGAAGATGTTAAACTTAGTCCGTTTTTGATAAATTCCGCTGTGTTAACATGAAACGTTTTAATTTATGAATGATTACCTCAGTGAATGCATGACATGACTGAATGATGTTTATTTATTATGAATTGTGGCACCCTTATTTCATGTACTCTGAATAATTGTTTTAAATTGCCGCGGGGTTAGTAAGGGGTGTTACAATAGTGGTATCAGAGCATAGTTGGTCGTTATGACCAGAGTCTTAGTGTCAGTTTTGCTTTCCTATGTATGCGACTAGTAAGAGTTAACTGTCGATACTTCTGTTCTGATTAAATTGGTTGTGATTTAAGCAGAACAATGGCTGGAAGAGGAGGAAGAAACGATGATGCTATCGCTGAGGCTCTGGGCATGATTGCTGGTGTGCTGGGAGGAAATGCCAATGGAGCTGCGATCGGTGCTGACAGGCAGCTGAACAGTTTTCAGAGGAACAATCCTCCATTGTTCAAGGGCACGCATGATCCTGAAGGTGCTCAGAAGTGGCTTAAGGAGATCGAGAGAATCTTCAGAGTCATCGATTGTGCTGAGGATCTGAAGGTGAGGTATGGTACTCACATGTTGTCTGAAGAGGCTGACGACTGGTGGCTGACTACCACGACTGAACTGGAAGCTGATGGTGTGGCTATTTCTTGGGCTGTGTTCAAGAGAGAGTTTTTGAGAAGGTACTTTCCTGAAGACGTAAGGGGTCGAAAGGAAATTGAATTCCTGGAACTAGTTCAAGGTAGCATGACAGTACCAGAGTATGCTTCGAAGTTCGTTGAGTTGGCAAAGTACTACGTCCACTACAACAATGATGAAGCTAGTGAATTCTCGAAATGCGTCAAGTTCGAGAACGGTCTCCGCGATGAGATTAAGCAGGGTATCAGATATCAGAGAATCCGGAGATTTGTAGACTTGGTGGACTGTAGTAGGATCTTCGAGGAAGATAATCTCAAGCTGAAGTCATCTCACTCTCGCGAGTTAGTTGACAGAAAAGGGAAGAAGCCTATGGATAAGGGTAAGCCATATGGTAGAGGTAATCCAAAGACTGGTGGTTGGAAGAAGCCTAGTGGGGGAGACTCCAGTGCTTTTGTCAGGTGCTATAACTGTGGTGAGGTCGGGCACCGTAGGAATGAGTGCAAGCTGAATCAGAAGAAGTGCTTCAAGTGTGAAGAAGTGGGTCATGTTGCCGCTGATTGTAAGAAGAAGATTGTGACTTGTTACAATTGTGGTGAGGAGGGTCACATTAGCCCACAGTGTCCTAAACCGAAGAAGAACCAAGCTGGAGGGAAGGTCTTTGCTTTGTTTGGATCGGAAACCACTCCGGAGGATAGACTAATTAAAGGTACGTGTTTTATTCATGGCACACCTTTAGTTGCGATTATTGATACTGGAGCAACTCATTCTTTTATTTCTTTGGATTGTGCTGAGAGGTTGAATTTGGAAATATCTGAAATAAATGGAAGTATGGTTATTGATACTCCAGCGTCGGGGTCAGTAACTACTTCGTCCGCATGCTTGAATTGTCCGGTTGATATTTTTGGTAGGGAATTCGGGATGGACTTAGTGTGCCTTCCATTGAAACAACTCGATGTAATCCTGGGGATGAACTGGTTAGAATTTAACCGTGTTCACATCAACTGTTTTTCGAAGACAGTAATCTTTCCAGAAGAAGTTCATTCTGATGATTTGGAGATGACGGCTAGACAAGTGGGTGAACCTATCAAGGATGGTGCAACAGTGTTTATGTTGTTCGCATTGATGAATGTGAAAGAAAAAGTGGCGAGTAGCGAATTACCTGTGGTGTGTGAATTCCCAGAAGTTTTTCCGGAAGAAGTGAATGAATTACCACCGGAAAGAGAAGTGGAGTTTTCTATTGATTTAATTCCGGGAACTAGTCCAGTGTCAATGGCACCGTACCGTATGTCACCGTCTGAGCTGACAGAACTGAAGAAGCAGTTGGAAGAATTACTTGAGAAGAAGTTCATTCGTCCTAGCGTTTCTCCGTGGGGTGCACCTGTGTTACTAGTGAAGAAGAAAGAGGGTTCAATGAGGCTGTGTGTGGATTACAGACAATTGAACAAGGTTACTATCAAGAATCGGTATCCCTTGCCGAGGATTGATGATTTGATGGATCAGTTGGTTGGAGCATGTGTGTTTAGTAAGATTGATCTGAGGTCTGGGTATCACCAGATTCGTGTGAAAGACGATGATATTCAGAAGACCGCTTTCAGGACAAGGTATGGACATTGCGAGTATTCGGTAATGCCGTTTGGAGTTACTAACGCACCTGGTGTATTTATGGAGTATATGAATAGGATATTTCATCCTTATCTCGATAAGTTCGTGGTGGTGTTTATAGATGATATCCTAATATATTCTAAGAGTGAGGAAGAACATGCAGAACATCTCAGAATTGTGTTGGAGTTGTTAAAAGAGAAGCAACTTTTTGCCAAACTGTCGGAGTGTGAATTTTGGTTAGAAGAGGTCAGTTTTCTTGGACATGTAATTTCAAAGAATGGTATTGCTGTCGATCCTACTAAGATAGAGGCTGTATCTCAGTGGGAAGCTCCGAAATCGGTGTCAGAGATTCGTAGTTTTCTTGGTCTTGCAGGTTATTACAGGAAGTTCATTGAAGGATTTTCAAAGTTAGCATTGCCGTTAACTAAATTAACCAGAAAGGATCAGGCTTTTATTTGGGATGTAAAATGCGAGGAAGGATTCCAAGAGCTGAAGAAGAGGTTGACTAGTGCTCCTATTTTGATTTTGCCGAATCCGACAGAATCATTTGTGGTTTATTGTGATGCTTCGCTGATGGGTTTAGGTGGTGTATTGATGCAGAACCAACAAGTGGTCGCGTACGCGTCGAGACAACTCAAAGTGCATGAAAGGAATTATCCGACTCATGATTTGGAGTTGGCAGCGGTGGTTTTTGTCTTGAAGTTGTGGCGACATTATTTGTATGGGTCGAGATTTGAAGTGTTCAGTGATCATAAGAGTCTGAAATATCTCTTTGACCAGAAGGAACTGAATATGAGACAGAGAAGGTGGTTAGAATTCCTTAAAGACTATGATTTTAGTTTGAATTACCATCCGGGTAAGGCAAACGTAGTTGCGGATGCTTTAAGTAGGAAGACTTTGCATATGTCTATGCTAATGGTGAAGGAATTGGATTTGATTGAACAATTCAGAGACTTGAGTTTAGTATGTGAAGGTACTCCTACTAGTGTTAAGTTGGGAATGCTGAAGCTGACCAGTGGTATTCTTGAAGAGATCAGAGAGGGCCAAAAGGCTGATGTCGAATTAGTCGACAAGTTGACTTTGATTAACCAAGGCAAGAGCGGTGAATTCAGAGTTGACGAGAATGGTATACTG
The DNA here is from genome assembly GCF_029867415.1 of Vicia villosa. Classification (NCBI taxonomy): domain Eukaryota; kingdom Viridiplantae; phylum Streptophyta; class Magnoliopsida; order Fabales; family Fabaceae; genus Vicia; species Vicia villosa. The sequence continues at coordinate 40,699,995 of NC_081184.1, read as the reverse complement.
AGGTTGGGAAACAGAGTTTGTGTTCCGGATGTTGCTGAACTCCGAAGAAATATTTTAGAAGAAGGACACCGTAGTGGATTAAGTATTCATCCTGGTGCTACCAAGATGTATCATGATTTGAGAAAGCTATTTTGGTGGCCTGGAATGAAGAAAGAAATTGCTGAGTTTGTGTATTCTTGTTTGACTTGTCAAAAGTCAAAGGTTGAACATCAGAAGCCATCTGGATTTATGCAACCGATGTTCATTCCTGAGTGGAAGTGGGATAGCATATCGATGGATTTTGTTTCGGGTTTGCCGAGAACTGTTAAGAATTGTGAAGCTATCTGGGTTGTGGTGGACAGATTGACGAAGTCTGCACATTTCATACCGGTAAGAATGGATTATCCGATGGAAAAGCTGGCTCAATTATACATTGAGAAGATAGTCAGTCTGCATGGTATTGCTTCGAGTATCGTGTCAGACAGAGATCCGAGATTTACGTCTAAGTTCTGGGAAGGTTTGCAGAAGGCTTTGGGTACTAAGCTGAGACTGAGTTCTGCTTATCATCCGCAGACGGATGGACAGACTGAGAGAACAATTCAGTCGTTAGAAGATTTGTTACGTGCTTGTGTATTAGAAAAAGGAGGTGCTTGGGATAGTTATCTGCCTTTGATTGAATTTACCTACAACAACAGCTATCATTCGGGTATAGGCATGGCTCCGTTTGAGGCATTGTATGGTAGGAGATGTAGAACTCTATTGTGTTGGTACGAAGCTGGTGAGAGTGCTGTGATTGGACCAGAAATTGTACAACAGACAACGGAGAAGATTAAGATGATTCAGGAGAAGATGAAAGCTTCTCAGAGTCGTCAAAAGAGTTATTATGATAAGAGGAGGAAGACACTTGAGTTTCAAGAGGGAGATCATGTGTTTATGAAGGTTACTCCTATGACGGGTATTGGTCGAGCTTTGAAGTCAAAGAAGTTGACTCCGCGTTTTATTGGACCATTCCAAATTTCAGAAAGAGTGGGAGAAGTGGCATATCGTATTGCGTTACCACCAATGCTTTCCAACTTGCATGATGTATTTCATGTGTCTCAATTGAGGAAATACATTTCGGATCCGTCCCACGTGATCCAAGTGGATGATGTACAGGTGAAAGACAACTTAACGGTTGAAACGTTACCTGTGAGGATTGAAGATAGAAGACTGAAGCAATTGCGGGGCAAGGAAATAGCTTTAGTCAGAGTAGCTTGGGGAGGACCAGCTGAAGGAAATGTTACCTGGGAGCTAGAGAGCCAGATGAAGGATTCGTATCCAGAGCTCTTTACCTGAGGTATGTTTTCGAGGACGAAAACTCTTTTAGTGGGGGGGAGTTGTAACGCCTGTTTAATTTTAATATTAATTTAATCAAGAATATTGAATTAATAATTAGAATTATTAAGGATTTTGTGAAAATAATAAATAAATAATGGTTTATGGCATTTGGGCCATGTGAGAAATAGTAAAAGGGGGGGTGTGATATAGGAAGGCCCTTTACTAATATTATTATTATTTTCATAAAATAATTGGAATTGGGAAGAAAGAAAGAACGTGAAAGAACAGAAGTCTGAGGAACGAGGAACGTGAAGGAGAACGGTAGAGGGAGAGACCAAGAATCAAGAAATTTGCCTAAGGTAAGGGGGGACTTATCTGATTATCATCTATTATCGGGTTAGGGGTTGATAATACTGAATAGATATGGAATTCGGGTCGATTGAGTCATATGATAGGTTTAGGGATTGAGTCAATTGTATGATGTTTGATCTCTATGTTTGAATCTATGATGTCTGCGTTGTTATGGTCTCAATTGATGTGTAATTGGTGTATTATGAGACATATTATATGTTGTTTGTGCATTCTATTTCTCTAGGTTCGTACTGGTATGAATTGGGTGGGTTTGGAATGCATAGAATGTTGTTTTCTGCAGGTTGGGGTTTCTGAAATCGCCGGCTCGCGCCGCGTACACAGGGTGGCGCCGCGAACAGGTGGGCAGAATGCCAGGAAGTTGTGATACGCTCAGGTCGCGCCGCGTACCTGTGTTCGCGCCGCGAAGGCGTAACCTTTTCTCGTTTCGCGCCGCGTGTAGATGTTTGCGCCGCGAACAGCTTGGCAGAGAGCCAATGAATTTTTGGGACGCTCAGTTCGCGCCGCGAACTGGTGATGGCGCCGCGTGCTGTTGGTGTTTTGTGATATTTTTAAAAGTTCAAAGATGCATAACTTTTTAACCGGTTGTCTGTTTGATGCGCCGTTTTAAGCTAAACGAACCTTGTAGGATAATCTATATGATGATGATTGATCGGTTTTTAGAATGATGAAAATACATGTATGCTATTCTTATTGAGTATGATGATTGATGCAAATACGTGTATGTTTTGTATATGATGATTATGGAATTGTGATTGAATGATGTTAATATATTTGAACATACTTGAATGATGATGATGATGTTGATGATTGATGATGATGATAGTAGAAGTATGTTGTATATGTTGCATTCATTCATGTTCATTGATGATACTGTATCCATAAGGGTGTGTTGGATCAGTGAAGGGCATGATTCCCATCGTGTGGAATCTGTGCTGGCAGGGCCGTATCTTGGACGATGTTGGATCGGTCATGGGTTATCCCCATTTGATGATGTTGGTACCACATGCATAGTGTCAGTTCATACATATGCATAATTTATAACATGATTGGATGTATTCCAGTGTTGTAAATGTTAATGATGTATTGATTTTGGTTTGATTTGTTGTGAATGTCTGTTTATGAAACAATTGGGTGAATGATGCAACTGTGATGTGTTATTACTTTATAACCTTATAACATTTGTTAATTATGATGAGACTCACCCTTATATGTTGTCATTTTCAGATTGAGGATAGCGGTTGTTCGACTCGGTGAGGATTAGCTCATGAGTCAGTGTTTTAGTAGCGTCAGGTGTCATGCTCTGATAGTTGTAACACTGGGGACGCGATTGTTTAGATTTTATGATTATGACTCTAGTTATGTTTTGATGTTTTGAAGGATAAGTTTTGAAGATGTTAAACTTAGTCCGTTTTTGATAAATTCCGTTGTGTTAACATGAAACGTTTTAATTTATGAATGATTACCTCAGTGAATGCATGACATGACTGAATGATGTTTATTTATTATGAATTGTGGCACCCTTATTTCATGTACTCTGAATAATTGTTTTAAATTGCCGCGGGGTTAGTAAGGGGTGTTACATATAATGTGATTATGCTCGACGCGCATGTCGACCGTTGTTTGCTTACATGGCTAATCGGTGTGCTGACTATTTGTCATTGCCTTCGCTAGCTCGCTCGCGGGATCCCTAGTTTTCTTTCTCTCTTCGCTGCAGTTTAGGGATCATAATCCGTTTGGCATTGATCCCGTTTCATTTTATTTTTCTCGCACTTTATCGCTTTCTCGCATCATCCTTTAACATGAGAAGTAGGACTTAGAAATTCATCTGGCCAAGCCCTCGAAAGAGGATCTGTTTTTGTTGGTGTGTTTATATTTGTGCTTTACGGCAGGGAGTGACGGTGTAATAAGACCTATATGGCGCTCCGTTAAGTCCTCATGGAAGGCATGCGGAAAGGGTTAGCAATCAACCCCCGCCCAGTCTCATCGAGTCCGTTCAGAAAGTGCACGCTACACGTTGCTTGCTTCTGGAATAGCACAAGATCTTGTTATCGAGTATGTCAGGAAAAGGGTTCATGCAATCGGACCCCCGCATTTCCTATAGCTCACGTTGATCGACGTTGACGCTCGGTGTACGCACGCACTGTTTTCATTTTGGATCCGTGACGGCTTGGTTGCTGAGAGGGATTCGCTCCTCTTGTCTATGGCCCAATCATTTTCGCGAGGTCTAATGCTTGGTTGACTCGGATGATTCGCTCCCCTTGGCTATGGTGGGACCGCTTTTCTACCACTCGGCCAGTGTCGTTGGTTTTGTTTGCTTTACGAGCGGAGCTCATTTGTGTGATATTATTGTTTGCTTTCGCCTTTTTTCCCGTAGGTTACTTGCTTAGTTTAGACTTGTACCCTTTTTATGATAACATTAGGTAGCAAGCTTTCCCCTTTAGCTTAAGTATTCCTCGTGCAATCTTTAAAACACAAAACACACTCTTTGATTTTCTTTTCTTAAAAGCTTGTTATTTCCGCTCCATTCCCAAGCGTAAGCCTCCAAAGGTCGAGCAGCGGAGTGCGAATGTAACTCGTTCACTTAAAAAACACAAAACAAACAGAAACTAGTTAGCCGAGGCAGCGGGGTAGGGCCCGTGCGAGTATAACTCTTTCTTTTCCCTACGTTTTGCATGCATTTTAGTCCAGATTAGCGCAGTTTGCTTACACACCCATAGATTTAGACATTAGCGTGGATACCATCGAGTACGATGGGCGCGAGGGGTGCTAACACCTTCTCATTGCGTAACCGACTCCCTTACACTTTTCTCTAGTCGTGAGACCGTTGTTTTGTTTTGTGGTTTGCTGGTATTCCCTTCCTTTTCATGATAAATATGTTAGTGGCGACTCTGTTAATTTTCGCGGTAGCGACAAAAGGTAATATCGTTTCAACCTTAGATTTCTCTCATGATAATGCATCAACATGGTAAACTTGTTACTTGTTCATAAGTGTGTATGTTTTATGCATATCTTGGTATCCTCATGCATACACATATTAAGTTTAACCATTTTTGAAAAATGCCAAAAATAGGTCGATCTACTCATTCAGTGTGTCGACCTATCACAAGAAATTTTTTCAAGATTTAAAGCTAATGCGTCGATGCATGACCTGCATAGGTCGACGCAACGGTCGCAGAATTTCAAAAATAGGCTAAATTTAAAATAAAAGGGGCTCAAAGGAAAAATCATTTTTTCCTCCTTCTCTCTGCGCCATCGACCTCTCCACCAGAAAACCCTAAAATCTCCAACTACAATTCTCTCATACTCCTTTCAATCATTCATCAATGGCTTCCCACAAATCTTCAAGAAAGAGAGCTAAAAGGGGAGATTCCTCTTCTCAATCACAACCTGAACTGGAAAATGATCTATCTCTAATTCCTGATGAACTTGTTGAATCCTACTCATCTAACTTTAGCAAGAGGAAAGTCATTAAGCAATTCATGCTGTTTACGGGAACCCTGCGTAGACTTCATCTACAACAGGCAATTGATTTGCTTGAAGTTCAAAAATTGGGTGCTTTTCTAGAATTAAGTCATGATTACAATGTGGATTTGGTTCGGATTTTCTATAATGGGATGGAAGGACCCTTCCATGGCAGTTCTTTCAATTTTCAGATGGGCACTACTACATACGCCATCACCGACAATACCTGGAAGCATGTCGGTCTGTTTCCGCTAAGTGATGATGCGGTAACTGTAGCTAATACAAATGTGTTGACTCAGTTTGACTACAATGTTGCCTTGAATAATATGTTGAGACGCCCTCATCCTGACCGTGTCGTTCAGAGCAACTTGTTTCCAAAGACTGCTACTACAGGTTTGCTAAAAATAGTTGATAGAATTCTGCAGTGGATTGTGGCACGAATCATCCGACCTAAGCAAGGTGAATATTCTCGTGCTGATCAACAAGAAGTATACCTAGTTTGGCTGATCAAGAGCAGAATTCCGGTAAATTGACCTCATTTCATCGCAAAGCGGATGTTTGAGTTGAAGGAATCCGGTAGAGGCACCGCACTTTGCTATGCCTCATTCGTCCAATGGGTGCTTAACAGGGTAAATATCGCATCTCAATGTCTTCCAATGATGTCTATTTCAATCGACCAAGAGTTCACAAAGAAAACTTTGAACATGATGAGATTCTTTTACAATCAAGCCATAGGAACCTACCGAGTTGTTCTAAGGGGAAACAATGCGGATCTCAATAGAGAAGATGAGGATGATATGGATGTTGAAGAAGGTGAAGAGAATGAAGGTGAAGATGAAGATGAAGATGTGGGTTATGGAAATGAAGGCTCAAATGTTGCAAATTTGCTTGAGGCTATGCACCTTCAACAAATTGTAAATCAAAATTTGATGAATAGCGCCTTACTACTTTGACCTCTCGTGTCACGGAGCAAGGTGAACAATTTACGGCCTATTCCACCATTCAAGAGTAAAGGTACAACATGCTTTATGGTATGATTGACGCGCAAAGCAACCAGCTCTCCTCATTCACAAATGCCTTCATGCAACACTATCCATTCCCTCAAGTTCATGCTACTCAACCTCCACCTCCGGATCAAGAGAGAAATGAAGATGATGATGCCTAGTGTCTTTTTTTTATGAATCATTTGCATCATCTATGAACAATTTAAGTGTTTTTGTGTTCTTTATTTTACTGTTATTTCTGAACAATTTTCTTCTGTACTATGTGTTTGTGTAAGAATATTATTTTGAGCCATGTGCTCATTTGTGTGTTTGGTTATTTATGTTATTTTTGCCTTCTTTATTTTGTCATTAAGTATCATTTTATGTGAATGATTGCTTTGTGATTATGATTGCAAAAGGGCTTAGTGATGATCAACCTTGAATGATATTATCCCACCATATATGTATAATATTGCTTGTCTCTTTTTGATGTTGTCAAAGGGGGAGAATGTATTGGATTAGTGGATTAGCACACTACAACAAACATATGCATCAAGACAGGGGGAGCAAGCTGAAAGGGGGAGCAAGCATTTTGTTTTGCATAGTGCACTCGACAAAAATTCACAAGTTTTGCCATCATCAAAAAGGGGGAGTATGTGAGGGAAAACGTGTGTTTTCATGATGTCAAAACATTGTGAACTTGACACAATTGATGTGGAAACAAAGAAATCAAATGGATGCAACAAAGAAAAACAATTTTGGCTAAAAGATCTCAATAGGTCGACACACCAGCACAATAGGTCGACCTACTCCTATCACTTGTGAAAGAATCCATGTCAAGGCAGAATGCGTCGACGCATTGCCACCTCAGGTCGACGCATGGCATTTGAGGAAACCTCGGGTATGCGTACGCTGACCCTTCAGGTCGAGGCATCCTATTTGGTGACTTAAAGATTCAGTGTATGAACAGAATACGTCGACGCATTTGTGGTGTCGTTTTCTTTACCTCCCCGTTTCACATGGGAGGACGGCATGCTAGACCCTTCACGCGAAATTTGGAAGGAGGAAGCGCCCGTGGCGGGATGAATTTTGTTTCAGTTCTTCCTACGATATCACACGAACTTTTTAATTATCCTAACGAGTAGGAGAGGGGAAAAAGATCTCAAATAAACCCTAGGAGTTTGTTAAGTGTGGGGATTCACCTAGACTAGAAATTCTGGAGTCCGCGAGGTCGGTTATACATAGGGAAAAGTTTAAGCACCCTACATATCCGTAGTACTCTACTGGAACCTTCTCTGTGTCTATGTGTTTGTGATTGTTGCTTATTATTGGGAAAGTTTATCCTTTGTGTTAGGAGAGAGAATTGAATTGATTTTAAAAGAAAGACAGACAGACAGACTATTTTTGGAATTTTATTAGCTCGTTGAGATTCCTTGTGAACCTCATGCCTACATATCCCTAATGGAAGTCAGAGCTTTTTGTAGTTCGGAGAACTAATTAGGGATTTTAATGATTTTTTGGTGCCTTTCTTGGAGCTCAAGGTTGAAGCTTGAATTAAATCTCTGTTTACAGTAAAGAGACATGAAATCATCTTTACAGAAAGGTATTTCTACTATTCCACCACAAACATTTAAAAGAGTGACAGAAAAGCTGGATTCATTTCATTAAGAGAGGGACCTTACTTGTATGTTTGCAAGTATGCCAGTCACGTGTCTCTTGAATGAAAGAAGGATTCTCATCCAAATTAGGGAAAGTGTACAAGTCTGGGTTTATTTGCCTCAGAGCATGCCTTTCAAAGTCCTAAATGGGAGAATGGTTGAAATTGAAATTGAAATTGAAATGTTTGTTTGAATGTGGTGAGATAGGAGAAATACCTACCTATGAAGCTGAGCTATGTCTATCTATTGTTTGAAAGATTTGATTTTTAGCTGGCTTGAATGAGGCCCAAGCTTGAGGCTTTTGATTGATTTATTGTTTTATTGACCCTGGGAGATAACTCTACTGGAGATTGACTTAAACTAAGAAGTTTTTGTGTTCTGTACGAAGCCCAGAATTGAGACTAACTCTAGCTGGAGAGCATTTATTTGATGGATTTTATTTGGTGTTCTGTACAAAGCCCAGAATTTTGGCTGACTCTTAACTGGGGAAGTCCTTATTTCATGCCTTGTATGAGGCCCAAGGTTGAGGCTGACATTGACCAAGGATAAATAACTATGGATCCTAGACTCTGTTAAGGAAGATTAATGAAGATAAGGGTGATAGAGACTGTCCATGTCTCTCATTGACCAAGGATAAATAACTATGTAACGACCGTTTTTCTTTAATTATTTATTTATGTGAATTAATTGTGAATTATGTGTTAATTATATGCTTAATTGATTTTATGTTGTTTTATTTGGGAATTATTAGTAAATAATATAAGATAGTAAGTGTTGTTGATTATTGGGCCTAAGTTGGTATTAGTAAGTGAGGGGTGTTAGTTAGAGCCCATTAGTAATTTAAGATAGTAAGGGTTTAACTAAAAACAAGGGTTTTAGAGGAAATAGAAATTAGAAGGTCATTTGGGGTTTTTGGTGAAAGAAGAGAAGAGAGGAGAGAAGAGGAGAATCTCAAGGTTGAAGATAGAGTTGGCTTCAATCCAAAACCTAAGGTAAGGGTGGGATTCTTTCATGCTAAAGGGATGTATGATGATGTTTTGGGTAGGGTTTTGATTGTATGTTGTTATCCATGATTGTGTGAGAAATTGAATAGAAATTGTTAGGGTTCATGGTATATTTCTATGAAATTGTGAATTTAAGTATGATTGATGATGTTTGTATGAAAACCCATGAGTAGAAATAAGTTTAGGAACCTTACATGTGTGGTAAATTGCTTTCATTGATGTATAAATGATGTGTGGGTTAATGGGTGTTGTATGAGGGGATTAGGGAATAAAAATGGTGATTTCCTGAGTTTTACGCAGCATAGGTCGACCTACACAGAGGCTTGAGTCGACCTGAGCAGCCTAAAACAGCAGAAAATCCACTTTTCTTCAGCATGCGTCGGCCTATAGATTCTATGAGTCGACCTATAGCATCCTTTGCGTCGACTCATGGGTCGACGAGCGCATACCCGAGGGGGACAGTAACATCTTTGTGTCGACCTGAAGATCCTTTTGCGTCGACCTACTGATTTCTATTTTTGGCAGATTTTTGTAAAGGCCATATCTTTTGATCCGTAACTCGTTTTTGAGTGCCGTTTGAACCTATGTGAAGCTCTAATTGAGACCTTTCTAATGAATATGATTTAAGAATCCTTATAAACCTTTTTTTTAAGTTTTCTTTAAATATATTTGTTTGATGTTATGATTTGTGTGGTGAAGTGGTGTGTTGTTGTATGATGATGCAACGTAGCGACGTGGTTGTGAGGTGGTGAATTACTATGAAAGTAATGATGTTTAGTCGGTATTTGTGATGTATTGTGAATGTCGTGTTTGTATGGATGTCGCATTTATTGAGTCACGTCCATTGCATAAAGAGACGGTGACCTTAATGGTAAAAAGCGACGGTGGCCTTAATGGCAAATAGCGACGGTGTGCCCAATGGCAAATCTTGAGACGTGGGAGTTTCACTCCAAATGGTACCACATGCATTTGCATAAGTCGAGTCACATGTGAATTGCATTGAGTCTTATTTAATTATGGCATTGTGACTTAATGAAGATATGTTTGTTGAGACGCGGCGACTTGATGATGAGATGTTTGTTGTGATTGTGTTGGAATCTTACTTATGAATTGTATATATATTGTCATGGTTGAATTGATGACATTGTTACCGTTTCTTAAGATGATTATGTGATGTGAAATCGTTGTATTGAGTATTGTGATGAGAAGTGGTGACCAATGTACGATCTTTCCTCTTCCTTTGAATGTTATCATACGCTCCTTTATAATGAATGATATCTCACCCATTATGTTTGAATGTTACCCTCTGTTGGTAATGTGCAGGTAACGACGTGGAGTAGCCGTGTACCTTATAGCACGAGTCGGTGTGTCAATGCTCTGATATGTAGCACTCGGGGGGGATGTTTGCGATACTTACTTGTGTCTTGTCTTATGTTGATTATCTTTCTTGAATTTTGATGTTATGTCTTGTGGAGACGCTTTGGACACATTGTGCCGTGTTGGCAAGAATATATGTTGGTTTAGATATGTGTTGTAATCTGGATTCCGCTGCAATATTATGAAGTTGTTTGGATTTATTTGTTTGATGAATTATGAGTTTCCTCTGATATAAGTGTTATGTATCCATGTACTTGAGCATGAATTGTGGTTTTGTTTAAGTCGAATATGTGACGCCTCAAATTAGTTTCTTGTTTCGATGTTTTATACTCTGATTTCTCTTATAAATTGAGGGGTAGATTTGGGGTGTTACAATAGTGGTATCAGAGCAGGTCGGTCTGTCCGGCCAAGTGTCGTGTCGTAGTATGGTCTAACAATCTTGTATTGTTGTTTTGTGCTGACTATTTCTTTGTTATAATGAAGAGTTAAGATGGCGGGAAGGAATGATGTTGCGATAGCTGCTGCTTTGGAAGCAATGGCTCAAGCTTTGGAGAACCAACCGAATGGTGGAGAGAGTGCTGCTTCTCGGAGTTTGGCTACCTTCCAAAGAGAGAACCCTCCTGTGTTTAAGGGAACTTATGACCCTGATGGCGCATTGACATGGCTTAAGGAGATTGAGAGGATTTTCCGTGTCATGGATTGCACTCCTGAATAGAAGGTTCGGTATGGGACTCATATGCTAGCAGTTGACGCGGATGACTGGTGGCTAGAGACTCGTAGGAGATTGGAAGCGAGTGGTGAGGAGATCTCTTGGATTGTGTTTCGCATGGAGTTCTTAAGGAAGTACTTTCCTGAAGATGTCCGTGGCAAGAAGGAAATTGAATTCCTTGAGCTAAGTCAAGGGAACAAATCTGTTGTGGAGTATGCTGCTAAGTTTGGTGAATTGGCTAAGTTTTACCAATACTATGATGGGCCGAATGGTGAGTTTTCCAAGTGCATTAAGTTTGAGAATGGGTTGCGTCCGGAGATTAAGAAAGCAATTAGTTACCAGAAGATTCGCATCTTTGCTGATTTGGTTGATTGTTGTCGGATTTATGAAGAGGACAACAATGCTCATTATCGTGTGATAAGTGAGAAGAGGGTAAAAGGTTATCAAGGTCATGGTAAGCCTTATGACGCTCCGTGTGGAAAGGGTAAGCAGAAAGTCACTGATGGCAAGAGAACTAGTGGGGGAGATGCACCTGCTAGTGTTACGTGCTTCAAGTGTGGCAAGGTTGGCCATAAGAGCACTGTGTGTACTGCTGATGCCATGAGGTGTTACTGTTGTGGAGAGATTGGACATACGTTACCTGCTTGTAAGCATAAGCAGATGGTGTGTTTCAACTGTGGTGAAGAAGGACATATTGGAAGCAAGTGTCAGAAGCCAAAGAAGGAGCAATCTAGTGGAAAGGTGTTTGCCTTGTCGGGAACTCAGACCACTAGTGAGGACTCACTCATCAGAGGTACTTGTTTCATTAATAGCATTCCTTTAATTACTATTATTGATACCGGTGCTTCTCATTGCTTTATATCTGTTGATTGTGTTAAACGATTGGGTCTTGTGTTATCTGCTATGAACGGAGAGATGGTTGTCGATACTCTGGCTAAGGGTTCGGTGACCACTTCTCTTGTGTGTTTGAAGTGTCTCGTGTCGATTTTTGACAGAGACTTCCTTGTTGATTTTGTGTGCTTGTCGTTGAGAGGTTTGGATGTGATCTTAGGGATGAACTGGTTAGAGCATAACCGTGTTCACATCAATTGCTATGATAAGTCTGTGAGGTTTTCTTCTCCTGAAGAGGAAGATGTTGAATTCTTGTCTACTAGTCAGTTGCGTTTGTTGGTGAAAGAGGATGTTCAAGTGTTTGCTTTGGTTGCATCAATGTCTGTTGAGAACCAAGCGATCATAGAATAATTGAAGGTGGTGTGCGATTTTCCTGAAGTTTTCCCTGATGAAATTCCTGATGTACCTCCTGAGAGAGAAGTTGAGTTCTCTATTGAATTGGTACCTGGTACTAGACCTGTGTCTATGGCACCGTATAGGATGTCTGCATCTGAATTGTCCGAATTGAAGAAGCAGTTGGAAGAATTGCTTGAGAAGAGGTTTGTGAGGCCTAGTGTGTCGCCGTGGGGAGCTCCAGTGTTGTTGGTTAAGAAGAAAGATGGAAGTATGAGACTTTGTATTGATTATCGTCAGTTGAATAAGGTGACAATCAAGAACAAGTATCCACTTCCAAGAATTGATGACTTGATGGATCAATTGGTTGGTGCTCGTGTTTTTAGCAAGATCGATCTGAGGTCGGGTTACCATCAGATTAAAGTGAAAGATGAGGATATGCAGAAGACGGCTTTCAGAACCCTTTATGGACATTATGAGTATTCCGTGATGCCCTTTGGTGTTACTAATGCACCTAGAGTATTTATGGAGTACATGAATCGTATTTTTCATGAGTATCTGGATCATTTTGTGGTGGTGTTCATTGATGATATTTTAATTTACTCTAAATCAGAATCAGAGCATGCTGAGCATTTGAAGTTGATATTGCAAGTCTTGAAAGAGAAGAAGTTGTATGCTAAGTTATCCAAGTGTGAGTTCTGGCTGAAGGAAATTAGTTTTCTGGGGCATGTCATTTCTGGTGATGGCATTGTCGTGGATCCGTCTAAAGTTGATGCCGTGTTGAGATGGGAAACTCCTAAGTCGGCTACCGAGATTCGAAGCTTTTTGGGACTAGCTGGCTATTATAGAAGGTTCATTGAATGTTTCTCTAAGTTAGCACTTCCGTTGACTAAGTTGACTTGTAAGGGTAAGGCTTTCGTGTGGGATGTTTCTTGTGAAGATAGTTTTACCGAGTTAAAGAAAAGGTTGACGTCGGCACCGATTTTGATATTGCCTAATCCGGAAGAATCGTTTGTGGTTTATTGTGATGCTTCTAAGATGGGTTTAGGAGGTGTGCTCATGCAAAATGGTAAAGTTGTTGCTTATGCATCAAGACAGTTGAGAGTTCATGAGAAGAACTATCCTACACATGATTTGGAACTTGCTGATGTAGTGTTCGTATTGAAGATTTGGAGACATTATCTTTATGGTTCTAGATTTGAAGTCTTTAGCGACCATAAGAGCTTAAAGTATTTGTTTGATCAGAAGGAATTGAATATGAGACAACGAAGGTGGTTAGAACTGTTGAAAGATTATGATTTCGGTTTGAATTATCATCCAGGAAAGGGTAATGTTGTTGCTGATGCTTTGAGTCGCAAGACCTTGCATATGTCGGCAATGATGGTTAAGGAGTTAGAATTAATTGAGCAATTTCAAGATGTGAGTTTGGTATGTGAAGTGACCTCTAAGAGTGTTCGATTAGGTATGTTGAAGATTAACAATGATTTTCTGGATAGTATCAAGGAAGCCCAGAAGTTGGATATGAAATTGGTTGATTCGATGATTGGAGTCGATCAAGCTGAGAATGGTGATTTTAAGTTAGATGCGCACGGTGTGTTGAGGTTTCGTGATCGGATTTGTATTCCTGATGATGTGGATTTGAAAAGAGCTATTCTTGAAGAAGGTCATAGGAGTAAATTGAGTTCTCATCCAGGAGCTACAAAGATGTATCAAGATTTGAAGAAGTTGTTTTGGTGGTCCGGAATGAAGCGTGACATAGCTCAGTTTGTGTATGCATGTTTAATTTGTCAGAAGTCGAAGGTTGAACATCAGAAGCCTGCTGGTTTAATGCAACCGCTGGAAGTCCCAGGATGGAAATGGGATAGCATTTCTATGGATTTCATGACGGGTTTGCCGAATACCATGAGAGGACATGATTCGATTTGGGTGATTGTTGATAGGCTTACGAAGTCGGCTCATTTTATACCTATTGACATCACTTATCCAGTTGCGAGGTTGGCGGAGATTTATGTCTGTGTGATTGTGAAGTTGCATGGCGTTCCTTTGTGTATTGTTTCAGATAGAGACCCGAGATTCACTTCAGATTTTTGGAAGAGTTTGCAAGAGGCATTAGGTTCTAAATTGAGGTTGAGTTCGGCATATCATCCTCAGACAGATGGTCAAACGGAGAGAACGATTCAATCTTTGGAAGATTTATTGAGATCTTGTGTTCTTGAGCAAGGAGGTACGTGGGATACTTATCTTCCATTGATAGAGTTCACATACAATAATAGTTACCATTCGAGTATCGGTATGGCACCGTTTGAAGCGTTGTATGGTCGGAGATGTAGGACTCCGTTGTGTTGGCATGAATCTGGCGAGAGTGTAGTACTTGGACCCGAGATTGTACGAGAGACTACCGAGAAGGTTAAGTTGATCCGTGAGAAGATGAAGACTTCGCAAAGTAGGCAGAAGAGTTACCATGACAAGAGGAGGAAAGATTTAGAATTCCAAGCTGGTGATCATGTATTCTTGAGAGTTACGCCGGTTACCGGAGTGGGGAGAGCCTTGAAGTCGAAGAAGCTTACTCCTCGTTTTATTGGACCGTATCAGATTTCAGAGAAGGTTGGTAATGTGGCGTATAGAGTGGCTTTACCGCCTAATCTTTCGAATTTGCATGATGTGTTTCACGTGTCGCAACTTCGGAAGTATATTTCTGATCCTTCGCATGTAATTCATATGGATGATGTACAAGTGCGGGATAATCTCACGGTGGAGACTATGCCGATAAGAATTGAGGATCACGAAATGAAGGCGCTTAGAGGAAAAGAGATTGCTTTGGTGAAGGTGGTTTGGTCGGGAACTACCGGTGAAAGTATGACGTGGGAGTTGGAGAGCAAGATGCGCGAGTCGTATCCTGAGTTATTCGATTGAGGTAATTTTTGAGGACGAAAATATTCTAAGTGGGGGAGAGTTGTAACGACCGTTTTTCTTTAATTATTTATTTATGTGAATTAATTGTGAATTATGTGTTAATTATATGCTTAATTGATTTTATGTTGTTTTATTTGGGAATTATTAGTAAATAATATAAGATAGTAAATGTTGTTGATTATTGGGACTAAGTTGGTATTAGTAAGTGAAGGGTGTTAGTTAGAGCTCATTAGTAATTTAAGATAGTAAGGGTTTAACTAAAAATAAGGGTTTTAGAGGAAATAGAAATTAGAAGGTCATTTGGGGTTTTTGGTGAAAGAAGAGAAGAGAGGAGAGAAGAGGAGAATCTCAAGGTTGAAGATAGAGTTGGCTTCAATCCAAAACCTAAGGTAAGGGTGGGATTCTTTCATGCTAAAGGGATGTATGATGATGTTTTGGGTGGGGTTTTGATTGTATGTTGTTATCCATGATTGTGTGAGAAATTGAATAGAAATTGTTAGGGTTCATGGTATATTTCTATGAAATTGTGAATTTAAGTATGATTGATGATGTTTGTATGAAAACCCATGAGTAGAAATAAGTTTAGGAACCTTACATGTGTGGTAAATTGCTTTCATTGATGTATAAATGATGTGTGGGTTAATGGGTGTTGTATGAGGGGATTAGGGAATAAAAATGGTGATTTCCTGAGTTTTACGCAGCATAGGTCGACCTACACAGAGGCTTGAGTCGACCTGAGCAGCCTAAAACAGCAGAAAATCCACTTTTCTTCAGCATGCGTCGACCTATAGATTCTATGAGTCGACCTATAGCATCCTTTGCATCGACTCATGGGTCGACGAGCGCAAACCCGAGGGGGACAGTAACATCTTTGCGTCGACCTGAAGATCCTTTTGCGTCGACCTACTGATTTCTATTTTTGGTAGATTTTTGTAAAGGTCATATCTTTTGATCCGTAACTCATTTTTGAGTGCCGTTTGAACCTATGTGAAGCTATAATTGAGACCTTTCTAATGAATATGATTTAAGAATCCTTATAAACCTTTTTTTTAAGTTTTCTTTAAATATATTTGTTTGATGTTATGATTTGTGTGGTGAAGTGGTGGTTTGTTGTATGATGATGCAACGTAGCGACGTGGTTGTGAGGTGGTGAATTACTATGAAAGTAATGATGTTTAGTCGGTATTTGTGATGTATTGTGAATGTCGTGTTTGTATGGATGTTGCATTTATTGAGTCACATCCATTGCATAAAGAGACGGTGACCTTAATGGTAAAAAGCAACGGTGGCCTTAATGGCAAATAGCGACGGTGTGCCCAATGGCAAATCTTAAGACGTGGGAGTTTCACTCCAAATGGTACCACATGCATTTGCATAAGTCGAGTCACATGTGAATTGCATTGAGTCTTATTTAATTATGGCATTGTGACTTAATGAAGATATGTTTGTTGAGACGCGGTGACTTGATGATGAGATGTTTGTTGTGGTTGTGTTGGAATCTTACTTATGAATTATATATATATTGTCATGGTTGAATTGATGACATTGTTACCGTTTCTTAAGATGATTATGTGATGTGAAATCGTTGTATTGAGTATTGTGATGAGAAGTGGTGACCAATGTATGATCTTTCCTCTTGCTTTGAATGTTATCACACGCTCCTTTATAATGAATGATATCTCACCCCTTATGTTTGAATGTTACCCTCTGTTGGTAACGTGCAGGTAACGACGTGGAGTAGCCGTGTACCTTATAGCTCGAGTCGGTGTGTCAATGCTCTGATATGTAGCACTCGGGGGGATGTTTGCGATACTTGCTTGTGTCTTGTCTTATGTTGATTATATTTCTTGAATTTTGATGTTATGTCTTGTGGAGACGCTTTGGACACATTGTGCCATGTTGGCAAGAATATATGTTGGTTTGGATATGTGTTGTAATCTGGATTCCGCTGCAATATTATGAAGTTGTTTGGATTTATTTGTTTGATGAATTATGAGTTTCCTCTAATATAAGTGTTATGTATCCATGTACTTGAGCATGAATTGTGGTTTTGTTTAAGTCGAATATGTGACGCCTCAAATTAGTTGCTTGTTTTGATGTTTTATACTCTGATTTCTCTTATTAATTGAGGGGTAGATTTGGGGTGTTACATACAAGTCTGGGTTTATTTGCCTCAGAGCATGCCTTTCAAAGTCCTAAATGGAAGAATGGTTGAAATTGAAATTGAAATTGAAATGTTTGTTTGAATGTGGTGAGATAGGAGAAATACCTACCTATGAAGCTGAGCTATGTCTATCTATTGTTTGAAAGATTTGATTTTTAGCTGGCTTGAATGAGGCCCAAGCTTGAGGCTTTTGATTGATTTATTGTTTTATTGACCCTGGGAGATAACTCTACTAGAGATTGACTTAAACTAAGAATTTTTTGTGTTCTGTACGAAGCCCAGAATTGAGGCTGACTCTAGCTGGAGAGCATTTGTTTGATGGATTTTATTTGGTGTTCTGTACAAAGCCCATAATTGTGGCTGACTCTTAACTGGGGAAGTCCTTATTTCATGCCTTGTATGAGGCCCAAGGTTGAGGCTGACATTGACCAAGGATAAATAACTATGGATCCTAGACTCTGCTAAGGATGATTAATGGAGATAAGGGTGACAGAGATTGTCCATGTCTCTCATTCTAAAAGGTGTGCTCAATACTGAGATTATGGCAATCTTGGCTTGTTTAAAGTTTGGTTTGAAGAGTGGAAGAAACTCACCAGGATAGGCTAAAAGGTGACTAAAGACCTGTTCCTATGTTTATAAGAAACCTGATGGGTCCTTGTATACAAGCTCAAGAGGAAGCTGGGAATGCTTTTAAGAAGCCTGTGGGTCCTTGTACAAAGCCCAAGAGGAGGCTAATCGAGGGTCATCGAGGGTCCTTGTTATAGCACAATAGAAAGTTATGTGGTTTTTGAACTTATTTTTGCTCTAAGCAAATGGGTAAGAGGTTTCACCGGGAATAATTCCTCTTGGGTGGATGTGTCCTAGTTTTGGGTTCTAAGGCTTTTTCAAGATGTTTCACCGGGAATAATTCATCTTGAGGGTTTTGAACTACCGATCTCTAATTAGGAAAGAGCCTTCACCGGGAAGACATTCTCAATCCTAGGCCATAGTCCTATAATATATATATATATATATATATATATATATATATATATATATATATAGTTTAATTGTCCTAAGGTTTACACTCAGACGTAGTCCTAATATATAAACAGTTTATATTTGACAGTAATTTAAAGAAAGACTGTAAATTGAAAGCTATAAAGCCTAACCTGGATGGAGTGGAGGCCTTTGAAGATGTATGTACAAAGCCTTACCAGCAATTTTTTGATAACAGTTGAATATTTATTATAAACAGTTAAAGGTTTTTGAAAACAGAAGAAGTGAAGATGGACAAAGGTCACATAGGTTTCTGAAGAGTTTCACCGGGAATAATGCCCTTCAAATACCAGAAGAATGTTTTGAAAACAGAAAGAAGATTTTGTAAATACAGTTTTTGAAAACAAACTATGGAAAGAAAGAAGGTGTTGGGTCTTACACTCTATTAGAGGCCCAGTACTTTATAGTACTGGTTGACTGTGATGAAAATAGTTGATTATCTATAAAAATAAAAGGGGGTTGGGACTTACACTCTATTAGAGGCCCAAAAGATTTACTTACTGTTTAAAAGAAACAGTTGAGGAGATACAAGGTTTTGTTGTCTGAAAACCTGGATCTTCCGTTTGATCGGAGATTGAAAAATAGTTTTTTTTAAAAAAAAATTGACAAAAAGTCAACTCAAATAAAGTAAAGATGAAATCTAAACCTAATTAAGACCTAAATGGCTTAGGGTTCTATCACAAAATTATTCATACAATAATTCGGTTAAAAAACAAAAGAAAACATATATTTGAAGTATTAAGAAAATACTTAAAAATACACCATTTTAAACCTAATAAAAATACATGAAATAAATAATATTTTTTGTGATTTTTTTATTGTTCATAAAATAGATATATTAATTAACAAGTGTGTAAAAAATGAAGTTAAAATGAATTAATTTGATAAGTGAATTAAATGGTTTAAGTTATAAAGAAATTAGAGAAGAAAAAGTGGTAAAAAATTGGTTTTGGTCCTAGAAAGGCTTAAACCCACGCCCTTGGCAACTACTTCACAAAACCTGACCAACTGAGCTACGCGCTCAGTTTGTAATATCACCACCATGAATTAGTTTTATTTTAAAAACACCCAGGAGATTCAAATTTGCGCGCCACCATAGTCATCTTCTTCCTTGAACTCGTGAGAATTTGAATTTCTAACTCTCTGGTTTCTTAACCAAATGTTATGATGTAAACATCAATTTTGCTCGTTTTTGGACGAGGAACATGATCATGGGTTCAGAATTCATTTATTCTAAGTGTAACTAACTAATTTCAGTATGAACACGAAGAACACATAAACCCTAATTTTAAAATTAAATGATGAACAAGATGAATAAATGAATGGGGATAGAGGGTTTTTAATCCTCTGATGATGATGAACAAATTGGTATCGAGATATATCAAAAAGAGTACATGAATTAAGGAGATGAGGTGGAGAATCTTACCTCTGAAAATGGAGGTCGTGAGGACGATGAGGAACACCTGGGCTTGTGTGAGTGATCCTAAAAGCTTCCTGGGGACTCAGTGGAGCTAACTGAATACTTATTATGACTTGAACACCTCAGAATCGTCCAACCCGATTCCTTCAAACTGAGCTTCAAGTGAACATGGAGGTTGGTGAATCTGCAGTTACAGATGAGCTGCGACCATCTGGATAGCTTCACCACATCCTAAGGAATATGTTTGGATGCTTGGAATTGCTTGACCTCTCTTGAATCGTGCTACAGACCTCCAACTGAATTTGCTCCAAATTGAAAATGAAGATGGTGTTCTTGCACTTATAGAAGTGTTCCAGGTGTTTGGATCACCTCTAATGGACCTCCTTGAAAGGTTAGAACACTTAGTTTCAAAGGAAGAGCTCTGGTTTGAAGAACCCGAGTCTTCTTGCCAAAGAACCTTTGAAAATGCTAAGAGTGAAAGGAAGAAGGAGAAAGCAAGAATTATGGTTGCTTTGGTGTGTCTAATTACTGAGGTATGCTCTTCTATTTATAGGCAAAGAGTTCAGTGTGTTTGCAGAGAGTGAGCTTTGCTTAATGAGGTTAACTTGGTTTCTTGGTTATGAAGAAATGTGAGAAAGATCCATATGCAATGATGAGTTCTTTGATACCACTCCCTAGCCATCGGTTTTTCTTGATCTTAGGGGACAAATTAGATGCAGAAATGAGCTCTAATTGGTTGGGAGAAGATTCCTTTGATGAATCACCACTTGGCCATAAATTCTCAAAATGCAATCATTACATAATCACATGTTTTGGTTTGGGAATATTCCCTTCCAATATTTTTGCAATGATGCAAACGATTCTCTCCTATCCTTGCAATGTTTCTGAAGTTTAGAGGCACCATTTAGTGTAAGCACTTGCACAAAATTGCAAATTTCAAACTTAGGCATGACCTATAATTTCACTTCAAATGCCTAACTTTGATCAATCACATCTCTTAGCTCAAAATGAATTTGGAGAAGGTTAAGCACAATTTAGAAAGCCCTTAACATGTACTTCAATTCATTAGTTTGGAGTTTCTTCAAAATCAATTGGGAAATTTGTGAGAAATGAGCTTGAAGTTTGAAGAAAACTAGGGTTTTTGCTTGTTTTTATGAAGGCAGCAACTTTGGAGCTCCATATCTCTTCAATGGTTGATTTCTAGCCAAAATATCATATGTTACAAAGTTGTTCATTGGATCAAAATCTACAACTTTGATGTTGGAAGTTTTTTTCAGTTTGTACTTGAAATTTTGAGATATTCCCTTCCAAAGTTTTGAAAAAAAGACTCTTAAACACTTAGAAATATTTCTAAGTATGAAAAGTCAATCTTTGACTTTTTGATTCTTGATTGATTTTCTTGATTTTCTTTGTTCAAATGACTTCAATAATCATATATTGATGATATTGATCCTTAAAAGTCATGTTTTGACTCAAAACCCTAAAAGTCAAAGGTGATCCTGTACAGTTGACTTTTTCCAAATGAAGTGAAATTTTGGACTTTTGTGATGAATTAAACTCTCCTCCTCAAATGAATGATGTGAATGGATTATATTGAGGTAAAACAAGTTCTTGAGTCATGCTTTGAGTTTTGGATCCATGCCCTGATTAAAAGTCAACTATCTTGGTGAATTAGGTCAAAAAACCCTAATTGTCGACTAGATGAAATTGATGACTGTAGATCTTGAATTAAAGTGTAATGCCTTATGGATATTTTCATATGGATCATTTGAAGATGATTGAAGCCTTTGAGTGATGCCCTGGGGCTTTCTAGGGTTTCCTAAATGTGGTCCCTGATTTCAGTCCTTGATGGGCTCAAAACCCTAGATTGGTGAACCAAGCAAACCTGAGTCCAGATAACTGTTGTCTAATCAACCTAGGTGAATAAATGAATCATTTGAATCCTATGATTGCATTAGAGGTTATTCTCATATTGATTGATCCTTTGTCAGAGCTCTTTTGTCTTTGAACATCCTCGATTAAGTACCAGGGGAATAAGTGACTGTTCTGAGCATTTGTTTTAATTTGATGAAAAGTCTGGAGGTGTGACATCTCAGGGGGGTCAAAATTAGGGTATGACAGCATTGATAGCTCAGGTCAACGCATGGCATTTTGAGGAAACCTCGGGTATGCGCATGCCGACCCTTCAGGTCGACGCATGTGTCATGCTTGGTCCAAAAACAAGTGCAGAACTTCAACAGGTCAACCTATGTTGTGGGGCAGGTCGACCTATCGCTACTTTTACTGGTTTTTTGCTGTGATTAATTGGCTAATGCAAGGGGTGTGTTATATATATCAAATTGGTCATTCTCAAGCAAAATTAACAAGAAACATGAAAGTTATACTCAAGCTTCTTCTCATCTTCAACCTTTCGCTTATTGATCAAAAATCACACATAATCATCTTTTTCGATCGAAGTAAGGAA
Source organism: Vicia villosa (assembly GCF_029867415.1). Lineage (NCBI taxonomy): Eukaryota > Viridiplantae > Streptophyta > Magnoliopsida > Fabales > Fabaceae > Vicia > Vicia villosa. Next base: position 40,677,911 of record NC_081184.1, on the reverse strand, counting down.
CGTGCGTTGATAAGGTTCGACGGTAGACATTGGTCTTGTTCGAGTGAAGATTCTTGAGGGTGTTTCTTGTATAAAACCTTAGGGTTTTACCTTCTACATCAAAGGCTTGATTCAAAGGTTTTTGACGATCGCTTCGCTTAGGGAATCAATTCAGCCGAGCATAAGGAATTGAGGAATTGAAGATTCGCTCATCAAATTTGCTACAACCGGAGGATTAAAAAGGAAGGATCGGGGTCTTGATCGGTGAAGATCATTGACATTGACTTGATTCGACTTGAATCTATGGGAGGAAATAATTGTATTCAATTTTACTGCATGTTTGTAGTTGGTGATTGGTAAATTCTATCCTCGTTAAACATTTTGCAATCAAATAAAACTTTCCTAATTTCATTTGAAATTAGGGGCAGACGTACTCCTGCGAGGACGATAGAGGAACTGCCTTAACAAATCTCGTGTTCTTTATCGTTCTTACTTTTATCTTTTCAATATTCGTTTTTATTAAATATCCATTGTTGAGCAAAAATTGAAGTTTGGTGAAAATCGATCACCAAGTGTTCGATAAAATTACTCATTCAATTTTTGGTCAAATTTTGGTTAAACAGTTCATTATGAGTAATACTCTATTAAGTGTGCATTAGACTTAATTGATAAATTCGTTAAAACGTAATTCATAATTCTCCGTTTTCATCCGTTCGGTTTAGCGCACATATCTGGTCCCCGATAACTCGATCGTTCGGAGACGATTAAGTGATTCAGGGAAGTCACATTTTAAAAGCTATAATTTTCTTAAGTCGGAAAAAGGTGGTCTATTCACCCCCCACTAGACCATCCCTATCGTCTAACAAGTGGTATCACGAGCGCCAGTTCATCAAGTGCTTGGTATATAACTTTTTAGAAAATGGAGAACGGTCAAAAAGGGGCGTATAGTAAAGCCCATGTTTTCATGGGAGAAAACTATAGTTATTGGAAAGACTGAATGTGCATTCATATCAACTTCGTTGATAGAAAAATCTGGGATGTCATCATCAATGGTCCTATGGCTATCACCATAACCAACGATGCAGGCATTACCAGACCTAAACCCCAAGCACAATGGGATGAAAAAGATGAAAAAAATTACGGGTATGATTGGAAAGCTAGAAACATGATTATAGCTTCCTTAGGGGTTGATGAGTACTTTCGTGTATCGCATTGCCAAACGGAAAAGGCAATGTGGGATTCACTACAAGTCGCCCATGAAGGAACTAATGATGTTAAGCTAGCTAGAATCAATACCTTGACGCAAGAGTTTGATCTCTTTCACATGAAGCAAGGTGAAACCATTGCGGAAATGAAAAAGAGATTTTCTCATATTATCAATCGTTTACACACTTTGGGACATATTACTCCCAATGTCGTAGCTACTAACAAAGTTTGGAGATGTCTTAGTAGGAAATGGCAACCTAAGGTCACGGCAATCAAAGAAGCCAACGATCTCCCTACATTGGATCTCACTGCTCTATTTGGAAAGCTTGAAGAACATGAGCAAGATCTCATGAACCTAAACAAGCACGAAAAGAAAGAAAGGAAAGAGAAGTCAAAGGACACCGAAAATAAGTCTATTGCTCTAAAGGCTTCAAGTTCAAAGTCATCCACCAAAGATACGTGTGATAGTGAATCTAGTGACGAGGATGATAGTTCGGATGAAGATATGGGGTTGTTCGTAAGAAGGTACAATAAATATCTTCAAAAGAATGAAATCAAACACTGAGACAACAATCTAGTCGACTATAGACGTCAATCAAAGCCTAACAAGCAAGATGAAAATAAGAAGACTAAGCCTAGAGGATCTTATTACAATTGTGGTAAACCGGGTCACTACAAGTCGGATTGCCCTTCGCTTAAGAAAGATAAGGCAAAGAGCAAACCTCAAAAGAAGCAAACAAAAGGAAGAAGAGCCTATATCGCTTGGGAAAGTGATAGTGACTCATCTAGCAAAGAAAGCTCGAGTGATGAAGAGGAAACCGTCAATCTATGTCTCATGGCACATCAAAAGAAGAAAAAGATTGTAAGTCATGAGAAATATAATAATGTTGATGCTATGTCTTATTTTGAATTAAAGCATGCCTTTGATACTTTACATCATGAAGCTAAGGAAGTATTTCAACGCTTAGCTTCAAATAAAAGGATTTTCAAATACCTTGAGAAGAAAGTCTCCGATTCCGAAAAGGAATTAGAAACTCTCAAGGAATCTATGATTACAAGTATCAAATACATAAGCGAAGTTGACAAGAGTCCTTGGTTTAGATAGGGAGGATGTGAAACTTGTCACATTTGGCAAAAAGAAGTTAAAACTATCAAAGCCAAATTAGACAAGGCTTCACAACTAAAAATTACATATGCCATTGATCGATCACATTTCAAAAATAGTATGATAAATCCGTATCAACGATACACTTATGTGATAAAAGATCAATCTAGCAAATGTAATGACCATTCAAACTCAAGATGTCTATATTGTTGCAAAAGGGGTCATGCCATTAAAAAATGTCGCTTTAGGAGATTTTTGGTTCCTAAAGGCATTTTCAAATGGACTCCCAAGAGCAACCTTTGTTTCACTCACACACAAGGACCCAATGAAAATTGGGTACCTATTTCCCTTGTTTAAATTTATAGGCGGAATGTCTTGAGCCATCCAAGAAAAGATGGTTTCTATATAGCGGATGCTCAAGACATATGACGGGTGACTTATCCTTATTCTATGACTTTGTGGCTAAGAAGAAAGGATTTGTGACCTATGATGATAACAACAAGGGTGTAATACTCGGTAAAGGTAGTGTAGGTAATCCCTCTTCTACTACTATCTCTGACGTCCTTCTAGTTGAGGGCCTTAAACACAATCTTATTAGCATCAGTCAATTGTGCGACAAAGGATACTCGGAATCGTTTTCAAAAGAAATTTGCACAATTAGAAATGATGACAAGAAAGATGATGTGTTCAAAGGCCTAAGGGTAAACAATGTATACATGCTTGACCTAAATGAGGTATCTTATAACAAGGCCAAATGTCTAGCAACTATGAGTGAAGACTCATGGCTTTGGCATAAACGTTTGGCTCACGTCAACTTCGATTTGCTTAATAAAATCGTCTCAAAAGACCTAGTAGTTGGCCTACCCAAAATTAAGTTCTCCAAAGATCACTTATGTTATGCGTGCCAAATGGGGAAGCAAACGAGGATCTCTTTTAAATCTAAAAACATTATATCTACAACGAGACCTCTTGAACTTATTCATATGGACCTTTTTGGACCATCAAGAATAAAAAGTCTAGGTGGGAACTATTATGGGTTTGTCATAGTTGATGATTTCTCTAGGTATTGTTGGACAATTTTCTTAGCAAGCAAAAGTGACACCTTCTCCGCATTTGAGAAATTTGCCAAATTATTTCAAAATAAGTTGAATACTAACATAGTATCCATCCGAAGTGATCATGGGGGTGAGTTTGAAAATCATCTTTTTGAAGAGTTTTGTGGAAATCATGGCATTAATCATAACTTCTCCGCACCACAAACTCCACAACAAAATGGAGTGGTGGAACGTAAAAACCATGTTTTGGAAGAACTTGGGAGGACTATGATTAATGAACATGGGCTTCCAAAATACTTTTGGGCCGATGCCATAAATACGGCTTGCTATATTTTAAATAGGATCTTGATACGACCTATTCTAAACAAAACACCGTATGAACTCTTAAAAGGAAGAAAACCAAACATATCCCACTTTCACGTATTTGGATATAAATGTTTTGTTTTAAATAATGGAAAGGAAAATCTTGGTAAATTTGATGCAAAAGCGGATGAGGGTATCTTTCTAGGATACGCTCAATCTAGTAAAGCTTATAGAGTATACAACAAAAGGTTACATATTGTTGAAGAGTCCGTACATGTTTCTTTAGATGAGTCTTGTCAGAAAGTTGTCGGAAAAGGTAGTGTTCTAAATGGTGCAGGTATCTCAACTGAGAGTATACTTAAGGATCCGGATGCTAAGCTTGAGATAGATAAAGATTGCCTCTCACCCGAGAATATTAAAGTGGAAGTGGATCAAGCACCTAAAGAGAAAGTGGAAGACAAACCAAGTGACAAATGTGATCTTCCTCTTGAATGGAAATCTTCTAAGGACCATCCTATGGAAAACATTCTAGGAGACATATCAAAAGGAGTAACAACACGGTCAAGGATAAGTAACTTTTGTTTTTATTACTCTTTCGTCTCTCAAATTGAGCCTAAAAACTCCAAAGATGCATTAGTCGATGAGCATTGGTATTTAGCTATGCAAGAAGAGCTAAACCAATTTAAGAGAAATGAGGTTTGGGAGCTTGTCCCTCCTCCGCGAGACCATCGAGTAATTGGCACTAAATAGATGTTTAGGAACAAACTAGACGAAAACGGTATTATTACTCGCAACAAGGCTCGTCTTGTTGCTCAAGGGTATAGCCAAGAGGAAGGGATCGATTATGAGGAGACTTATGCTTCGATCGCCTGACTTGAGGCAATACGCTTGTTAATTGCATTTGCATGTTCACAAAACTTTAAGCTATATCAAATGGATGTTAAGAGTGCTTTTCTAAATGGGTTTCTTAATGAAGAGGTCTATGTATCCCAACCTCCCGGCTTTGAAAACAATGATTATCCCGATTATGTTTATAAACTTAAGTGTGCCTTGTACGGTCTTAAACAAGCTCCAAGAGCTTGGTACGAGCGGCTTAGTAACTTTTTGATAAATCAAGGTTTCTCAAGAGGGAAGGTAGATACCACTCAATTCATTAAAATACATGAAAAGCATTCTATATTGGTTCAAGTGTATGTTGATGATATTATTTTTGGGTCTACTAACATGACTCTTGACAAGGAGTTTTCTAAGCTTATGCAGGGAGAATTTGAGATGAGCATGATGGGTGAACTAAACTACTTTCTTGGACTCCAAATCAAGCAACTAAAGGAAGGCACATTTGTGAGTCAAACTAAGTATTGTAAAGAGCTTATCAAATGCTTTGACATGGCAAAGTCAAAGGCCATTGACACTCTTATGCCTACCACGGTAAATCTTGATCGAGATGAACATGGTAAGTCGGTTGATGTAAAAAGGTATAGAGGTATGATCGGTTCCCTACTTTACCTTACCGCTTCTCGTCCTGATATTATGTTTAGTGTTTGTATGTGTGCAAGCTACCAATCATGTCCTAAGGAGTCTCACTTAAAAGTCGTTAAGCACATACTTAGGTATCTTGTTGGTACGACTAAGCATGGCTTATAGTTCTCCAAAGGTAGTGATTGTTCTTTCGTTGGGTATTCCGATTCCGACTTTGCGGGGTGCAAGTTGGATATGAAAAGCACTAGTGGTACATGTCACTTCTTCTCAAACTCCTTAGTGAGTTGGCATAGCAAGAAACAGGTTTCCGTTGCTTTGTCAACCGCCGAGGCGGAATATGTGGCGTCCGGTAATTGTTGTGCTCAAATCTTATGGCTCAAGAAACAATTACTTGACTTCAATGTCAAGCTTGATCATATTCCCATCTTTTGTGATAACACAAGTGCTATAAATATAACCAAAAATCCGGTCTTGCACTCTCGCACTAAACACATAGAAACTCGGCACCATTTTCTTAGAGATCATGTGGAGAAAGGTGATGTAGTGTTTGAGCATGTTGATAGCAAAAATCAACTTGCCGATATCTTTACAAAACCACTAGATACCGAGCCTTTCTTTCACATTCGTAGGGAACTTGGTGTCCTCGATATATCAGATAGGTTGCAACTATGAGTAGTTGCATATGCTCTATTTATTATCATTATTATTATCTATGCTCTCACAAATGTATTAAAGTGTTTACTCAAGATATGTGAGGGCATATTTCTCTATCTCCTACGTGTAAAGGTAATATTGTTTCAACCTTAGATTTCTCTCATGATAATGCAGCAACATGGTAAACTTGCTACTTGTTCATAAGTGTGTATGTTTATGCATATCTTGGTATCCTCATGCATACACATATTAAGTTTAACCATTTTTGAAAAATGCCAAAAATACGTCGACCTACTCATTCTGTGTGTCGACCTATCACAAGAAATTTTTTCAAGATTTAAAGCTAATGCGTCGATGCATGACCTGCATAGGTCGACGCATCGGTCGCAGAATTTCAAAAATAGGTTAAATTTAAAATAAATAAAAAGGGCTCAAAGGCAAAATCATTTCTTCCTCCTTCTCTCTGTGACGTCGACCTCTCCACCAGAAAACCCCAAATCTCCAACTACAATTCTCTCACACTCCTTTCAATCATTCATCAATGGCTTCCCACAAATCTTCAAGAAAGAGAGCTAAAAGGGGAGATTCCTCTTCTCAATCACAACCTGAAATGGAAAATGCTCAATCTCTAATTCCTGATGAACTTGTTGAATCCTACTCATCTAACTTTAGCAAGAGGAAAGTCATTAAGCAATTCATGCTATTTACGGGAACCCTGCGTAGACTTCATCTACAACAGGTAATTGATTTGCTTGAAATTCAAAGATTGGGTGCTTTTCTAGAATTAAGTCATGATTACAATGTAGATTTGGTTCGGATTTTCTATAATGGGATGGAAGGACCCTTCCATGGCAGTTCTTTCAATTTTCATATGGGCACTACTACATACGCCATCACCGACAATACCTGGAAGCATGTCGGTCTGTTTCCGCTAAGTGATGATGCGGTAACTGTAGCTGATACAAATGTGTTGACTCAGTTTGACTACAATGTTGCCTTGAATACAAATGTGTTTACGGCCTATTCCACCATTCAAGAGTAAAGGTACAACATGCTTTATGGTATGATTGACGCGCAAAGCAACCAGCTCTCCTCATTCACAAATGCCTTCATGCAACACTATCCATTCCCTCAAGTTCATGCTACTCAACCTCCACCTCCGGATCAAGAGAGAAATGAAGATGATGATGCCTAGTGTCTTTTTTTTATGAATCATTCGCATCATCTATAAACAATTTAAGTGTTTTGTGTTCTTTATTTTAATGTTATTTCTGAACAATTTTCTTCCGTACTATGTGTTTGTGTAAGAATATTATTTTGAGCCATGTGCTCATATGTGTGTTTGGTTATTTATGTTATTGTTGCCTTCTTTATTTTGTCATTAATTATCATTTTATGTGAATGATTGCTTTGTGATTATGATTGCAAAAGGGCTTAGTGATGATCAACCTTGAATGATATTATCCCACCATATATGTATAATATTGCTTGTCTCTTTTTGATGTTGTCAAAGGGGGAGAATGTATTGGATTAGTGGATTAGCACACTACAACAAACATATGCATCAAGACAGGGGGAGCAAGCTGAAAGGGGGAGCAAGCATTCTGTTTTGCATTGTGCACTCGACAAAAATTCACAAGTTTTGCCATCATCAAAAAGGGGGAGTATGTGAGGGCAAACGTGTGTTTTCATGATGTCAAAACATTGTGAACTTGACACAATTGATGTGGAAACAAAGAAATCAAGTGGATGCAACAAAGAAAAGCAATTTTGGCTAAACGATCTCAATAGGTCGACACACCAGCACAATAGGTCGACCTACTGCTATCACTTGTGAAAGAATCCATGTCAAGGCAGAATGCGTCGACGCATTGCCTCCTCAGGTCGACGCATGGCATTTTGAGAAAACCTTGGGTATGCGCACGCCGACCCTTTAGGTCGACGCATGTGTCATGCTTGGTCCAAAAACAAGTGCAGAACTTCAACAGGTCGACCTATACAGTGGGGCAGGTCGACCTATTGCTACTTTTACTGGTTTTTTGTTGTGTTTAATTGGCTAATGCAAGGGGTGTGGTATATATATATATATCAAATTGGTCATTCTCAAGCAAAATTAACAAGAAACGTGAAAGATATACTCAAGCTTCTTCTCATCTTCAACCTTTCGCTTATTGATTGAAAATCACACATAATCATCTTTTTCGATCGAAGTAAGGAACGTGCGTTGATAAGGTTCGACGGTAGACATTGGTCTTATTCAAGTGAAGATTCTTGAGGGTGTTTCTTGTATAAAACCTTAGGGTTTTTCCTTCTACATCAAAGGCTTGATTCGAAGGTTTTTGACGATCATTTCGCTTTGGGAATCAATTCATCCGAGCATAAGGAATTGAGGAATTGAAGATTCGCACATCAAATTTGCTACAACCGGAGGATTGAAAAGGAAAGATCGGGGTCTTGATCGTTGAAGATCATTGACATTGACTTGATTCGACTTGAATCTATGGGAGGAAATAATTGTATTCAATTTTACTGCATGTTTGTAGTTGGTGATTGGTAAATTCTATCCTCATTAAACATTTTGCAATCAAATAAAACTTTCCTAATTTCATTTGAAATTAGGGGCAGACGTACTCCTGCGAGGACGATAGAGGAACTGCCTTAACAAATCTCGTGTTCTTTATCGTTCTTACTTTGATCTCTTCAATATTCGTTTTTGTTAAATATCCATTGTTGAGCAAAAATTGAAGTTTGGTGAAAATCGATCACCAAGTGTTCGATAAAATTACTCATTCAATTTTTCGTCAAATTTTGGTTAAACGGTTCATTGTGAGTAATACTCTATTAAGTGTGCATTCGACTTAAATGATAAATTCGTTAAAACGTAATTCATAATTCTTCGTTTTCATCTGTTCGTTTTAGCGCACATATTCGGTCCCCGATAACTCGATCGTTCGGAGACGATTAAGTGATTCAGGGAAGTCACGTTTCAAAAGCTAGAATTTTCTTAAGTCGGAAAAAGGTGGTCTATTCACCCCCCTCTAGACCATCCCTATCGTCTAACATCTCACAAACATTTAAACCATAGATATCCAAGAAAAGCATATATTACCATCTACATTGATTAATAACTTGTTCATACACAATAATCAAAAGGAAAACATACAAAGGAAAGGAAGATTAGATCTTGTCTTGATACAAAAGAGGTTTAGCTATCCATAGACATGGTAGCTTCACAAACAAGTAAAGAAAAGAAATAATCAAGCATCAATGGTAATTTCTCGACGATTAATGCTCCGATTCTTCGATTTCTTCTTGCTACAATGCTATATTTCGTTCTTGAGCTCTAAAAAGGTGTTCACCCTTAAAAATATCTGAAAATCTCTATTTAAAGGGAAACAAAACATTGCAGACCGTGCTAAGTGTTAGAACAAGATTTGTTCTGATCAATTATCTTAGTTTTGATGATAACAATAATATGAATTTTGCTTAAGATAATATGGTACTCTAATCCAATGCAATTTCCCTTTCAGGAAATATATATAAAGAGTACGCATAATTCAGCGCTCAGAAGCTTTGTCTCAAAGGGTTCAGCATGCAACATCAGAACATGGTCTGGCAAGACATCAGAAGATGGTCGAAGAAGAATCAGAACATGGGTCTATGGAAGCACCAGAAGAACAAGAGATCAGAAGCACTGAAGCTCAGAAGATGGTATCACGCTCAGAAGCACTTCAAGGTCAGAAGATCAGAAGATGCTATGCACCAAGCTGTTTGACTCTGATGATATTCAAACGTTGTATTCACAAACATCAGATCAGAAGGAAGTACAAGTGGCAAGCTACGCTGACTGACAAAAGGAACGTTAAAAGCTATTAAAGGCTACGTCAGTAGACACAGCGTGAACAAGGCTCGAGGTAGTTGACAAAAGCGTATAACATTAAATGCGATGCTGTACGGAACACGCAAAGCATTAAATGCATTCAACGGTCATCTTCTCCAACGCCTATAAATATGAAGTTCTGATGAGAAGCAAGGTTAACAATCCTGAACATAAACAACGCATATTAACTTGCTGAAACGCTGTTCAAATCTAAACTCAGAATCTTCATCTTCATCAAAGCTCACTACATTGCTGTTGTAATATATTAGTGAGATTAAGCTTAAACGTTAAGAGAAATATCACAGTTGTGATTATCGCTTTTAAGAAGCATTTGTAAACTCTTGAATTGATTACATTAAGTTGTAAGGAACTAGAGTGATCGTGTTGATCAGAATACTCTAGGAAGTCTTAGGAGTGAACTAAGCAGATTGTAACTAGAGTGATCGTGTTGATCAGTAGACTCTAGAAAAGTCTTAGAGGGTATCTAAGCAGTTGTTCCTGGAGTGATCAGTGTGTGATCAGAAGACTCTGGAAGACTTAGTTGCGGACTAAGTGGAAAACCATTGTAATCCGTGCGATTAGTGGATTAAATCCTCAGTTGAGGTAAATCATCTCTGCGGGGGTGGACTGGAGTAGTTTAGTTAACAACGAACCAGGATAAAAATAACTGTGCAATTTATTTTTATCTGTCAAGTTTTTAAAGCTACACTTATTCAAACCCCCCCCCCCTTTCTAAGTGTTTTTCTATCCTTCAATTGGCATCAGAGCGCCGGTTCTAAGGTGCAAGCACTTAACCGTGTTTAGAAAAGATTCAGGAAGAGAAAAACGCTTCAGTAAAAGATGGTTGATGAAAGTGAAAAGACTACACCTACACCTGCATCTACATCTGGCTCTGCTGAGCAATACAACGGTAACAATGGTTATACTAGACCGCCGGTATTTGATGGTGAAAACTTTGAATACTGGAAAGATAAACTGGAAAGTTACTTTCTTGGTCTAGATGGTGATCTATGGGATCTTCTGATGGATGGTTACAAACATCCTGTAAATGCCAGAGGCGTAAAGCTAACAAGGCAAGAAATGGATGATGATCAGAAAAAGCTTTTCAGGAATCATCATAAATGCAGAACTGTTTTGCTGAATGCTATCTCTCATGCTGAGTATGAGAAGATATCTAACAGGGAAACGGCCTATGACATATATGAGTCCTTGAAAATGACTCATGAAGGAAATGCTCAAGTCAAGGAAACTAAAGCTCTAGCTTTAATCCAGAAGTATGAAGCCTTCAAGATGGAGGATGATGAAGACATTGAAAAGATGTTTTCAAGATTTCAAACTCTTACTGCTGGATTGAGAGTTCTTGACAAGGGATACACCAAGGCTGATCACGTAAAGAAGATCATCAGAAGCTTACCCAGAAGATGGGGTCCTATGGTGACTGCATTCAAGATTGCAAAGAATCTGAATGAAGTTTCTCTGGAAGAGCTCATCAGTGCCTTGAGAAGTCATGAAATAGAGCTGGACGCAAATGAGCCTCAAAAGAAAGGTAAGTCTATTGCATTAAAATCTAATATCAAGAAATGCACTAACGCTTTTCAGGCCAGAGAAGAAGATCCTGAAGAATCAGAATCTGAAGAAGACGATGAACTGTCCCTGATCTCCAGAAAGCTAAATCAACTCTGGAAGACCAAGCAAAGGAAGTTCAGAGGCTTCAGAAGTTCAAAGAAATTTGAACGTGGAGAATCTTCTGATGACAGAAGATTTGACAAGAAGAAGGTCATGTGCTATGAATGCAATGAGCCTGGACACTACAAGAACGAATGTCCAAATCTTCAGAAGGAAAGTCCCAAGAAAAAGTTTCATAAGAAGAAAGGTCTTATGGCAACCTGGGATGAGTCAGAAGATGATTCTGAAGACGAGCAGGCCAACTGTGCGCTGATGGCGACAGAAGATGACGGATCAGAATCCACATCAGAATCAGATTCTGAAGAGGTATTTTCTGAACTTACTAGAGATGAGTTAGTTTCCGGTCTAACTGAACTTCTGGAACTCAAGTCTCAGATTAGTCTCAAATACAAAAAGCTGAAAAAGCAATTTGAATTTGAAACAAAGAAGCTTGAGTTGGAAAATTCTGAATTAAAAGAAAAACTTTTAAAATTATCCAATAATGTTGGATCTCCTTCTGATTCAGAACAATCCACTCCTAGTCTAAACCATATTCTGAAAGAATATGATTTAAGTTTCAGGAAGTTCTTATCTAGAAGTATTGGCAGAAGTCAGGTAGCTTCTATGATATATGCTGTGTCTGGAAACAAAAGAGTTGGCATTGGTTTTGAGGGTGAAACCCCATACAAACTTGAACCTGTTGATGAAATGAAAATCACATACAAGCCATTGTATGATCAGTTCAAGTATGGCCACTCCCATGATATTAGGCACACTTCACATGCTCAAAGTTTTCACATAACACACACCAAAAAGCATGTGACACAACCTAGGAAATATCATGAAACTCACATTAAGAACTATCATGATGTTCCTCCTATTGCTTACAATGTTAAACCCAAGTTCAATCAGAACTTGAGGAGAACTAACAAGAAAGGACCCAAGAAAATGTGGGTACCTATTCTAAATAAGACTCCTTATGAATTGTGGAAGAATAGAAAGCCCAACATTTCATATTTCCATCCTTTTGGATGTGTATGCTTTATTCTGAACACTAAAGATTATCTTGGTAAGTTTGATTCCAAAGCACAGAAATGTTTCCTTCTTGGATATTCTGAACGCTCAAAAGGCTACAGAGTATACAATACTGAAACATTGATTGTAGAAGAATCAATCAATATCAGGTTTGATGATAAGCTTGGTTCTGAAAAACCAAAGCAGTTTGATAATTTTGCAGATTGTGATATTGATATATCAGAAGTTGTTGAGCCAAGAAGCAACGCATCAGAAGCAGAACTCCTTAGAAGCAAAGAATCAGAAGATCAAGTATCAGCTTCTCTGGAAGATCTAAGCATATCTGAAGAACCATCTGTCAGAAGATCATCCAGACTCATCTCTGGTCATTCAGAAGATGTCATTCTTGGAAAGAAGGATGATCCAATCAGAACAAGAGCATTCCTTAAGAACAATGCAGATTGTCAATTAGGTCTTGTATCTTTGATCGAGCCAACTTCTGTTGATCATGCTCTAGAAGATCCAGACTGGATAATTGCTATGCAAGAAGAACTGAATCAGTTTACAAGGAATGATGTTTGGGATCTTGTTCCTAGACCAGATGGATTCAATATAATTGGCACAAAATGGGTCTTCAGAAACAAGCTCAGTGAGAAAGGTGAAGTGGTAAGGAACAAAGCCAGACTGGTGGCTCAGGGTTATAGTCAGCAAGAAGGGATTGATTATACAGAAACCTTTGCACCAGTGGCCAGGTTAGAATCTATTCGTCTATTAATTTCTTTTGCCACTCAACATAACATCACTCTCTATCAAATGGATGTTAAGAGTGCCTTCTTAAATGGTTATATAGATGAAGAAGTTTATGTCCATCAACCTCCTGGTTTTGAAGACTCTATGTCTCCTAATCATGTTTTTAAACTTAAGAAATCATTGTATGGATTGAAACAGGCTCCCAGAGCTTGGTATGAACGCTTAAGTTCTTTCCTTCTAGATAATGGTTTCACTAGAGGAAAAGTGGACACTACTCTCTTTTGTAAAACCTTTAAAAGGGATATTTTAATTTGTCAAATATATGTAGATGATATTATTTTTGGAACATCTAATGCTACACTTGGAAAGGAGTTTGCTGAGTCTATGCAGGCTGAGTTTGAAATGAGCATGATGGGAGAACTCAAGTATTTCCTCGGAATACAAATAAATCAAACATCAGAAGAAACGTTTGTTCACCAAACCAAGTATGTGAAGGAACTTCTGAAGAAGTTTAATCTTCTAGACTGCAAAGAAGCCAAAACTCCTATGCATCCAACATGCATCCTAGGTAAGGATGAGGTAAGTAAGAAGGTAGATCAGAAGTTATACAGAGGTATGATTGGATCTCTTCTATATCTGACTGCTTCTAGACCTGACATTCTGTTCAGTGTTTGTTTGTGTGCTAGATTCCAATCAGATCCTAGAGAATCTCATTTAACTGCTGTTAAGAGAATTCTAAGGTATCTGAAAGGTACTACTAATGTTGGCTTAGTTTACAGAAAATCTAAAGAATACAACTTAGTAGGATTCTGCGATGCTGACTATGCTGGAGACAGAATTGAAAGAAAAAGTACTTCAGGAAGTTGCCAATTTCTTGGAAGTCATTTGATCTCCTGGTACAGCAAGAAGCAAGCAACTATTGCTCTATCAACAACAGAAGCAGAATATGTCGCTGCTGCTGGTTGTAGTACACAGATGCTCTGGATGAAGAGTCAGTTAGAAGATTATCAGATATTTGAGAGTAACATTCCTATATTCTGTGATAATACTTCTGCTATATGTTTATCTAAGAATCCTATTCTTCATTCAAAAGCTAAACATATTGAGATTAAACATCATTTCATAAGGGACTATGTTCAGAAGGGTGTTATATCTTTAAACTTTGTTGATACAGACCATCAATGGGCTGATATCTTTACAAAACCCCTGGCTGAAGATAGGTTTAAGTTCATTCTGAAGAACATCAGTATGGATTTATGCCCAGAATGAGAAGATGAGAAGTTCTTATGTATGAGTAACTTCTGAAATGAAAATGGATTATTTTTTCATATATCAGAAGTTCTGATTGAAATCTTTTAGAAATTATGATTCGGTTATTACTAACGTTTCATTGTCTAAGTTGATTCAGAACCTCTTTTAAAGCAAAACAGCTGTTAAGTTTTTATCTCGGGATAGTAAACCTGTCGTTACTATTCATGGATAAACGTGCGTGCAGTTGAAGGGACGCCGACCATAGGTAACTGTGCTAATCACGACTTTTGTCATTATTATCTCTCCTCATGTCACGTAACATTAAATGCTTTTCATCATTCGTTTCATTTTATTTTCTTTTTAAATACTCTTCAAACTCTTCTCTTTCCCTCTCATCTCTCTCTATCTCTTTGCATTCCTCATCAAGTTTTTCTCTCTCTCTTCCATATCAAACCCTACCTGTTCATTTTTCTGCAAACCCACCATGAACTCTTCATCAAGCCCAGGAAATAATGAAAATGATCAGTATAGCGCTTTCATGGTGAGGCAAGAAGGACACAACAATATGGTTCAAGAGATGCTGACCAAGATCTTGTCAAGACTAGGGCCATCTTAGATTGAGTCTGTGTTGTTTCTTTCTTCTCGTTGCATCTGTCTTTGTGCATCTGATTTTTCTTATCTTCATGTACTTCTGTACCTGCTGGTTGAACTTCAATGAAATCATCTTCTTCCTTCGTGTGTTTCGTTTTGTTTGTCTCTGAATCCTTTTTTGCTTTTTGATGATATGACAAAAAGGGGGAGAAGATATAAATGATAAATGATTTGATTAATCTATCAGTTGCTGGGTAAAGCTCCCACACATTCACTAACAAGAACTGCAAGTTCTATATGGTTTAAGTGTTTTGCAGGTATACTGAAGAGAATCTTCAAAGCAAACACAAGAAGCAAAACCATGGAAACTGAAGCAAGCTGAGTGCTGTCAAGCTTCAGAGATCAGAAGCAAGAAAGAAGAATGAATCAGAAGCACTGATAATAGAATTTGATCTATACTTGTCTATTTGTTCTGACAAAATTCTATTTGCTCTGATACATATAATGTTATGGCTCTGATACATTATTTGCTCTGATACATTATTTCAGCCTATATGGCTCTGATACATATAATGTGTTCAAACATACATTTTATGTTCTAACTCGTTCATGCTGACTTTTGTCGTTTAGTTTTTGTTCTGTAACATTTCAGGATGTAGAGATGCTCAGATGATGCTCTGGTACATTCAACAATGTTCTGATACAAATCTAGCATGAAGTGATGTTGGTGAAAATTCAAAGCTCTGAAGCTATCCGAGGGAAGCAGAAATCAGAAGCTGCGAATGTTCTAAAGATCCAGAAAACTCAAGTTCTGAAGCTGTCCTGAATGGAAGCAGAAATCAGAAGCTGTGAATGTTCAGAAGATCAAAGAAATTCAAGTTCTGAAGCTGTCCTGAATGGAAGCAGAAATCAGAAGCTGTGAATGTTCAGAAGATCAAAGAAATTCAAGTTCTGAAGCTGTCCTAGATGGAAGCAGGAATCAGAAGTTGTGAGTGTTCTAGGGATCTAAGGAAATTCTAGTTCTGAAGCTGTCCTATGGAAGCAGAAGTCAGAAGCTATGAATTCTCTGAAGACAAGAAGCTTATATGATCGTCTCTAACGAAATAATCAGGGAAGTCTTTTATTAAAGTTCTTCGAGTATTTATTTCAGGGGGAGATTATTTATCTCAGGGGGAGATTGTTAATCTCAGGGGGAGACATATTCATATGCTTATGCTATAGCTGTGTAATTTGTCTTTTTGCCGTCTGTTCTTTCTGATCGCAAATTCATATCATTTATATATGTTTTTGTCATCATCAAAAAGGGGGAGATTGTTAGAACAAGATTTGTTCTGATCAATTATCTTAGTTTTGATGATAACAATAATATGAATTTTGCTTAAGATAATATGGTACTCTAATCCAATGCAATTTCCCTTTCAGGAAATATATATAAAGAGTACGCATAATTCAGCGCTCAGAAGCTTTGTCTCAAAGGGTTCAGCATGCAACATCAGAACATGGTCTGGCAAGACATCAGAAGATGGTCGAAGCAGAATCAGAACATGGGTCTATGGAAGCATCAGAAGAACAAGAGATCAGAAGCACTGAAGCTCAGAAGATGGTATCACGCTTAGAAGCACTTCAAGGTCAGAAGATCAGAAGATGCTATGCACCAAGCTGTTTGACTCTGATGATATTCAAACGTTGTATTCACAAACATCAGATCAGAAGGAAGTACAAGTGGCAAGCTACGCTGACTGACAAAAGGAACGTTAAAAGCTATTAAAGGCTACGTCAGTAGACACAGCGTGAACAAGGCTCGAGGTAGTTGACAAAAGCGTATAACATTAAATGCGATGCTGTACGGAACACGCAAAGCATTAAATGCATTCAACGGTCATCTTCTCCAACGCCTATAAATATGAAGTTCTGATGAGAAGCAAGGTTAACAATCCTGAACATAAACAACGCATATTAACTTGCTGAAACGCTGTTCAAATCTAAACTCAGAATCTTCATCTTCATCAAAGCTCACTACATTGCTGTTGTAATATATTAGTGAGATTAAGCTTAAACGTTAAGAGAAATATCACAGTTGTGATTATCGCTTTTAAGAAGCATTTGTAAACTCTTGAATTGATTACATTAAGTTGTAAGGAACTAGAGTGATCGTGTTGATCAGAATACTCTAGGAAGTCTTAGGAGTGAACTAAGCAGATTGTAACTAGAGTGATCGTGTTGATCAGTAGACTCTAGAAAAGTCTTAGAGGGTATCTAAGCAGTTGTTCCTGGAGTGATCAGTGTGTGATCAGAAGACTCTGGAAGACTTAGTTGCGGACTAAGTGGAAAACCATTGTAATCCGTGCGATTAGTGGATTAAATCCTCAGTTGAGGTAAATCATCTCTGCGGGGGTGGACTGGAGTAGTTTAGTTAACAACGAACCAGGATAAAAATAACTGTGCAATTTATTTTTATCTGTCAAGTTTTTAAAGCTACACTTATTCAAACCCCCCCCCCCTTTCTAAGTGTTTTTCTATCCTTCACTAAGCGCGAAAACTGCGCTAAGCGCATCCTCTCAGATGAGCAAACCTCTTTAAAATCACGCTAATGGGGCTACCATTGGGGCTTAGCGCGATACATTCTGCTAGAACTTCTTGTTTTCAACTAGGATTTCACTTTGACTGTACTAAGCGCTCCTGAAGCCCAGAAATCCTCTATAAAATATGCTTAAATTTCTTCTCTAAGCTTTTCCAATGTTCAAGCTTCAATCCATCATATCAAACCTACACTTTTAGACAAAAAATTAGTAATGAAGAACTATTTGCTGGATAAACTAAATATACGATTATTTACATAGAAACAAGGAAAACCTACTAAGTGAACACAAACAGAGTTCCTTCAGTCTTAGTGCTAGCTGCTACCAATGAAGGCTTTGAGAGAGAGAGAGAGAGAGAGAGAGAGAGAGAGAGAGAGAGAGAGAGAGAGAGAGAGAGAGCTAGGATTTCACATATCAAATTTTTATCAAGTAAGAATGCTTTTGTACAAGGGTTCTATTTATAGAACTAGTTGTGTGTGTTATAAGTTAAAAAACCCACTTAAGTGCACGTGCACCATACCTCGTGATATATTATCATATTCCGAATTCTATTTAAGTGCATTGTACCTTACGGTGTTCTACAATTCACTTAAGTGCAACGTACCTTACGGTGTTCTACAATTCACTTAAGTGCAACGTACCTTACGGTATTTCTTATTTACTCTTACTCTACAATTCACTTGATTTTGATTTTATTTTTAAAATTCAAAAAATGATAAAAACTTATTTGATAGTTTAATTTTACAAAATTATTTTTGAAAACTATTCTTTAATTAAGAGTTTTAAAAACAAAAAAAAAACAAAATATGTTTTAGAGGTTTTGATTTTTGATTTTTTAGTTTTGAAAATTAAAAAAATAAATAAAGAAATATATTACACAAATTTGTAATATTTGTAACTTTAAAACTATTTTTAAAAGTAAAATTACCAAAAATATTTTTTGTTTTTTCTTCAAAACTATTTTTTAAATTATTTACAAAATTGTTTTTAAAAACTTATTACTAAAACTTCATTCAAACAAATCCATAAACTTTTCGTCATTTTAGAGTTGTGTTAAATAAATACTCAAATTTTAATATTATATGTGACATTATATACTATTTTCTCTGTCCTAAAATATAAGAGAAAATATAAAAAACACATTTATTTTAAAAAAAATAAAAACATTATTTTTGATTTTGATTTGTTTGAAATAAAGTGCTTAAAAAGATGTAAAAATCATTTTAATTGGTTGTTGATTATAAAAAAGATGAGAGAGAATGCAAACTAAAAATAATTTGCATTTAATTTTAGGTAAATTTTTTTGTGCCCATGATTTTAACTTGGTATCCATGAATTTTTTGGCAAATTGTATTTTAATTTTAATTTATTTGAGAATTAAATAAATAAAAAAATAATATAACATTAAATTATACTATTTAATTGGACGAGGTTATCGGTACCCAATTAAACTCAAACATGTTAGAGTTTTCACCTTAATTTTATCTATAAAAAGATGAAATAAGACCAAAAAAAAAATTAGCTTTTTCTTTTATATTTTACGGGGGAGGGAGTATTATTATCTTTCACCTATTTCTTATCACATATATTTTTCACATTTTAAAAATGAGCTTAAAGGTAGTGCACAATCCAGTGTAAAATTCTTAACACAGTCAATACATCACAACACTTGAAAATAAATACTTTAAATGTTATTTAAAAAAAAAAGTCAAACATTTATAAAAGTTAACAGTTTGAATTTCACTCACAGTGTAAAACTATTTTACTTATATTTTTCTTTAATTATATTTTTACTATATCATCGATTATTAAAAATTTCATTTTTTTTAAAATAAATAAATAAAATGTCACAAATTCAAACATTTGTCTTAATTAGACTCACTCAACTATTCACATTTATTACACCACCTTCTTTTTATTTATTTTGGTATTGACCTAACATTTTTCAATTAAAAAAAAGAGTAATGCTATTTAGTATCAAGGAAATTGGAGAAGAAATGCAAGAATGAACACATGTCACTATATTATAGGAAATTTTTTAATTTATTTTTAATTTAATTTCCTTTTTAATAGGAATCATGGGGTGGTGGTGATAATGAATGGTTGAGATTTATTCTTGTCTTTCTTGTTATGTTTTCTTAACAATAAGCATTTTCCTAAAAAAAACATTGGTCAAAAAATAAAATAAAAATAAAAAAACAAATATTAAATGTCCCATAATTTGACAGCCACTCACTCTCCTTCTTCCACCTTTAAATATCCATTGAATTGAAGAGGAAAGTTACAAAACCTACATACTCTTCCTTTACTCCACTGTCTCCTCTTTTCACACACAACAACAACACTGTTCCAAACAAAAACAACCGGGACCATGATGTTGTTTCAAACACACAACAACATCGTCATCATGTTTATGATCATGTTCTTCATCATAAACACAATCTTAGTAACATCATCATCACCATCAATTCTCCGACCTGGGTTTTACTCAAAAACATGTCCAAAAGCTGAAACTATTGTCAGAGATGTCATGAAAAAAGCACTTCATAAGGAACCAAGAAGTGTTGCTTCTGTTATGCGCTTTCAATTTCATGATTGCTTTGTTAATGTACCATCAAAATTCAATCTTTTTTTCATTCATGATTGCTTCTTTTTTTTTTTTTTGTTGATTTGGTTGATTGGTTTGTTGAATTTGTGAAGGGGTGTGATGCTTCTATGTTGCTTGATGATACACCAACGATGCTTGGAGAGAAATTGGCCCTTTCTAATATAAATTCTCTTAGATCATTTGAGGTTGTTGATGAGGTTAAAGAGGCTCTTGAGAAGGCTTGTCCTGGAGTTGTTTCTTGTGCTGATATCATTATCATGGCTTCTAGAGATGCTGTAGCTCTGGTTTGTACTATTTCTCTTTTCTTTTATGATTTATGAAAATATGACTCTTGTAGAAAATCAATAGTCACTTTTTTAGTTTGTTATTATAATTGGTATTCGAGAGCGCTCGTATGAGATGTTAAGAGATCTCTTTCCTCCCGACCCGAGAGATTAGTCTCTGAAAAAGAAATGAATTTGTTTCAATTTTTTTGCAGACAGGAGGACCTGATTGGGAAGTGAAGTTAGGAAGATTGGACAGTTTAACAGCAAGTCAAGAAGACTCAAACAATATCATGCCAAGTCCGAGAGCCAATGCGACTGCTCTCATTACCCTCTTCGAAAAATACAATCTTTCTGTCAAAGATCTTGTAGCGCTATCAGGATCTCACTCTATCGGTCAAGGTCGTTGTTTTTCGATTATGTTTAGGCTGTACAATCAATCGGGAAGTGGTAAACCCGACCCTGCAATTGATCCTCGCTTCAGAGCCGAGCTTAACAAGCTATGTCCACTTGATGTTGATCAAAACAAGACAGGAAACCTTGATGCAACTCCTGTGATTTTCGATAACCAGTATTTCAAGGACTTGGTTGGCGGAAGAGGGTTTCTGAACTCGGATCAAACACTTTACACATTTCCTCAGACGCGGGGTTTTGTGAAGCTTTATAGTAAAGATCAGAGTAAGTTTTTCAAAGCGTTTGCGGAAGGGATGGTGAAAATGGGTGACTTGCAGTCCGGTCGACCGGGCGAGGTCAGGAAGAATTGCAGAGTCGCCAATCCTCGTCCTGAGCATTTCCTGATTGAAAACAACTTGCAGGACAGTGATCTACCAATGTAAATTACATGTTTGTACTTAAAGACTAGTGGATCAATAAGATGTTATCTTAGCTTTCAATATATGAACCAAAATTATGAAATTATTATAGTTTAATGCATCATGGATAATTTCACCATATCAAGCATCTTATTCTCATCCCAATGGCAATTCACATGATATGAAGTCTCTTAAAACATATTGTGTTCTCTGATATAAAAAAGATGTTGGATTAATAAACATCCATAGGTGGTTTAGGATGAATACAATGGGCCATAGCCGGTAGCATTAATTTCAAGTACATAGAAAGTGATTTGGAGGAAGTGGTTGTAGTGTCCACACATTTGGAATATACTTGAGTTACACTCAATCAATGTTGCAGAAAATCACGGTACCTTGGAAAAGAAACTTTATTCTTTTGTTGGAATATTCTCTGTGAAGGCAGTGGAATATTTTGGGAGAAACTTTCTCCCTCACTCTAAAATAAATCACTTAAAATAAAAACTTATTCCAATTTCATGGCTATAAGTAACTCCTAATCACATGACAGTAACTCTAAAGGTTGTTTCAAAACTCTGAATAAAGCAAAATACAAACCAGTGAAGGTTATGCTGGTACAGAGTAAACAGACTCAAACTTCTAACGACAGCCGAGTAGGGTTGTTGTATCAAGTTAAAACCGAGTTTTCGTAAAAGTTATTTACATTAATTGTTTTGCTTACAGTTTTAATAGATCTTAAATGTGACAAAATTATGAGAGAAAAGAATGCGAGTAGAACGAAAAGAAAAAATGGATGAATTTTGTATATGAGTGGAAAGATAATGAAAAGGAAAACCGAGAAAAATGTTCCCTAAAGATAATGAAGACCAATGCATTGAAGTTGTCATCATCATATCTCAAGGTTAAGAGGAATAATCATTATTTCAACTTTTCAGATCTTCTACATCAGCAAATAAATAGGACAATGGGATTGGGGAAGAGAAAAACAGTACTAGTACCATTTACACACAGTTGCAAATCAAGAACAGAAATTACAAAGTACTAACAATAATTCAAATGAATCAACTGGAGAAACCATAGTTAAACATGTAAGGAAACCTGATGACTTTTACTATATTGTTTCTTTCTTGCTACTCATTTTAAGATCAATATGTCATTATTGTATGAATGAAAAGTGCTGGTAAAGTAGCATCAGTCACTTGGACACTCTTTTCAACACTCACTATCTTAATTAGTGAAGTTTATGTAGGGCCCGCCACTTTATGTGGGACCTATTCCCAAAATGACAGGACCAACATCAATTTTATCCAATAAAGAGAGTTAGAATGAGTGTTGCTCACACTAGTCTTCTTTATGAATTTATGAGTAAACTTAATCCATAGCCCACCAGATCATTCCCAGCAGTTGCAGAAACATTCAAATTTCCAGACTCAAGTTCTTAGAAACCTCAATCTTCTTCGTACACCGTGCTTATAGTCCCGGACGGTCTTTGATTGTTTCCCGCCCTGCAAAGTTTATATTAATAACTGACAGCAATCTTAATCTCATAATTGACTGATAAAATCCAGCCAAAGGGAAAGGGAGGCGAACCCCCATTCAACCCAAATTAGGGGTTATAAAATCCAAAGTAAGGAATGCAAAGAGTAGAAGTAAATGGTTGCAACATCACCTCTCCTATTGAATTAATCCACCAATAACAAAGTATAAGAGTCAAAATGTTTGTAGAAGAAAAAGTAACATAAAAAAAAAAATGCACAATCTATTAATCATATGATAAAATATGAGTTTCATCCAAGGCATAAAAGAAAGACCTAAGAATCATTGATGATACAACTGTATTGTAACCTTTACTTACTAACTAAAAATAGTACATGTTGGAAAAATCATAATAGTGACGATAACAAATCCATATCCATCGGTGATACAATCTGGCCGCGGAGCTTTGTACATCAACTCTCCTCTATCCAAGAATGAATAACATAACATGGAGATATAATAAAAATTAAAATCTCCACAATATAAGAGCGCATGATCAAATCAATGATTGAACGATCAAAGAATGTTACACTGCTACCTCAATCAAAAATCCTCTCCCCGGTAGAAAACAACACGAATATCACAGAACTAAAAACACACAAAAGTCCAGGAATGAAAAACACTGCCCTCCAACTTTCCGGACTCGAAAGATCCAAATCAGACGCCTTAGCGGCTTCGAGCAGTTTCCCCGTAAGATCAACACCAACAATACCAGCCAAAGTACCAGCCGTATTCGAAACACCCATCACAATTCCAGCATACCTCGGAGCAATATCCATATGATTCACCGCAAACCCAGCTCTACCAAGCGCCAAAAAACCAAGAGCCACCGAAGAACAAAACACAGCACCAGCCGAAGTTCTAAAACTCGGTATCACAACCAACGCAAACGAAGCAACTAAAAACCCAACCGTATTCAAAAACTTCCTCGTCCTAGTCACCGACATTATCCTCCTCGTAATCAAATAATCAGCAACAACACCACCAATATTTGAAAACACAAACATATTCAGATAAGGCAACATTTTCGACGAACCCATTTCATGAAGACTAAGCTTAAGCCCTAATTCAAAATAAGTCGGCAACCAATTCATCAACACATACAAAGCATAATGAAAAGTAAAATTATTAACCACAATAGCCCAAACAGGTAAACTAGTCATAATCTTCCCCCAAGGAATCCCAACTCCAGTCTTCTTAACACCATTTCTCTCAACTCCAGTCTCCACATTTCGATCCGAAACCTTCCTATCGAGTTTCTTATTAACCGGCAAAAGCGATTCCCCGGCTCCCGAAGCCGAAGCTTTAGGATCAGAAGCATATCTAAACCAAATCATGGACCAAACAAATCCCAAAAACGCTTCAGCAATAAACACAGATTGAGGACCTTTAAACTTAACCAAACTCGGAAGAAACAACATCCCCAAAGCAGCACCAAGATACATACCCGAAGTAGTCAACGAAACCGATCTAGATCTCTCATGAGGCGGAACCCACTGAGCTAAAACAGTATGAATCGAAGGAAAAATAAAACCTTGCGCAACCCCAACAAGCAAACGCGCGGTAACAAGAATTAGGGTTCTGTTCGGATCTAAGGGAAGAAGCGCACACGTTGAAGACCATAATAGAAACGAAAGTAAAAGAACCTTTCTTCCACCGATTTTCTGCGCGAAGTAGCCTCCGGGAACTTGCGAGAAGGCGTAACCGTAGTAAAAAGTCGACAAAATTGTACCTTTTGTTGATTGGCTAACTCCGGCGGCGTCGGCGGCGACGGTGTAGGCGATTGAGAAGCCGACGCGTTCGATGTAACAGACTGAGGTGCAGATGAAGGTTAGGAGTACGATTAGGTATCGAACTGGAAGATTCTTGATCTTCATTGTTGTCATGAATTATTGAATTGTGAAGAGCAATTGGAACTACATGAGTGTGATTGGTGTTGATTGTGGAAGAAAGTGAAGTTTTTTTTGTGATGTGATTGGTGATTTTGATTTGGATTGGGATTTTGGGATTTTGGAATTAGGTCAACTGAAAGACTCTGAAACTGAACACTGAAAGGTTAACGATGAAGCAGAGACAGAATCAGAGAGTGGGTGAGTAAAACGGCGTGTTTTTCTAGCGTTTTGTCTTGATAGGACTAATGAATTGAAAATTGGGGTGTGTTTTGATATGATAGTGTGAGCTAAAAACATTGATTGAGAAATAATGATAAAGTAAGAATCTAAATCTAACTTTTGGTTTGGTTGATATAAATCTAAATCTCACTTGATGAATAGTCTACCTATAGTTTTCATTGGATTCTTGTACATTTAATGAAATTTAAATTTAGCATAATACTTGTTTAATTTGAGATTAAATTGTACATTCATTAAATTTTATTTGTATAGATGTTTTAAGATAGATCCACTATTACAATGAGTGATCTAGTACATCATTTTACACATATTAAAAAAGTGAAAAAGTAAGGGAGATGATATTGTTTTTACTATAATATCCTTATAATGTATTGAGAATGGTGAACTTTTTAATAATTAGAGGGTAGAATTGGAAAAAATGTATTGAAAATAGAAATTGGTCATTCATTTGAGCTATTTTTTATCACCACCGATTTAGTCTGGTTTGGGGGTCAGTTCTGGCATCAAGTAGTTTCAGACCCCTCCCGATCGCAGTTGCGGGAGATCGAACCATGGTTCTCTTTACCAAGTCTAACGCCATTCATTAATCACCACTAAACCAACTAACGATTGGTTAGATCCACTATCTTCTTCTGATTATGTATCACAACATAAAATAACCTGTACTTATGGAGATCCACGAATTTGACTAAAAAAATCTGCTTTGATAGAATTTGAGAATTTCTCAATTATAAAATACTAAAATGTGTCATATAATGGAGACACTAATACCCATCTAAAATTCGACCTATTTATTTTATAATGTAATTTATTATTTAATTTTGATAATTTGAAATATTAAATATATGGTCAATTCTTTCTTTGATATTTTAATTTATACTATTTTATTATTTGAAAAATTGGAATGATATGTAAGAAATCTTTTAAATTGTTTTACTTTATTATTTAAAATATAATATGATGCAAAAAAATAAATATTTCTATTTAAGAAAATAATTTTACTACATGGATAATGGCTAGTTGGTGTCCTATCTGATTTCCAAATCAAACACTTGCAACAGCAACAACCATCTTATAACTCTTGAATGTGCATCTTTATTTGTCAATAAATACTTATTTAGAAAATTTGTGAGAAGTCTTTGATATATATAAATCATGTATATAATCAATCATTTCTAAAAAAGCTTTTCACTCTTTTTACTAATTTTGGAGGTGGAAACATCTCAATACCTCAATTTTTATTTGGTCAACTTTCAAAAAAAAAAAATAGAAATCTTGTGCCCCAATATTATACGCTTTTTAAGCATAAAATAACATTTTTCTCTATTAAGAACTAAATTGATTTTCTTCATATATCTTAAATACTTGCCTCAAATTTTATAAACACTTATGAAAATATTATTCAACCAATGAGAGAAATCATCCATAAATATTTCAAAAGATTTTTCAATAAAATGGACAATCATGCACCTTTTAAACAGCGTTTTTCTAAAGTAAAATATTTCATAAAAGCATGTAAAAATAGTATTTTCTTGATCCTCACTAGCTATATCGATCCGGTCATACCCTAAGTAGTATTAAAAAACAATAAAATTTTAATCTTGTCAACTTATCCAACATATATATAATCAATGAATGGAAATAAGAAGTTACCATTCTTAAATCCTTTGTTAAACTACATGGAATCCTTGAAAACCATCCAACATGTTATAATTTTGGTGATGGTAGCTTTGTTCTTTCAATTCTTCAAGATCTTCTTGCAATTGATCCATCTCATTAAAATGTTCAAACATCGATAACTCTATTGCTTAAAGATCGATAACCTAATCTGCCTAATAAAAAACTGTAAAATCAAACGGAACTAAATTAAAACTGTAAAAAATCACATTTAATTCATATGTGTTTGGGTCATTTTTAACAAAACCGTGCGGTTCAGTTTGATTTGTATTTTACAAATCAAACTAAATCTGTTAAAAAATCTTATTAACTAATATAGATTTTTAAAATAAAAAAAATTGAGAAATCATCTAGTATTATATGTGTATTTTATCATATTTTTGATTGATATTTATTTTAATTTATATATCATAAAAAAATAAAATATTATTCATTTATAAATACTATTTTGACAAAATATATTTTATCGTATGCTGTGTTAGATTTATTTACGAATGCAAATTCATGTATATCATTCTTTAGACTTAAGATAAAATTGTAAATATGTATCAAATCATAAACTTATTTTGACAATTATAAACTTTTTTATGGTAATGTATAAACGATTAAACACAAAATTATATTTTCCTCTATATGTGTATGTATGGTTCAATAATTTTTTTTATAAAAAACTGAACCAACCTCAATCACATTAGTTTGGTTTGGTTTGTTTCGGTTTTATTTTTGAAAGTCAAGCAAACCACACTTTTTTCTCTTACGTTTTAGATAATTTTTAATTTCAAAAATCGACAAAACACCACCGTGAACACCCTAGTATCACATGGTGGGGACAGACTCTTATTAGTTCTTTGAATCATTTATAAGCCTCAAATAGAGTTTTATTATTGGTTTTCTTAAAATTTGAGATGGAATTCCTCTTTTTCCATTCCTTTTCTTTTACCAATGAGTTTAGCTAGACTATGGCTCTATCTATCAAAGATTAAGGGAACACCCTACACTTGAAAGCATCTTCTTCCACACTAGGATTTTTGAAATTGTCATCAACTTCATAAAACAACTTTAGATATGTGTGCGGGTCTTTAATTGGTGCTCCACTAGTAAATGACTTGAAACAATTGGAACATTTTTTACTTGAACTCAAACTGGCCTATAGGGATTTTAGACTTGATAATGACATCAAGCTTATTACTTCTGATCACCAATTCAATCATTACTCTGCCATATCTTCTCGCACAGTTTCAAACCTCTAAGAATATGAAGGATAAGCTCAATCCATAATAATAGTAGATGAACACTAGGGGCGGGTGCAAGTATACAGGTTTGGGAGCAAGAAGCAAAAATAAAAAGATAGAAAGTATTTTAATACTCTTCATTCATTCACATATAAATATGTTATTGCCACCATAAATTAATATTTGAAGTAAATGAACGTAGAAAGAGTCGGGTTATGGATAAAAGCGCTGAAGAATAGATATGGGGAGGCAGAGGTTGTGAGAGGCGATGTTGGTAGTAGAGATTCAAGTTGGTGGAAAAATATTTGTGAGATAGATATAGGATCATGGGAAAATTCAACTTATTATTCTGTTACAGAAATGTTTAAGGCTTTAAATGTTGCTGAATCGGATCAATCCTCTTTTTCCTGGCCTAAGCTTTGGCATAAAGCAGTACCATCAAAGATTTCTTGCTTTGGCTGGAGGCTATTCCAGAATAGCCCAGCGACCAAAGACAACCTATTTAGGAGGAATGTCATAGGGCAAGGATCCACAAGATGTATAGGGGGCTGTGAAACGGACGAATCTATACCTCACTTGTTCTTTGAGTGCAAATTTTTTTCAGGTATTTGGCATTTAATCTGCAAATGGCTTAAGATATCTACAGCTTTACACAGAGAAAGTAGGGAACATTTCGCCCAATTTGAAGGCCTGATCGGAGGTGACATGGAAGTTGCGTCGAAAGTCAGAGTCATATGGTTCGCCGGAATATGGAGCATATGGAAAGCCAGGAATGCCAAAATTTTCAGCAACAAAGACACGGTCCAGGAAAAGGTGTTCGAAGACACTATAGATCTTTCATGGAGGTGGTTGTCATCAATTAACATGGACGTACAATTCAACTATGCGCAATGGAGATCAAATCCTAGGATTTGCCTCGGGCTCTGATTTTTCAGAGGATAACATGCATGGTTCTGGTGTGGAACTGGTTCGGTTATGGTAATTTTTTCATCTGTAAGATCTGGCTCCTGTTAGAATGCTGAGTGTTTCTAGCACAGTATCGGCAGGTGTAGTAGGAAAAGGCTTGTGAGGCAGTTCGGCTACGTCGATATAATTCTTGCCTGGAACTTTAATATGATAACTCATGGCTTGATGTCGTTGATGCTTTCTGCTGAAGGTTTTTTGTTGTGTCATCAAAGTGCAATGGTTCTGCGTGAAGAATCAAGTTTCGGTAGCTTTTGCTGTCTGAGTTGAAAACTTTTCAAATAATTTTAGGTTTGAATGATGTATTGGAGTTAGAGTGTCGTGGATCGCATAGCTAAGGTGTGTTACCTTTTCTGTTATACTGGGTATTGGTAGATTAGCTGTGTGGTATTGAATTGCTGTTTGGGTGAGGATGCTGTTAATTTGAGATTCTCAGGATTCAGGTCCGTCCAATCGGCATTCGAAGTATCTTATTGACAAGAATTGGGCTTCGGGTAGTAACGGTCTTGGCAATATCCATAAAACTTTGTTTTGTTAGTTTTCTGTTCAGGTTTAGGGAGAACCAGAATTATAGCTTTGGTGTAATTGTCTGGTTAATTATGGAACATTTTGGCTGAGATTGTTTAGGCCTGTAGCTCCTCAGGATTTTTAATTGCCATCCTGTTAGTAGGCTGCTATATCATTTGTAATGGCATGGCTCATGCCTTATGTCTGCATTTTTAATAAAATTTCTTTTGCTGTTTCAAAAAAAAAATGAACGTAGAAAGTGGTTACAAAAAACAAAATGACACTATTTTATTATATGATATATCATTCTAATTTTTATTACTACTTTAACTCTAAGCACACAAGTTTATACAATAAATTATATTTTGAAAAAAAAAATCATATTAAATATTATAGATTATTATAAAGAATTGTGTTTACAAATTAGTATATTTTGTTAAAATTTTAAATATTTAATTAAAAGAATATGATTGATTTTTTACCATATATATATTACTGATTATGTGACACAAAAGTCTTGCAAAATTAAGATAGATACATTTCAGCTAATTGTACCTTTGTGTAGTCAAATCGACTCACGTGTAATATAGAATGCATGACCGTATATTTGACTTTTCAACATATATATTAACGAAACTACTTACTTATCAATCTAGCATATGTCATCATATTAACATTTAACATAGATGGTTCTAGAGATGCATATCTGTATTCACACCAGATAGTATCTCAAGATGCATATATATAACTAGACCAAAAAGTAAGTTTTAAGTTTGTTTTAGTGATGCTCGGATGAAATTGACGATATAGTAAAGGTATACTATGATGAATTAGACACAATCGATATGTAGAAAATGACATGTATAAAGAATAAATCTAAAGCACACAAAAAAATTGAATTAAGTCAAAATGAATACAATAGAAAATAAATCCAAAGTACGAATACTATAAACCATTGTGCATGACAAACTCGGCCTTGGGACCCCTTGTTCCTATAGTGCCTCCTGTGTCTCCACCATCATGGCATTTACAACTTTCCTCTCCTTAGACTCATCCATAAAGAGTCCTTTATCAATACATGTTTGTCCAATCTCTGTGATACAGCGACATTTAGGCAACACATCAACAGCATGATCTACCCTAGCCTACTCCTCATCTGGTATCTCCAAGTGAGTTGGCCTCGGTGGATCTCCTGGAGCATCATGTATCATATAAGGATGTGACACCCTAAAGAACCACCAGATGTAACTGTCTACGTGTAGCAACCTGCCCTAAAAGTTAAATTTAGAGTCGCCACCTATTCTACCAGGGCGAATAGGAAACCCTACGCCGTATAAAGAGTAAAGGTTTGTGGCTAAACATAAAGAAAGGTAGCAGAAAGTTAATAGGGTAAATGACAAGATTTAAACCTGATTAGAATTTTAAGGAAGGGGACTCGCCTTGTTGCCAAGTGCCTACGTATCTCCTTAGGGAGAATCAGAGTCAACGTAGTTCGGGGCAGGGTTGTACGCCTTAGAATCTGATATGAAGTGGTTTGAAGGTATTTTGAATTACCTTATCGTAGTTTTGAAATACGAAGTTCGCAAGGTATTTTGAATTACCTTATCGTAGTTCTGAAATTCGCAGTATTGAAGAGATGAGTTTTGAGTGTGAGTGTTTTAAGTTTGGCGTACAACCCTGGTTTAATATGTTACCGTTGGTTGCGATGATCAATAGGTTTGATCACCACAGTTAACGGATTGAATGAAGGATTGCTAACCATTCTAATCGATAGATTCGATTATCACGAATATCAAATGAATGTATTTTAAATAATTTAAATTATTAATTTTATCATTACCTCTCATAATCAATAGATTTGATTATTACATGATAACGAATTGAGTATGCTAATCATCGTAACCAATAGATTTGGTTAAAACCATTTAGCAAAATAAATGTATTTGAATTATATTTATTTCTCACCAATGGGACTATTAGATATAATCGGATTGAAGAGAACATTGATAAATTAATCAAGAATCGATTGAATAAGAATTAATGTTTTTGCCAAATGGTAGTGGGATTGGGCAAACCCTAATGCATTGATAACCTTTCTAGGGTTTTTTGTGATTTTTATTATTAAAGTTAAATTAATTAAAACGAAATAATCGAAATAATCGGGGAATATTATAATCCTAAACCCTAATCCTAATTATATTATTAACTTAATTCTTAAAAAATAAAAAAATCAAATTATATACATATAGCAAATATATTAATTTCAATTATTAATTACACAAACTAATATAAAACAAATAAAAAAACCTGGGGCTCAATCATGTGCAGTGCATCCCAGATAGTCCATGGTGGATCTGCAGACCCACACGCATCAGATCTGATAATGGTGGGATCTTGTGGTTGCTGTAGGAGGGTGTACGGTAGCTTTTCGTGGAGTGCGCTCATGGGATTTGTAAATTGGTCAGCATAAAACAAGTTAAGAAAATAAAGAAAAAAAACACACTTGACCTGGGGATCGAACCCATGTCCTTTTGATTATCACCAAGCGCTTCAACCATCCGGGCCAGTTTTCCACGCTGAAAAGTAATTGCACTCAATACCATAAATATGACATAAGCTTTGTCTTAAAATTTTAAATGGAAAAGCGCGCAAACTTTGAATGATCCAATGACACAGCGCCACGTCGTCGTCTTCCTCGTGGGGGACCTGTAACTATTCTCCAGATTCGCTACGAATTAACTGCGGCTTTGTTCGTAGCCACTTCACCTGTTATTCAAAACAGACTCATACATGTACGAAACTTAAAATTAAAACCATACCCAGACTCGTCTTGATCATACGAACCTAATAGCACCTGCAATAAAGCCTAATTCGAACTAAACCAGAAAGTCCTCTTTCAAGAACTCGCAAACCCTAACATGGAGAATGGTCATATACACGAGTAATCATCAAATTAAACACCCAACAATGATCTAAACATCATCACGAACGTATATACGCAATCAAAACATGCTAACAACGGATGTATGTAGGAAAACGAAATTGAGATAAAAGGTGAAAAAACGTGACTTAGAGGAGGCGATTCTGAGTGCCTCAAACCTTGCTAGCAATTGGAATCGATTCAAAGATACTCCTGGCACGTGTTTGAATCTCTAGAAGCCTCTGGATTTCCTTCAAACTCCCCAACCAAATTCCAAATTTTCTTGACTTTTTTTGGTTCCGTATCACTGTTCCTGGCTGCAAAACCTTGTCTCCAATCCCCCTGCTTCTGAATCGATCTAGGTATTTATGGGGAATGGAATAGGTCAACAAAAACATGTTAAATCTCCATCTTTTGATATATTGAGATTTGATTTAAAAAGGATATTGAAACTTTCTAATTTAGTCACCAATCAAACAAGTCAACCCTCAATCAAGCCTTTCACGATTTCTTCAGCATATTTTAAGCTTCTAAACAAATCCCAAATATCATTCATGATTTAATCCATTTATTTCATATTTTTAATGATTTATTTAATATTTAAGTGAATAAAGATTCAAATAAGTATAAATTAAAAATCCTAAAAATAACATGATGGATTTAAAGGTCTCCCTTAAGGTCTTGGGCCTGTTTAGAATCAAGGAACTTTGGCCGATTAGTCAAAAATTTGAAATTTGCCAATTATGGTTTCTCACTTTTCTTGAATTTTAACCAACTTGTGCACATCATATCTCCCTCAATTTTAGTCGTATGAATGCATTCTTGGACTTTTTAAAAAGCTTAAAGAGTCCTTTAAAATCTCCTTTTGGTTTCATCTCAACTGAAGTTTCCATGCTCAAGTTATGAGCTTTGACCCAAAAGGTGTTTTTGTTGACTTTTTGGAGGACCTATAATCTCTTTGACCATATCTTTCAAGTGATGCATTTCTGGCCTTGGCATGTGAGAGACAAAGTTATAGAGAATCCAATTTCCTTCAGAATAGGCTTTGGTTGGGAAATTTTTGATACTCCATGTGAAAGTTATGGCCAGTCAAAGTTGAGTTGACTTTCTCCTATAAAAACCCTAATTTGAACCTTTTGACTTTGTTCATTTCTGAGTTTTTATTAATGGATCATGATCAACCTTTGATCAAATGATGGATATAACCTTAAATAATTTATGTTGACCAAAAGTCTTGAAGTTTGACTGTATTTTGACTATAGTTGACTTTTAGGTCAACATAGTCGATTACTGGTCATCTGAGCCATTGAGCGGGCAATCCTTGGAATAGAAGCTTGACTTTTGACATGGAGATGCCTTTGAGACATATGAGATACCTTGAGATCCATTTGAGGCCTTAGAGATTCAAACTCTTTTGATAAAGTGTAAACCCTAATTTAGGATATGAGAGAGTGACTTGAGAAAACCCTTGAACCTTGAGTCATTGAAGATGAAAAGAGGAGGGCAAATTTTGGGGTATGACACTACGTAGCTCCAATCACTCTCAGTTATGGTATTTTGTGCCTCCGATCTGATACCAGATGATTAAGATAACCTTCAAACATAACATTCATATATTTGTGTGTCATAATGAGAGGAGCAGACACAGAAGGGTCTCTGGGAATGTACTGCATGTAGCCAAACTGATGCATGACGCGCTCAGGAAGATGATGAGCAAACGCCAGACGTCAACCGCAAGCCAATCATCTTGAATATAAGACTATGTCATTAAAGAGATGTGTCTCATGGTGATCGACGTAAGAATGGAAGTGTATATCCTCTACTACCAAGCGGTCAAGATACACTTTCAACGGTTATGTCGCCCGATTCCCTCTGAGTTGGGTGAAAGCAGAAGCATGTGGCATATCCTTAGTATAATTCAGTACACCTGACCAACTGGAGATGCGATCTAGAAGACCAAGAAATGTTTATTAGACGATAGGTTGCGATCTAGAAGGGTCAATAGACCATAAATAAAGTTTTCTTATTAAAAATTCTCTTTTAAAAATGTTTTAACTATGGCGTTCGGAAACAATCCCGGATTGACACTCGTCTATCACGAACTGTTATCAAAAAGACTGGATATGCATTAACCAATAGAACAAGTACGTAAGATGAGAAAGACAAACAATATATTTTTAGGAAATTGCATTTGAATATAAATCACACAGTAGTAACTTGTTTCCAATGAAATAATACACAAAAACCGACTTAAGCAATTTGTTGAACATTTTGTGCAATTGAGTCAAACCAATATTTTCTTTCTATTTTTTGATATGATAAACCAATTACAACCACGTATATTTTAATCAATTCAACAAAATTGTTTGAAATATTAGACAAAAAATCAATCTTTATGTTTAAATCGCACAATCAACGGTTTGACAATTTGCACATAAATGTAAATGAGAGAGGGAGAGAGAGAGAGAGAGAGAGAGAGAGAGAGAGAGAGAGAAGTATTTGTTTAGGCAGTTCTCCAATCGGTCTCTCTATGGGTACGTTTATCCCCAATTCCAAAAAAATTGAGATAATGAAAAATTAATCTTGGCAAATGTAATTTACAAGAGAAAAAACAGCAATCTAACCCTCCAAACCCTATGTTTGATGTTGATCCTAACTTATTATTTTCCTTTGATCTTGAGCTAGATCAAGTAATATGATACTTCCAATTTGATCCTCTAGTTATCGTAACTCCTTCGATATAACCATTTTCTTCGACGTTTTCACTCAGATGAATCCAATTTGAGAAAGTATGGTGATCCAAGATTACCAAAGTGATCCTCCGGTTACCGTTACTCCTTTGACAGAAACCCCTGTTCTTCAAAGCTTTCACTCGAAATAATCCAAATTGCGCAATTTTGTGGAAAAAAACTCATAAATCAATCTTTTATCTTGGAATAAAACCCCAATGGATTAATCTTGAAACCCTCGCAGAATTTCTAACCCAATTGATTATAATGAATCCAAATTAAAACTTATAAAACTATCTCAAGATCACACAACAAAAATTATTATGTGTAGTTGTTGTATGTATATATGCATTGAGGGAATGAAGATGATGAAACAATTTTGCGTATATTTTTGGTTTCAATGATGAGAAATGATGCATGAATGAATATATATATATGTGTGAGTGTGTGAAAGAATGAAACTGAAAAATATAGGGTTGCAAAATTACAAAATTGGACATTTTGAACAGTGAGAGTCTACTCATTCGAAGTGGGAGTCGACTCCTAAGGGCAAGGAAGTCGACCCATACTGCCTGGGAGATAACTCCAAATGGACATAAATTTTTTGAGACATATGCTTCAGTAGGAGTCGACTCATAACACGTGAGGGTCGACTCCTTCATTTTATGTATTGACTCCAAAGACCTATGGGTCGACCCATACAGGACAGAGAATTAAAATGCAAAAAAGACTTCTAGTGGGAGTCGACCCACGTCTCGAGGGAGTCGACTCCTTAATATTGTGTCGACTCCAAGACTCCTATGAGTCGACTCCTTTTTGACAGAAAGTTTTCTTTCAAAAGGCTATCAAAGGGAGTCAGCTCCTAGCACAAATGAGTCGACTCCAAACATAATTTTTCACCCAAAAAATGATATTTTTTTACATTTTTAACTTGTCCACATGCTTTTGACTTGTTCCTTAAGTGTCCTAAGATGAAAGTGCAACCTAGATATAGAGAGATAAGGTTCAATATATAAATACTACATATTACCTAGTTTTGACATCATTCAAAAACATCTAAGATATGATATTACACTCACAATGTTACCGTCAATAGTGTGATACTTTGTATCACATGTTTCATCTTCCATATACAACCTTTGGATAACCTAGAATGCAAGTAGACTAAATAAATGGCCCCCCAGTTATACTCATAGATCCACTCAAAGTCATTGAAGTATCATAGGTAGATGACATCAACATAAGTGGCACTCTTGTCCATAAAAATGATAGTGCCGACAAAATACAACATGTATGCTCTCATAGTATACACTCTATATGCACTACCTGCAGTGACAAGTTTGATGGGCCTCTTCTGAACCCCTATGGTGCCTCTACTGCCTCCTGGACCTAGGGTGCCTCTGCTGCCTCCTGGCCCTGGACGCCTTATGTACCATTGTTGTCTCCTGGGCCTCGGGTGACTCAGGTGCCTCTAGTGTTTGATGTACCTCTAGTAACCAAAGTACCTATGTTGTCTCGTGTGCTTGAATATGTTAACTCTATTGCCTACAGGAATATGGAGGCAGTGATGCATGAGGAGGGGACACTTGTCTCCTTCTAGAAGAGGAATAAGAAGACATAGATACATGAGCACCAGAAGCTGGCGCGTTCACATCAGTTGGGCTAGAGGTAATAGGAGTCTACGATAGTTAACTCTTTTCCCTCCGAACAGATGTAAAGTTGTACGTAGGTGAAATGGTGTCTGAAATGGATTGGGATTGGGACGTTGACTTAATGTCTTATATGGATCTTGAAAGCGTGATTAAAAGTCAAGGATATGGAAATATAAAGTGTCTTTGGTATTGGAACCCCGTGTTTTCATTTACTCGAGGCCTTCAACCGTTGAATAATGACCAAGATGTTCTAACCTTTATTGAAGATGTTAAAGGACATAATATTGTCGATGTTTATGTTGAACACCCAATTGAAATACCTGATTTTGTTGAAACGGATGAAGTGAATGTGGAGGATGCGCAAGCTGATGAAGTGAATATGGAGGAAGTGCAAACTGATAAAGTGAATGTGGAGGCTGATGAAATAAATGTGGATGATGTGCAAGCTGTAACGACCGTTTTTCTTTAATTCCTTATTTATGTGAATTAATTGTGATCTATGTGTTAGTTATATGCTTAATTGATTTTATGTTGTTTTATTTGGGAATTATTGGTATATAATATAAGATAGTAAGTGTGGTTGATAATTGGGCCTAACTTGGTATTAGTAAGTGAGGGGTGTTAGTTAGAGCCCATTAGTAATTTAAGATAGTAAGGGTTTAACTAAAACAAGGGTTTTAGAGGAAATAGAAATTAGAAGTTCATTTTAGGGTTTTTGGTGAAAGAAGAGAAGAGAGGAGAGAAAGAGGAGAATCTCAAGGTTGAAGATAGAGTTGGCTTCAATCCAAAACCTAAGGTAAGGGTGGGATTCTTTCATGCTAAAGGGATGTATGATGATGTTTTGGGTGGGGTTTTGATTATATATTGTTTTCCATGATTGTGTAGAAATTGAATAGAGATTGTTAGAGTTTATATTAGACTTCTATGAAATTGTGAATCTAAGCATGATTGAAGATGTTATGATGTTAGAAGACCCATAATAGGTGTTATAATTGTGTCTATAACATGTATTCTATTGATATTCGTGATGCTTGGTGTTTTCCAACTTGATTGGGTTGAGTTTAGGGGTTTTTGGATGGGTATCGTATGCTGTTTTCTGTGTTTGGGGTTTTCTGAAAATCGCCAGTTCGCGCCGCGAACCACTGTTGGCGCCGCGAACCTCTTGGCAGAAACTTGGGAAAAACTGGATCTGCTCAGTTCGCGCCGCGACCCCTTGTTGGCGCCGCGAACTGCTTGGCAGAAAGTTAGGGATTTTTGGATTCGCTCAGTTCGCGCCGCGAACCTTGTTGGCGCCGCGAACCCTATTTTGCAGAATTTTTCCTAAACTTTGAAATGATGTAACTTTTGAACCGTCACTCCTTTTTAAGTGACGTTTGAACCTATGCGAAGCTATAATTGAGACCTCTCTAATGAATGTGATTTAGGAATGCTTATAAATCTTTTAATCCTTCTTTAAATGTATTTGTTTGATGTTATGATTTGTGTGGTGAAGTGGTGTGTTGTTGTATGATGATGCAACGTAGCGACGTGATTGGGAAGTGGTGAATTACTATAAAAGTAATGATGTTTAGTCGGTATTTGTGATGTATTTGTGAATGTCGTGTTTGTATGGATGTTACATTTAGTGAGTCACATCCATTGCATAAAGAGACGGTGGCCTTAATGGTAAAAAAGTGACGGTGGCCTTATTGGCAATTAGCGACGGTGTGCCCAATGGCAAATCTTGAGACGTGGGAGTTTTACTCCAAATGGTACCACATGCATTTGCATAAGTCGAGTCACATGTGAATTGCATTCGAGTCTTACTTGATTATGATGTGGTGACTTGATGATGAGATGTTTGTTGCGATTGTGTGGAATTTTACTTGCGAATTGTATCTATCGTCATAGTCGAATTGATGACATTGTTGTCGTTTCTTATTTGATTATGTGATGTGAAATTGTTGTATTGAGTATTGTGGTGAGAGGTGGTGACCAATGTATGATCTTTTCTCTTGCTTGGAATGTTATCATACGTTTCTTTATAATGAATGATATCTCACCCCTTATGTTTGAATGTTACCCTCCGTTGGTAACGTGCAGGTAACGACGTGGAGTAGCCGTGTACCTTATAGCTCGAGTCGGTGTGTCAATGCTTTGATACGTAGCACTCGGGGGGAATGTTTGCGATACTTGCTTGTGTCTTGTTTTATGTTGATTATCTTTTCTTGAACTTTGATGTTGCGTCTTGTGGAGACGTTTTGGACACATTGTGCCATGTTGGCAAGGACATATGTTGATCTAGATATGTGTTATTATTTGGATTCCGCTGCAATATTATGAAGTTGTTTGGATTTAAAAGATTGATGAATTATGAGTTTCCTCTGATATAAGTGTTATGTATCCATGTACTTTGAGCATGAATTGTAGTTTTGTTTAAGTCGAATATGTGATGCCTCAAATTAGTTGCTTGTTTCGATGTTTTATACTCTGATTTCTCTTATTAATTGAGGGGTAGATTTGGGGTGTTACAATAGTGGTATCAGAGCCTGGTTTGTCTTGTCCGGCCATGTGTCGTAGTGTGGTCTAACAACGTTGTATTGTTGCTTTGTGCTGATTGCTTTTGTGTTGTAGTGAAGAGTTGAGATGGCGGGAAGGAATGATGCTGCAATAGCTGCTGCTTTGGAAGAAATGGCTCAAGCTTTGGAGAACCAACCGAATGGTGGGGAGAGTGATGCTTCTCGGAGTTTGGCTACCTTCCAAAGAGAGAACCCTCCTGTGTTTAAGGGAACTTATGATCCTGATGGCGCATTGACATGGCTTAAGGAGATTGAGAGAAATTTCCGTGTCATGGATTGCACTCCTGAACAGAAGGTTCGGTATGGGACTCATATGCTAGTAGTTGAGGCGGATGATTGGTGGCTAGAGACCCGTAGGATATTGGAAGCGAGTGGTGAAGAGATCTCTTGGATTGTGTTTCGCATGGAGTTCTTAAGGAAGTACTTTCCTGAAGATGTCCGTGGCAAGAAGGAAATTGAATTCCTTGAGCTAAGTCAAGGGAACAAATCTGTTGTGGAGTATGCTGCTAAGTTTGGTGAATTGGCTAAGTTTTACCAATACTATGATGGGCCGAATGGTGAGTTTTCCAAGTCCATTAAGTTTGAGAATGGGTTGCGTCCGGAGATTAAGAAGGCGATTAGTTACCAGAAGATTCGCATCTTTGCTGATTTGGTTGATTGTTGTCGGATCTATGAAGAGGACAACAATGCTCATTATCGTGTGATAAGTGAGAAGAGGGGAAAAGGTTATCAAGGTCGTGGTAAGCCTTATGACGCTTCGAGTGGAAAGGGTAAGCAGAAAGTTACTGATGGCAAGAGAACTAGTGGGGGAGATGCACCTGCTAGTGTTACGTGCTTCAAGTGTGGCAAGGTTGGCCATAAGAGCACTGTGTGTACTGCTGGTGCCATGAGGTGTTACCATTGTGGAGAGATTGGACATACGTCACCTGCTTGCAAGCATAAGCAGATGGTGTGTTTCAACTGTGGTGAAGAAGGACATATTGGAAGCAAGTGTCAGAAGCCAAAGAAGGAGCAATCTAGTGGAAAGGTGTTTGCCTTGTCGGGAACTCATACCACTAGTGAGGATTCACTCATCAGAGGTACTTGTTTCATTAATAGCATTCCTTTAATTACTATTATTGATACCGGTGCTTCTCATTGCTTTATATCTGCTGATTGTGTTAATCGATTGGGTCTTATGTTGTCTGCTATGAACGGAGAGATGGTTGTCGATACTCCGGCTAAGGGTTCGGTGACCACTTCTCTTGTGTGTTTGAAGTGTCCAGTGTCGATTTTTGACAGAGACTTCCTTGTTGATTTTGTGTGCTTGCCGTTGAGAGGTTTGGATGTGATCTTAGGGATGAACTGGTTAGAGCATAACCGTGTTCACATCAACTGCTATGATAAGTCTGTGAGGTTTTCTTCTCCTGAAGAGGAAGGTGTTGAGTTGTTGTCCGCTAGACAGTTTCGTTTGTTAGTAAAAGAGGATGTTCAAGTGTTTGCTTTGGTTGCATCAATGTTTGTTGAGAACCAAGCGATCATAGAAGAATTGAAGGTTGTGTGCGATTTTCCTGAAGTTTTCCCTGATGAAATTCCTGATGTACCGCCTGAGAGAGAAGTTGAGTTCTCTATTGATCTTGTACCTGGTACTAGACCCATGTCTATGGCACCGTATAGGATGTCTGCATCTGAATTGTCTGAATTGAAGAAGCAGTTGGAAGAATTGCTTGAGAAGAGGTTTGTGAGACCTAGTGTGTCGCCGTGGGGAGCTCCAGTATTGTTGGTTAAGAAGAAAGATGGAAGTATGAGACTTTGTATTGATTATCGTCAGTTGAATAAGGTGACAATCAATAACAAGTATCCACTTCCAAGAATTGATGACTTGATGGATCAATTGGTTGGTACTCGTGTGTTTAGCAAGATCGATTTGAGGTCGGGTTACCATCAGATTAAAGTGAAAGATGAGGACATGCAGAAGACGGCTTTCAGAACACGTTATGGACATTATGAGTATTCTGTGATGCCCTTTGGTGTTACTAATGCACCTGGAGTATTTATGGAGTACATGAATCATATTTTTCATGAATATATGGATCGTTTTGTGGTGGTGTTCATTGAGGACATTTTGATTTACTCTAAATCAGAGTCAGATCACGCTGAGCATTTGAAGTTGACATTGCAAGTCTTGAAAGAGAAGAACTTGTATGCTAAGTTATCCAAGTGTGAGTTCTGGCTGAAGGAAGTTAGTTTTCTGGGGCATGTCATTTCTGGTGATGGCATTGTCGTGGATCCGTCTAAAGTTGATGCCGTGTTGAGATGGGATACTCCTAAGTCGGCTACCGAGATTCGAAGCTTTTTGGGACTAGCTGGCTATTATAGAAGGTTCATTGAAGGTTTCTCTAAGTTAGCCCTTCCGTTGACTAAGTTGACTTGTAAGGGTAAGGCTTTCGTGTGGGATGTTTCTTGTGAAGATAGTTTTACCGAGTTGAAGAAAAGGTTGACGTCGGCACCAATTTTGATATTGCCTAATCCGGAAGAATCGTTTGTGGTTTATTGTGATGCTTCTAAGATGGGTTTAGGAGGTGTGCTCATGCAAAATGGTAAAGTTGTTGCTTATGCATCAAGACAGTTGAGAGTTCATGAGAAGAACTATCCTACGCGTGATTTAGAACTTGCTGCTGTAGTGTTCGTGTTGAAGATTTGGAGACATTATCTTTACGGTTCTAGATTTGAAGTCTTTAGCGACCATAAGAGTTTGAAGTATCTATTTGATCAGAAGGAATTGAATATGAGACAACGAAGGTGGTTAGAACTGTTGAAAGATTATGATTTCAGTTTGAATTATCATCCAGGAAAAGCTAATGTTGTTGCTGATGCCTTAAGTCGCAAGACTTTGCATATGTCGGCAATGATGGTTAAGGAGTTGGAATTAATTGAGCAATTTCGAGATATGGGTTTGGTATGTGAAGTGACTCCTACGAGTGTTCGATTGGGTATGTTGAAGATTAACAATGATTTTCTGGATAGTGTCAGAGAAGCCCAGAAGTTGGATATGAAATTGGTTGATTCGATGATTGGAGTCGACCAAGCTGAGAATGGTGATTTCAAGTTAGATGCGCACGGTGTGTTGAGGTTCCGTGATCGGATTTGTATACCTGATGATGTGGATTTGAAAAG
Organism: Vicia villosa; assembly: GCF_029867415.1. Lineage (NCBI taxonomy): Eukaryota > Viridiplantae > Streptophyta > Magnoliopsida > Fabales > Fabaceae > Vicia > Vicia villosa. Next base: position 40,635,655 of record NC_081184.1, on the reverse strand, counting down.
ATCTATTCTTGAGGAAGGTCATAGGAGTAATCTGAGTATTCATCCCGGAGCTACGAAGATGTACCAAGATTTGAAGAATTTGTTTTGGTGGCCTGGAATGAAGCGTGACATAGCTCAGTTTGTGTATGCATGTTTGAGTTGTCAGAAGTCGAAAGTTGAACATCAGAAGCCTGCTGGTTTAATGCAACCGTTGGAAGTCCCGGAATGGAAATGGGATAGTATTTCCATGGATTTTGTGACAAGTTTGCCGAATACCATGAGAGGACATGATTCGATTTGGGTGATTGTTGATAGGCTTACGAAGTCGGCTCATTTCATACCTATTAACATCACTTATCCGGTTTCGAAGTTGGCGGAAATTTATGTCCGTGTGATTGTGAAGTTGAATGGTGTTCCTTTGTGTATTGTTTCGGATAGAGATCCGAGGTTCACTTCAGATTTTTGGAAGAGTTTGCAAGAGGCGTTGGTTTCTAAGTTGAGGTTGAGTTCGGCGTATCATCCTCAGACCGATGGTCAAATGGAGAGAACGATTCAATCTTTGGACGATTTGTTGAGATCTTGTGTTTTTGAGCAGGATAGTACGTGGGATACTTATCTTCCATTGATAGAGTTCACATACAACAATAGTTACCATTCGAGTATCGGTATGGCACCGTTTGAAGCATTGTATGGTCGGAGGTGTAGGACTCCGTTGTGTTGGCATGAATCGAGTGAGAGTGTAGTACTTGGACCTGAGATTGTTCGAGAAACTACCGAGAAGGTTAAGTTGATCCGTGAGAAGATGAAGACTTCGCAAAGTAGGCAGAAGAGTTACCATGACAAGAGGAGGAAGGATTTAGAATTTCAAGCTGGTGATCACGTATTCTTGAGAGTTACGCCGGTTATCGGAGTGGAGAGAGCCTTGAAGTCGAAGAAGCTAACTCCTCGTTTTATTGGACCATATCAGATTTCAGAGAAGGTTGGTAATGTGGCGTATAGAGTGGCTTTACCGCCTAATCTTTCGAATTTGCATGATGTGTTTCACGTGTCGCAACTTCGGAAGTTTATTCCTGATCCTTCGCATGTAATTCATATGGATGATGTACAAGTGCGGGATAATCTCACGGTGGAGACTATGCCAATAAGAATTGAGGATCGCGAAACGAAGGAGCTTCGAGGAAAAGAGATTGCTTTGGTGAAGGTGGTTTGGTCGGGAACTACTGGTGAAAGTATGACGTGGGAATTGGAGAGCAAGATGCGCGAGTCGTATCCTGAGTTATTCGATTGAGGTAATTTTCGAGGACGAAAATATTCTAAGTGGGGGAGAGTTGTAACGACTGTTTTTCTTTAATTCCTTATTTATGTGAATTAATTGTGATCTATGTGTTAGTTATATGCTTAATTGATTTTATGTTGTTTTATTTGGGAATTATTGGTATATAATATAAGATAGTAAGTGTGGTTGATAATTGGGCCTAAGTTGGTATTAGTAAGTGAGGGGTGTTAGTTAGAGCCCATTAGTAATTTAAGATAGTAAGGGTTTAACTAAAACAAGGGTTTTAGAGGAAATAGAAATTAGAAGTTCATTTTGGGGTTTTAGGTGAAAGAAGAGAAGAGAGGAGAGAAAGAGGAGAATCTCAAGGTTGAAGATAGAGTTCGCTTCAATCCAAAACCTAAGGTAAGGGTGGGATTCTTTCATGCTAAAGGGATGTATGATGATGTTTTGGGTGGGGTTTTGATTATATATTGTTTTCCATGATCGTGTAGAAATTGAATAGAGATTGTTAGAGTTTATATTAGACTTCTATGAAATTGTGAATCTAAGCATGATTGAAGATGTTATGATGTTAGAAGACCCATAATAGGTGTTATAATTGTGTCTATAACATGTATTCTATTGATATTCGTGATGCTTGGTGTTTTCCAACTTGATTGGGTTGAGTTTAGGGGTTTTTGGATGGGTTTCGTATGTTGTTTTCTGTGTTTGGGGTTTTTTGAAAATCGCCAGTTCGCGCCGCGAACCACTGTTGGCGCCACGAATCTCTTGGCAGAAACTTGGGAAAAACTGGATCTGCTCAGTTCGCGCCGCGACCCCTTGTTGGCGCCGCGAACTGCTTGGCAGAAAGTTAGGGATTTTTGGTTTCGCTCAGTTCGCGCCGCGAACCCTATTTTGCAGAATTTTTCCTAAACTTTGAAATGATGTAACTTTTGAACCGTAACTCCTTTTTAAGTGCCGTTTGAACCTATCCGAAGCTATAATTGAGACCTCTCTAATGAATGTGATTTAGGAATGCTTATAAATCTTTTAATCCTTCTTTAAATGTATTTGTTTGATGATATGATTTGTGTGGTGAAGTGGTGTTTTGTTGTATGATGATGCAACGTAGCGACGTGATTGGGAAGTGGTGAATTACTATAAAAGTAATGATGTTTAGTCGGTATTTGTGATGTATTTGTGAATGTCGTGTTTGTATGGATGTTGCATTTAGTGAGTCACATCCATTGCATAAAGAGACGGTGGCCTTAATGGTAAAAAAGTGACGGTGGCCTTATTGGCAATTAGCGACGGTGTGCCCAATGGCAAATCTTGAGACGTGGGAGTTTTACTCCAAATGGTACCACATGCATTTGCATAAGTCGAGTCACATGTGAATTGCATTCGAGTCTTACTTGATTATGATGTGGTGACTTGATGATGAGATGTTTGTTGCGATTGTGTGGAATTTTACTTGCGAATTGTATCTATCGTCATAGTCGAATTGGTGACATTGTTGCCGTTTCTTATTTGATTATGTGATGTGAAATTGTTGTATTGAGTATTATGGTGAGAGGTGGTGACCAATGTATGATCTTTTCTCTTGCTTGGAATGTTATCATACGTTTCTTTATAATGAATGATATCTCACCCCTTATGTTTGAATGTTACCCTCCGTCGGTAACGTGCAGGTAACGACGTGGAGTAGCTGTGTACCTTATAGCTCGAGTCGGTGTGTCAATGCTTTGATACGTAGCACTCGGGGGGAATGTTTGCGATACTTGCTTGTGTCTTGTTTTATGTTGATTATCTTTTCTTGAACTTTGATGTTGCGTCTTGTGGAGACGTTTTGGACACATTGTGCCATGTTGGCAAGGACATATGTTGATCTAGATATGTGTTATTATTTGGATTCCGCTGCAATATTATGAAGTTGTTTGGATTTAAAAGATTGATGAATTATGAGTTTCCTCTGATATAAGTGTTATGTATCCATGTACTTTGAGCATGAATTGTAGTTTTGTTTAAGTCGAATATGTGATGCCTCAAATTAGTTGCTTGTTTCGATGTTTTATACTCTGATTTCTCTTATTAATTGAGGAGTAGATTTGGGGTGTTACAATAGTGGTATCAGAGCCTGGTTTGTCTTGTCCGGCCATGTGTCGTAATGTGGTCTAACAACATTGTATTGTTGTTTTGTGCTGATTGCTTTTGTGTTGTAGTGAAGAGTTGAGATGGCGGGAAGGAATGATGCTGCAATAGCTGCTGCTTTGGAAGAAATGGCTCAAGCTTTGGAGAACCAACCGAATGGTGGGGAGAGTGATGCTTCTCGGAGTTTGGCTACCTTCCAAAGAGAGAACCCTCCTGTGTTTAAGGGAACTTATGATCCTGATGGCGCATTGACATGGCTTAAGGAGATTGAGAGAAATTTCCGTGTCATGGATTGCACTCCTGAACAGAAGGTTCGGTATGGGACTCATATGCTAGTAGTTGAGGCGGATGATTGGTGGCTAGAGACCCGTAGGATATTGGAAGCGAGTGGTGAAGAGATCTCTTGGATTGTGTTTCGCATGGAGTTCTTAAGGAAGTACTTTCCTGAAGATGTCCGTGGCAAGAAGGAAATTGAATTCCTTGAGCTAAGTCAAGGGAACAAATCTGTTGTGGAGTATGCTGCTAAGTTTGGTGAATTGGCTAAGTTTTACCAATACTATGATGGGCCGAATGGTGAGTTTTCCAAGTCCATTAAGTTTGAGAATGGGTTGCGTCCGGAGATTAAGAAGGCGATTAGTTACCAGAAGATTCGCATCTTTGCTGATTTGGTTGATTGTTGTCGGATCTATGAAGAGGACAACAATGCTCATTATCGTGTGATAAGTGAGAAGAGGGGAAAAGGTTATCAAGGTCGTGGTAAGCCTTATGACGCTTCGAGTGGAAAGGGTAAGCAGAAAGTTACTGATGGCAAGAGAACTAGTGGGGGAGATGCACCTGCTAGTGTTACGTGCTTCAAGTGTGGCAAGGTTGGCCATAAGAGCACTGTGTGTACTGCTGGTGCCATGAGGTGTTACCGTTGTGGAGAGATTGGACATACGTCACCTGCTTGCAAGCATAAGCAGATGGTGTGTTTCAACTGTGGTGAAGAAGGACATATTGGAAGCAAGTGTCAGAAGCCAAAGAAGGAGCAATCTAGTGGAAAGGTGTTTGCCTTGTCGGGAACTCAGACCACTAGTGAGGATTCACTCATCAAAGGTACTTGTTTCATTAATAGCATTCCTTTAATTACTATTATTGATACCGGTGCTTCTCATTGCTTTATATCTGCTGATTGTGTTAATCGATTGGGTCTTGTGTTGTCTGCTATGAACAGAGAGATGGTTGTCGATACTCCGGCTAAGGGTTCGGTGACCACTTCTCTTGTGTGTTTGAAGTGTCCAGTGTCGATTTTTGACAGAGACTTCCTTGTTGATTTTGTGTGCTTGCCGTTGAGAGGTTTGGATGTGATCTTAGGGATGAACTGGTTAGAGCATAACCGTGTTCACATCAACTGCTATGATAAGTCTGTGAGGTTTTCTTCTCCTGAAGAGGAAGGTGTTGAGTTGTTGTCCGCTAGACAGTTTCGTTTGTTAGTAAAAGAGGATGTTCAAGTGTTTGCTTTGGTTGCATCAATGTTTGTTGAGAACCAAGCGATCATAGAAGAATTGAAGGTGGTGTGCGATTTTCCTGAAGTTTTCCCTGATGAAATTCCTGATGTACCGCCTGAGAGAGAAGTTGAGTTCTCTATTGATCTTGTACCTGGTACTAGACCCATGTCTATGGCACCGTATAGGATGTCTGCATCTGAATTGTCTGAATTGAAGAAGCAGTTGGAAGAATTGCTTGAGAAGAGGTTTGTGAGACCTAGTGTGTCGCCGTGGGGAGCTCCAGTATTGTTGGTTAAGAAGAAAGATGGAAGTATGAGACTTTGTATTGATTATCGTTAGTTGAATAAGGTGACAATCAATAACAAGTATCCACTTCCAAGAATTGATGACTTGATGGATCAATTGGTTGGTGCTCGTGTGTTTAGCAAGATCGATTTGAGGTCGGGTTACCATTAGATTAAAGTGAAAGATGAGGACATGCAGAAGACGGCTTTCAGAACACGTTATGGACATTATGAGTATTCCGTGATGCCCTTTGGTGTTACTAATGCACCTGGAGTATTTATGGAGTACATGAATCGTATTTTTCATGAATATATGGATCGTTTTGTGGTGGTGTTCATTGATGACATTTTGATTTACTCTAAATCAGAGTCAGATCACGCTGAGCATTTGAAGTTGATATTGCAAGTCTTGAAAGAGAAGAACTTGTATGCTAAGTTATCCAAGTGTGAGTTCTGGCTGAAGGAAGTTAGTTTTCTGGGGCATGTCATTTCTGGTGATGGCATTGTCGTGGATCCGTCTAAAGTTGATGCCGTGTTGAGATGGGATACTCCTAAGTCGGCTACCGAGATTCGAAGCTTTTTGGGACTAGCTGGCTATTATAGAAGGTTCATTGAAGGTTTCTCTAAGTTAGCCCTTCCGTTGACTAAGTTGACTTGTAAGGGTAAGGCTTTCGTGTGGGATGTTTCTTGTGAAGATAGTTTTACCGAGTTGAAGAAAAGGTTGACGTCGGCACCAATTTTGATATTGCCTAATCCGGAAGAATCGTTTGTGGTTTATTGTGATGCTTCTAAGATGGGTTTAGGAGGTGTGCTCATGCAAAATGGTAAAGTTGTTGCTTATGCATCAAGACAGTTGAGAGTTCATGAGAAGAACTATCCTACGCGTGATTTAGAACTTGCTGCTGTAGTGTTCGTGTTGAAGATTTGGAGACATTATCTTTACGGTTCTAGATTTGAAGTCTTTAGCGACCATAAGAGTTTGAAGTATCTGTTTGATCAGAAGGAATTGAATATGAGACAACGAAGGTGGTTAGAACTGTTGAAAGATTATGATTTCAGTTTGAATTATCATCCAGGAAAAGCTAATGTTGTTGCTGATGCCTTAAGTCGCAAGACTTTGCATATGTCGGCAATGATGGTTAAGGAGTTGGAATTAATTGAGCAATTTCGAGATATGGGTTTGGTATGTGAAGTGACTCCTACGAGTGTTCGATTGGGTATGTTGAAGATTAACAATGATTTTCTGGATAGTGTCAGAGAAGCCCAGAAGTTGGATATGAAATTGGTTGATTCGATGATTGGAGTCGACCAAGCTGAGAATGGTGATTTCAAGTTAGATGCGCACGGTGTGTTGAGGTTCCGTGATCGGATTTGTATACCTGATGATGTGGATTTGAAAAGATCTATTCTTGAGGAAGGTCATAGGAGTAATCTGAGTATTCATCCCGGAGCTACGAAGATGTACCAAGATTTGAAGAATTTGTTTTGGTGGCCTGGAATGAAGCGTGACATAGCTCAGTTTGTGTATGCATGTTTGAGTTGTCAGAAGTCGAAAGTTGAACATCAGAAGCCTGCTGGTTTAATGCAACCGTTGGAAGTCCCGGAATGGAAATGGGATAGTATTTCCATGGATTTTGTGACAAGTTTGCCGAATACCATGAGAGGACATGATTCGATTTGGGTGATTGTTGATAGGCTTACGAAGTCGGCTCATTTCATACCTATTAACATCACTTATCCGGTTTCGAACTTGGCGAAAATTTATGTCTGTGTGATTGTGAAGTTGCATGGTGTTCCTTTGTGTATTGTTTCGGATAGAGATCCGAGGTTCACTTCAGATTTTTGGAAGAGTTTGCAAGAGGCGTTGGGTTCTAAGTTGAGGTTGAGTTCGGCGTATCATCCTCAGACCGATGGTCAAACGGAGAGAACGATTCAATCTTTGGAGGATTTGTTGAGATCTTGTGTTCTTGAGCAGGGAGGTACGTGGGATACTTATCTTCCATTGATAGAGTTCACATACAACAATAGTTACCATTCGAGTATCGGTATGGCACCATTTGAAGCGTTGTATGGTCGGAGGTGTAGGACTCCGTTGTGTTGGCATGAATCGGGTGAGAGTGTAGTACTTGGACCTGAGATTGTTCGAGAAACTACCGAGAAGGTTAAGTTGATCCGTGAGAAGATGAAGACTTCGCAAAGTAGGCAGAAGAGTTACCATGACAAGAGGAGGAAGGATTTAGAATTCCAAGCTGGTGATCACGTATTCTTGAGAGTTACGCCGGTTACCGGAGTGGAGAGAGCCTTGAAGTCGAAGAAGCTAACTCCTCGTTTTATTGGACCATATCAGATTTCAGAGAAGGTTGGTAATGTGGCGTATAGAGTGGCTTTACCGCCTAATCTTTCGAATTTGCATGATGTGTTTCACGTGTCGCAACTTCGGAAGTATATTCCTGATCCTTCGCATGTAATTCATATGGATGATGTACTAGTGCGGGATAATCTCACGGTGGAGACTATGCCGATAAGAATTGAGGATCGCAAAACGAAGGCGCTTCAAGGAAAAGAGATTGCTTTGGTGAAGGTGGTTTGGTCGGGAACTACTGGTGAAAGTATGACGTGGGAATTGGAGAGCAAGATGCGCGAGTCGTATCCTGAGTTATTCGATTGAGGTAATTTTCGAGGACGAAAATATTCTAAGTGGGGGAGAGTTGTAACGACCGTTTTTCTTTAATTCCTAATTTATGTGAATTAATTGTGATCTATGTGTTAGTTATATGCTTAATTGATTTTATGTTTTATTTGGGAATTATTGGTATATAATATAAGATAGTAAGTGTGGTTGATAATTGGGCCTAAGTTGGTATTAGTAAGTGAGGGGTGTTAGTTAGAGCCCATTAGTAATTTAAGATAGTAAGGGTTTAACTAAAACAAGGGTTTTAGAGGAAATAGAAATTAGAAGTTCATTTTGGGGTTTTTGGTGAAAGAAGAGAAGAGAGGAGAGAAAGAGGAGAATCTCAAGGTTGAAGATAGAGTTGGCTTCAATCCAAAACCTAAGGTAAGGGTGGGATTCTTTCATGCTAAAGGGATGTATGATGATGTTTTGGGTGGGGTTTTGATTATATATTGTTTTCCATGATCGTGTAGAAATTGAATAGAGATTGTTAGAGTTTATATTAGACTTCTATGAAATTGTGAATCTAAGCATGATTGAAGATGTTATGATGTTAGAAGACCCATAATAGGTGTTATAATTGTGTCTATAACATGTATTCTATTGATATTCGTGATGCTTGGTGTTTTCCAACTTGATTGGGTTGAGTTTAGAGGTTTTTGGATGGGTTTCGTATGCTGTTTTCTGTGTTTGGGGTTTTTTGAAAATCGCCAGTTCACGCCGCGAACCACTGTTGCCGCCGCGAACCTCTTGGCAGAAACTTGGGAAAAACTGGATCTGCTCAGTTCGCGCCGCGACCCCTTGTTGGCGCCGCGAACTGCTTGGCAGAAAGTTAGGGATTTTTGGATTCGCTTAGTTCGCGCCGCGAACCTTGTTGGCGCCGCGAACCCTATTTTGCAGAATTTTTCCTAAACTTTGAAATGATGTAACTTTTGAACCGTAACTCCTTTTTAAGTGCCGTTTGAACCTATGCGAAGCTATAATTCAGACCTCTCTAATGAATGTGATTTAGGAATGCTTATAAATCTTTTAATCCTTCTTTAAATGTATTTGTTTGATGTTATGATTTGTGTGGTGAAGTGGTGTGTTGTTGTATGATGATGCAACGTAGCGACGTAATTGGGAAGTGGTGAATTACTATAAAAGTAATGATGTTTAGTCGGTATTTGTGATGTATTTGTGAATGTCGTGTTTGTATGGATGTTGCATTTAGTGAGTCACATCCATTGCATAAAGAGATGGTGGCCTTAGTGGTAAAAAAGTGACGGTGGCCTTATTGGCAAATAGCGACGGTGTGCCCAATGGCAAATCTTGAGACGTGGGAGTTTTACTCCAAATGGTACCACATGCATTTGCATAAGTCGAGTCACATGTGAATTGCATTCGAGTCTTACTTGATTATGATGTGGTGACTTGATGGTGAGATGTTTGTTGCGATTGTGTGGAATTTTACTTGCGAATTGTATCTATCGTCATAGTCGAATTGATGACATTGTTGCCGTTTCTTATTTGATTATGTGATGTGAAATCGTTGTATTGAGTATTGTGGTGAGAGGTGGTGACCAATGTATGATCTTTTCTCTTGCTTGGAATGTTATCATACGTTTCTTTATAATGAATGATATCTCACCCCTTATGTTTGAATGTTACCCTCCGTTGGTAACGTGCAGGTAACGACGTGGAGTAGCCGTATACCTTATAGCTCGAGTCGGTGTGTCAATGCTCTGATACGTAGCACTCGGGGGGAATGTTTGCGATACTTGCTTGTGTCTTGTTTTATGTTGATTTTCTTTTCTTGAACTTTGATGTTGTGTCTTGTGGAGACGTTTTGGACACATTGTGCCATGTTGGCAAGGACATATGTTGATCTAGATATGTGTTATTATTTGGATTCCGCTGCAATATTATGAAGTTGTTTGGATTTAAAAGATTGATGAATTATGAGTTTCCTCTGATATAAGTGTTATGTATCCATGTACTTTGAGCATGAATTGTAGTTTTGTTTATGTCGAATATGTGATGCCTCAAATTAGTTGCTTGTTTCGATGTTTTATACTCTGATTTCTCTTATTAATTGAGGGGTAGATTTGGGGTGTTACACAAGCTGAAAAAGTGAATGTGGAGGATGATGAAGTGAATGTGGATGATGTGCAAGCTGAAAAAGTGAATGTGGAGGATGGTGAAGTGAATGTGGAGGATGTGCAAGCTGATAAAGTGAATGTGGAGGAAGATGAAAGTGAAACAGATCCTGATTATGAGCCTAGTGATGAGGATGTGGATGAAAGTGATATTGACTTAGGCCCTGATGTTGATGTAGATTGGACAACCGTGTTGCCCAATGATCAAACTCAGAATTCCTCAGGTCATAATGTAATTTCTGATAACGAGAGTTTTGATTCAGATGAGCTTCAAACTCCCCCAGAAAGTGATGTTGAAGATGAGACTAAAAGGTTTCCAATTTTCAAAAATAGTAAGAAATTTGAGTTAGGCATGATGTTCAAGGATAAGTTGCAAGTTAGAGATGCCATAAAAGAGTATGAAATGGATAAGAAGAAAAATGTTGTCTTAAGAAAAAATGACAAGAAGAGAATGGTTGTACGATGCATGGAAGGTTGTCCATTTTATATGCGCTTTAGTATGAGGACCAACAACTATTTTGGCAACTTGTTAGCTTCACAAATGAACATAGTTGTTATCGGACACCAAATAATAGACAAGCAAAAACAGATTGGTTAGCTCGTAATTTTTTTTATACATTACGACATAGTCCTGACATGAAGACTAAAGGTTTGATTGCAGAAGCCATGCAGAAATGGGGTGTGAAGTTATCAAGTGACCAAGCTTACAAGGCCAAAAGGAAAGCAATGGAGCTGATTCACGGGGTTGGTCATGAACAATTCACACATTTAAGGAGGTATGCTGAAGAATTGCTCAAATCAAATCCAAACTCGACGGTTAAGATACAATGTGTTGTTTCCGATGGTGGTCCTGTTTTTGAGAGAATTTATGCGTGCTTGGAAGCATGTAAGGTTGCATTTGCAACCACATGCAGGCCACTTATTAGGTTAGATGCATGTTTTTAAAAGGGGACTTTGGAGGTCAATTAATATCTGTTGTTGGTAAGGATGGAAATAACAAGATGATGCCAATGGCATATGCAGTCGTGGAAGCGGAGACAAAAGATTCATGGCAATGGTTCATAAATTTATTACTTGAAGACCTACAATCCATTCATCACAAGATCTATGGATTTATCTTTGATCAACAAAAGATATGCTACTTTAAGTTATTACAATATTATTTTACTTTAAGTCAAAACAGTATATTATTGCAATGGCTGAAAGTTGTTACAATATAGAGTATTACTTTATGTCAAAACAGTATGTTATTGCAATGGCTGAAAGTTATTATACTATAGAGTATTAGATTATGTCAAGGCAGTATGTTATTGCAATGGCTGAAAGTTGTTACAATATTGTGTTACTTTATGTCATTACAGTATGATTTACAATATTGTGTTGCAATGTTTATGTTATTATAGGGATTGGTACCAGCCATTCTAGAAACCAGTCAACATGTTGAACATAGATTGTGTGTGAAACATTTGTATGGTAATTGGAGAAAGAAATATCCGGGGCTAGAAATGAATGAGGCTTTATGGAGGGCTGCTAGGGCCACAACTATACCTGGGTGGGAGAGAGCAATGAATCATATGACAATTCTGCATAACAATTATAACAATTCTGCATAACAATTAATAAAAATTCTACATACAATGTTTTACATTTCACTAATTCAGAGAAACTACACAACCATAGAAATTACTCATAAGCATTTTTTACAAATACATCGATAATACTTCATTTGAAAATATGTGTTGCAACTAAGGCACACACAAGAAAAATTACAAACACAATAGACAAACCCAGAAAATAACCCTTAAACTATATCTTCATCTTCAACAAGTCTTCATTTTTCTGTGTGTCCCTAATTAAGTCCATAGCCTCATCATTTTTGTTCTTCAAATATCTAATCACATCTTTAGAACGGTTGCTCATGTCTTCATCAACCCATTCAAAATAGTTGCATCCTTTTTTTTCCCATTACCTTAAAATTACCACAACCATGAAATCTTCTTCCAGGATTCTCATAAGTCCAAGATGTCATCAATGGTGATTCAAGCCCACACCAACATCTACTCCCTCTTCTCCTTAAACCAGACCGATTTGTTGAGGCAAATGAAAAACTTCTTTCAGACATAGGTTGGAGAAGAAGATAAAAGAAGAAGAAAAATGAGCGAAGGATCTGGAGAAGAAATATTAGCGACGGATCTGGAGATTTCGAGCAAGGAATCTTGGAGAAGAAAAACGTGGTTTTCTGAGAGGAACAAAGAGGAGAGGCGACGGATAATTGTTAGGGTTCAATAACATTCAAGATCTTATTATATAATGATTTTATTTAATGGTATTTGATTTATAAATATTAAATTAAGTTTAAGAAAATTATTAAGTTATATAGGAAATTATTAACTTAAATATTAATAAAATGTAAATGACTTGACATGTGACACGTAATCAAAATGTATGTCATGTCATCAAAAATTCCACTCAGATTTGAACAGGGACTTAAATCCTCCAAAAATCAAAGTTGAGGGACCAAATTTCCGAATTCTAAAATAGAGGGACCAAAAAGTTAACAAATACATAATAGGGGAACTAAAAGTGCAATTAAGCCTTTTTTTTTTTCTTTCTTTCTTTTTCTTATTATTGAGTGTTGAAGAGTAGTTCAGGTAATTTTTGGTTTTAATTCCTTGCGCGATTAAATCCAATGCATACATTCTTTGTCTAGACTCTTAAATTCAATGCTAACAATGTATTAAATAGTTTAACCTATTTCATAAAAAAACTACTCTGCTTTCAGTTTAAAAAATTACTAGATATTAAAAAGAAAACTGACTGCAAACTTATTTCACTAACAAGTCCTGTGAGTTGCACTTACAAGTTACAACTGACACTATCATATCATCAAAAGCCAAGTCATACATAATGGAACCCAAATCATTCTCGTTCAAGAAGAAACTTAATTTTATTATTTTCAACTCAGTCGCAGTAATCAGGACTTTTCTGAATACAATTTGCCTGACACCCTAAGAATATAGCAAGACATATATTGCGACCAAAAAATTTAACATAATAATCCAAATTTTTGCAAGATCACTATAGATAGACTAAGCAACATACAACAAAACCTTTACATAGTCTCTTACAGCAGATGTAGCGTGGCAAGATTTTCTGCAATTTCCTCCTTTATAGCAAATGTCTCTGAGCATTCAACATCGATTGTTGCATAAATATACAGTCTGAGAGAACAATAACAGAAGCAAGTTACCCCAACAAATCCAAAAGGTGTGGCTGTTCAGTGCTTGACTTTGTATGAGAGGGCTGTTTGGTTGAAGTAGCACCCCTCCCTCTTCCCCGCCCTCTACCCACTGTGGTTGAAGGGGGTGGGGCAAGTCTAGGTGCAATTTGTTCATTCTTGTTGGAAGAAAATATTGATCCAAGATCGGTAGATTTAACGTTATTATATGATGACGAAACAACATTCGATGCTGGAAAGGCCTGGCTTTGTTTTAGGAGCCCAATAGGACTCTGAGGTTGAAAGCCATTATTCGGGTTACTAATAGATGAACTAGCATTCCTTGTGTTCAAACTGATAGACTCCAGGGAACTTTGGGGGTTGACAGACCAATTGTTGCTGGCTTGAAGATTGCTTGAATTGCTTGTCATTGAATTATGCCCTAATTTGTTTAGTGGCATTCCTGAAGTACCATTGTTGGAATTTCCAAATCCACCAGATAATGGGCCACTAGTGCGCGGAGGCCAGTCGGCAAAAGGATCATCATCTTCATGATTAGATGTGGATGAGGTTCCTGCTGCAACTGTTTGCCTTTCGGTATCACCAAATTGTGAGGTAACTCCTGAAGATGCACGGGGCGGCCACTCTATATCTACTGAAGGACATGATTTGGCTGTCTGTTGATTAGATACACCAGATAAGGACAAAGGATTTTGTAAAGATGCTACTTGACCCACAGGGTTTCCTATCACTGGCTGACTAGATGTATTAGTAGGATTCGTAACATAATTGGCGGCTCTCGCTGTTTTAGGACCCCAATCTGCATCCCAAGAGGAGCTGCTTTTCGTTGGAGTAGCAATAGTGCTGTTCATTGTCCTCGAAGCATCAACCTGAAGGCCATTCACTGTAGGAGATAATTTTACCTCTGGGAGTCCAGAATCAGTCACAACAACTCCCCGCTTCTCTTCTATCTTCCTGCATGAAACATGGAAAGTTCATAAAGAAATTCAAAGAGAAGCTTATTAGAGATTAAGGAGAAAGTAAGACGAACTAAATGACAAAATTAGAGGATGACAAATATTTCGAAGGAAAAAAAAATATTACTGGAGTATATTCTTGACAAAAAGCATATATTTGGCAAACTGTTGAACATTGAGTTGTTGAGCAGTCAGGAGTGGCATAAGCAATGGAAGAACATGTTCAGCAACATATTCTACTCCATACTGAACAAGAGAAATCAAACAAGATTTAGGTAAAAACCGTAATTATTGCTGATCACAGCAGTCAATAACCTAAACTGCAGTTCATGGTTCAGGCTGTTATTGTGATTACCTGCTTAAAAATAGAATTTGCAACCCCAAGGGTACACATAAGGGTTGGAGGAGAATGGTCAACAGCAGTACAGCGCTGAATAGTTTGCAAGATTTCCAGGACAGCATTTTTATCAAGTCGGTTAACCATTTCTCCTAGGCACAGCAAAGCGTTGACTCTAACCTGTCAAACCAAAGAGATGGTTACAGATTAAAAGTTTACCCTCTACATATAAGGTGAAACTACTAAAAGCACACATCAAAGAAATAAAAAGCACACAAGCAAGCACACAAGGTAGAATAAGGAGTAGAGATGTAACTTTTAACACAGATAATATTTCCTTTCAATTAAATAACTAACATGGTAGAATAAAGACCTGATTAATTTACCAAAATTAGGATATGTGTGCTAAAAAGACACCAAATATACCATGACTGTCTGAGGCATTTGAACCAAAAGGTAAAAGTTCAAACAAAATAACATACCGCGGCAACCGTTGTTTTGAGTGCTAGTCCATGAACACGGGGTAAAATCACTTGTTTCACCAGCTGAAAGAAAGAAAAATATTAGAGACTTCATAGAAGTTGCTGTTTTAATATCAGAGAACAGAGTACCAGACATTTAAAGTGAACTTGAGTGAAAAAGTGGCCCAGGGTTATCTGATATTGGGCTAAACAGTACTAGAGTTATATGAAAATACAAGCCTCGAATTTGAGTAACAAATAAACTGCAAGGACATGTTGATCTGCCTTTAATTTGTTGTCTCTAAAGTTTTGGAAGTAATTTTGTGTATGGAGATTATTGCTCTAGGTTTCTTTATTCTGTCAATGCTGCTTTGCAGATTGAAGACATGCGGCACAAGTAAAGGACCCTTATTTGTGTTACTGGGTGGTATGACATGCCCGGCTCGGTGTTTTGAATACCCTTGGTCAGTACTGGAGGTATAATGCTCAACTCGGTGTTTTGGAAAACATTTTGGAGGTTAAGGTCATTAAAGAGAAAGGTCAAGATTCCATAAACTTATGGCATTTACTTGAGACGTGTGCCAAAGCAACTGAGGACCCTTTAAGGAGCCATCTACCTAAGGCATTGCCAATATTTATGATTGAGGAAGAGTCCCAATTGCCTGTCTTTTTTTATGTATTTGCTACTTGTAGTAGCTAGCTTATGGTTTGAAAAGCTTAAACTTGAGGGAGGAGTTGTAAGATTTTAGGGATATTAATTTCACTAGTATTGGGATTAGATTTATGCTTGTACTAATTAGTGATACCGATAAGTGCATTAATTAACTTATTGTAGTTGAAATAACATATTATTATTACTCTCGTCGTAATGCAGTGTTAGCATTTTTTTTCCTATTCATTGTCTAAATGTTAAAGTTTCAACAGTCCCTAAAAAACTTCATACATCGAAACAATAAAACTTAGAAAATATATAAACCAATTTAAAAAGTACTCAACAGGTAATATGTAATATTTCAAAACAATTTACACACACTCAAAAATATAGAAGTCCTGTATGATTGAAGCATAGCATTCACCTGGGGATCAAGTTGTTTGGCGAGGGATACAGTCTTTTTCAGGACCTCTTCTTGTAAACGTGCATCATTATCATCATAGGCCCGAACAATCATTGGAAGAACATGTGAAATTAAATGTTCTTGAGTAGTCTAATAGAACAAAGAATGGCATAAGTTAATACAAATATAGTCATTAGACTCAACGATTTTTCAATCTTCAAAATAAAGGAACCACATTTAAACTCAAAAATACCTTGTTTATTATTAGATCAGCATGCTTCAGAAGCAGTAGCATTGTGTCACCAGAAGCAGTGCTTAAGACAGGGACAAGGGCTGGAAGTGTTGATTGCTCAAAATCATTCTTGTCCTGAAAAGAAACTTAAAATCTTTGTTTCCTTCATCTTAATGAATTTCTTTTTATTGAAAAACAATATGGACGCAGAGTATTCTTTAACTAATTGTTGGAATATGTGTAAATAGTGCCTAGGTTCATTGTATATAGGCTAAGACTAACCATAATCTTGTAGTTATGGTAATAGATTAGGATACCTGTAATCTACGTATTACTACTTTTTATATATATTCTCTCTTTGCTGTTTAGCTTGCTGGACAGTACGCCATCTGGTTTGTACGTGTCAATGGACATAACAATTAATAATTTGTATATAGCTAACTTGATAAAGTTGGTTCCATTGATGTTAAAACAGGAATGGCTCCATATATAATAGAAGCTGCTTTGGTCTGGTGTATCCAATTATACTTCACCCATGAAGTGTGCAGCGACAAGAACTCAGGAGCAATAAAAAGCTTCTCCTTTACACTAAGGCTCTTATAGCCACTACTAAATGGCGATCAGCTTAAGGAGAATAATTTCAAGAATATGAACCATTGAATTATTTGTAATAAAGCGGTTGATATTTAGCTTTGATTTATAGAGCACATTATGCCTCAATTTAAAAATGTATTGATAGAATGGGCACAAATTTTAGATTAATATGGAATTTTCTAAGCATAGCATGTATCATGTATATTTTCAACACAATGGTGGACTCTAAAATATTCACTCTAGAAAAGAATATTTCTTGATGCATTGGTGTTTGATTAACATTGTTGTCAATACTACCATTATGACTAATATTGGAATATAGGAACTTTATCGAAGTGATGCAAAGAAAGAGAGAATAGTACCTGAGACTCTGCAATGGTCAGAACCATTGGTAGAATCATTGGCTGTATCACTACATTCCTAAGTTCTGCACAAAGTGGTGGAAGGACCTGCATGAAATTTATTTTGTCAAGATTACACTCATGACAAAAGAGAATAAAACTCGTAATTCTATAAATTTAATAGATATTGGGGATAAAGAAACAAATGTAATTTAATTACTACCTCAATCCCAAATTATAAGTCACTTTGCAAAAAATATTTGTCCCAAACTATAAGTCACTTTAGAATTTCAATACAACATTAATGACATTTTTCCTAATATACCCCCTCTAACATTTATTACTCTTTCCTCTTCCTATTTTTTAATTTCGCTTTCCAATGTAATTAATGAAGGGCATTTTGAAAAGACATAGATCATTTCACTTTTTCATACAACAATAATTGCATTTCTTAATTCGTGTGAAATACTCAAAACGTCTTATAATTTGGGACGGAGGGAGTACACATATTAAGGAAAAACAAGATGACAAAAACATGTTTTGACATTTCAAAATGCAATTATTGACATACTCAGCTTATGTCAAACCCAAAATCGACACACTACCAAGTGATTGATGAATCAAGAGTGTGGTGAAATATATACAGGGAAAGAGAACTAACATAAAATTGATTTACAGTAGTAAATGAAGAAACATATTACATAACCAAACGATGGGTTAGGATCTTCTCCGTTTCTATGAAGAAATAGAGGGAATGGAGAGGATGATAACTCCTAAACAACATACCTTGTATCGCAATACACGGGAATCAAAATCTTTCCACATATCTGACAAGGCTTTTAAGAACTCTGACTTCTGCATGTTATCTCTTTCCTGAACGAAAATAAGTTACTTCTTTAAGAAATTCACATCTAAATATTCTGCATGTTACCAATTTTGCGATGCTAACAAGCTAAACTTAAAACTCTTACAAGCATGTGGTCCAAGAAGCGCAGAGCACGTAACCTAGTGTCATTCCGAAAAAACTGTGAGCCTGCAAAACGAGGGACATATATCCTGTAAAGATAACCATAATAAAGGTTGTAAATAAAATTATTTTAGGACTCATATTCCTTCTGTATTATTTCCCCTTTGAACATAATTCCTTTGAATTATGTACTTCGATACTTGGATAAAACGGGAAAAAAATACTTGTTTTAAAGCTTGTTGCATAGTCTTGCTCTACATCATAGGAGAAACTATCAAGAAAATCCTTGAAGTGAATTGTCTGGATAAAGACTTGATATATAATAGAGCATTATGGAATTTTATTTTGCCGTGTTCATAATTAAATCATTTAAAATTATTTTTTGTCACCGCAAAATCAAACACGCAGCATGTCGGCTTGGCTCAACTTAACATGTCTAGCTATGTCCTGTCCCAAGAAAAACATCCATTTGTTTGCCTTGATACTAGTTACAAGTTGTTTGTTGGTCGTCTCTTTAAGTCAATCTTATCCTGATGTGTCTTCTCCCTTCACTCATTAGTCATTGGTCCTGCCACACCGTCAACAAGTAGTCATGTCATCTAGCCACTATCAAGGCTAATCCACTGGTACCGGATCGAAAACTTAGTGACCATAAATATAGTTAAATTGATTGTTCCCTAGTTCTAGTTTGTTCAAAAGACTATCCAATAGTTGTTCTAGTTTTGCTGGTTCCGGTTGTGTCCCCCTAGTGTGGTTCGTGCTTTCAGGTGCCTCTTTGGTGTTACTATTAATACTGTTTTGCTATGCCATAGTTGATTTCAATGTTGTCAATGGCGGATGGCAGTCCATGGCGGGGAGCCAAAATCTCGCCATACCAGCCGCTTTGCGGCGACGTTATTGCGGATTATGGCGGAAAAATGCACATTAGGGTTCGTTATTTACCATTGCGGCAAGCTCAAAAACCGCCATGTATATCTGTCATAGCGGCCATGGCGGGGCAATTTGATAACACTGGTTGATTCCAAGCTTTAGTTGCTTCGGTTTCATTCTATGATATGACACTGATAGAAAACCAATCGTTGCTTAAAAGTCAATAGGGCGAATCCCTTTGAAATGCAAAATTATACCACAAAACTCAGAGGGTCCGCACCTCCTCTAATTGCTATAATGGCCCCTTTCAATCAAGAACTTAGGGTTTGCACCTCCCCTTGTGCCAAAATGGCCCCCTTTCCAATCAAATTCCAAGATAATAAACCTCATCTATTTCGCCCTATTTATTATAAACATAAGTAGAGAATTAGTAAAACACAACTGCTACAAATAATATAATAATTCCCTACTAATTATTTCTAATGATATAATAATTATCACTTATAAACATAATCAGTTTTCCTTAATGTGATGTCTAACAATACTCCGCCAAAGATATACACAATAGAGTTTCACCTCATACCATTATGGGGAGTATTGTTAGACCTCTCATTAACAAAAATGGATGATTTAGAAGTTATGTTTTTAAGGGGAAATTGTTTATATTATTACAAGTGGTTAGTGGGAAACTATTAAGATCATTAGTGGAAAATTATTATATTATTAGCCATTACATTTTACTAATTATGTGTTTATCTTTAAACTAAATAGGGGAAGATAAGGGAGGTTTATTATTATCTTGGAATTTTATTGGAAAGGAAAGGGGTCATTTTGGCACTAAAGGAGGTGCATACCCTCAAAGTTCTGTTGTATAATTCTAGAATTCAAAAGGATAGGTGTATCAGTTGGTTTCTATCAACTGGCACCAGAGCAATTCTGATCCAGGAAGATTCAGCTTGTATGCTGGAAATTCTGGAATGAAGATCGCTCCAGATTTAATGGAAGGGGGGGGGGGGGGGGGGGCCTATTGGTGGCTGATCCAGACAGAGCAGTATTTTGTTCAAGAAGAATAATTTAAGAGATAAGTTTGGTGGGTTGTTGCATTTGCATTGAGATGAGATGTTCTTTGATGCCGTGTTGATACGACCGGGATGGAGCTTAGGTAGAAAAGGAGGAAAGAGAGAATGGCAACAATATTCTGTATCAACGACATTAGAATAATATTGAATGTGATATGATACAAAGTCACACCTATTTATATTTGTTTGTTAGTATATACATGTAATTATTAGCACTAGCTTACACCAATTATGCTACTAGCATACTAATGATCTTAGTATTAGCTTCTAACCAGATCCTGTCAGTGTACCTAATTCACAGATAATTCATTGTGAAGTCTTGATTTATCACTAACATCTGACATAATTGAGACCTTCCTCTTCAGATCAGACACCAAAAATTTAATTTATACACCCACTAAAATTTTGTTTGAGAAAAAAATCCCAAGAAACCCCATTTACTGTTTTGTCCCAAGACTGTTTTCCTTTTTCATTCAAGGAATGAAGAAAATGTATTCATTTATAGGGCAATATTTACCTGTGAAATCCATCGCACTTGGCCTGTAAGATTCATTTGAAGAGAGCATCCTTTGCAAGTCAGGAACCAGTTCCGATGGGATAGATGAGAAAGCATCACTGGATAAGTAAGTCAAGGTATTCATGTACTGCATAAGTACAAAATCACAACTTCTTATTACTTTCTAATTAATGAAATAATATAGCCTAGAGTTATTAAATAATAAAATTTTAGAAATTTTTTGTCTATCTAAATATATAGAGTAAAAACCTATCTAGTGAAATGTATTTGATCATTAATATAAATACTCAATATTGTTAGCATTGACTTTGATTAATACAATAGTGGTATTTTAGTACTTCTGCGTATTGAAAATGATACACCTCGAATATATTATACTAGAAAACCTAGTGAAGGAGCTAGCACGTGACAAACTAATTGCAAGTAACATAAGCTGAAAAAAACAACTCAGACGGAAAAAATCTTACTAGAAATTAAATGTACAAAAACACAAGATTCAACCTGAACCAAAATAAACCTCTTTCCATAAGTTTGCTAGTTTAAGCTTCTTATATGACATCGAGCTCATTTTTTTCAGATACCATTACCAGTCTATGGAAAAGGAAGACAAAGGGATTTGTACATACCATCTTCACATTGTTGTGGCAGTCAAACAAAGGCTTGCGAGCAATCAAATGGTAGGCAAGGCATCCAAAACTGAAAATATCAGAATAGCACCCAGCTGAAGAAGCAGTGCTCCTCACCATCTCGGGAGCAGTGTAATTGATCGATGGCTGAAGTGGCAAAATAGAGTCTTCAACGTCATATTCCTGCACAATAGCCAAGGCGAAATAAGATACAGATCATTTGAGCTCTTGAGGATTAGAAGGAGAAACAAATATTAAATAGTTTTATGTTGAGTAAAAAATTATAGAGTTTTATGTTGTATTTCATTTATAGATTTACTCTATGGTTCTATCACATGGCTACTTAAAAAGGCAAACACGGAAAATGGATTTTGTCATGCCCTGCCCATCAATTTTAAGCAAATGAAATGCACCCTTACATTTCATTCTGGTATCATATATGATATCATTGCCGAGCAAATCAACCTCTTCTTTTCTTGGATGAGAAAAAAATATTATTACATCTGATATGGCCGTCAGACAGTAGTATACAGTTGAAGAGGTTTTTGACAAGGATCTGACCCTTTCAATCGAAGAAACTAATCTTCAATTTCTTTGGCAAGATTATGACAATAATATCAACATGGAAATTTCTGTTTTTTTTTTTTTTGCCTAAGTGAACACATATTTTTCATCTTCAGATTGTTGCATATTTTGTGGCCGCTAATGTGCTGCATAGCTTTCTTTTCCGCACCTAGGTTTGCAGCATACTTGTTATCACTTATCACCATTAGTTAGATTTCTACCCAGAAATTCAAGCAAAACATTCAGAGCAAAACTAAGACCAAATACTAGTAATAATAATGTCTAAATACTACTTCTGTTTCTAAATATAGGCCTCATTTGGAAGAAGAAAATGTATCTCAATATATAAGCTCTATTAATAATTTACAAGGTATATTTATTATAATTTTTCAAATATACCATTTATTAATACTACTAATTTGTCTTAAGAGATGAGAAGTCGTAATTGGACACACATATGCAAAAAGGACTGCTTAGTAATATTCATACACAAAGTGTAAACATTAATTATACTACCAACTTTGCCTAATATATGTGAAAAGTGTCAAAAGGGATTATAAAAAGGGATGGAGATAGTATGTTCTTAAATCTTAATTTGTATTTTAAGAATTGAAATTAGATGAGTATATTATATTTTGTGCATTTTTGTCCTATATTTTTCAAGAATATCCATATCTTCTGCGTCATCGTAGTATACATAAAATCATCATATTAGCATAAGGCATTTAAGACATCCAATATGTCGGTCAATTAAACAATCTCAATATAGAAAATCCTAATCATATCAAATATTTCCACTCACAGCATAATGGAAGGCTTGCTGATTAGATAACTCGCCATGGTTCTGCGAAGCAGGAATTGCAAAACCAAATCCACCAAGTTTCCAGGCTCCGCTCAATGTGATAAAAACATTCTGCAAAGCATAAAATTTGTATTCAATGAACCACTTTGAAACTTTATAGAAGTTGCTCGGCATTACAAGGAAAACTCCAAATTTAGAAACAGTTTACATGGTTTATACCATATCTAACTATAATTGCAATCACTTTCATCGGTACTATTACTTGTCAAAAACTTCCTTTTATCAAAAGAAAAGTTAGCCACAGCATGAGAAAGGTTGAAGGAAAAAATAACTAAATTAATTACAAAGATCATTATAAAGGACAAAAAAGAAATGAAAAATATTGTCACCTCAGGTGATATAGCTCTATGAATAAGATGAGCCTGATTGTGAAGAAAATCCAACGATTCCGCCAACTGAAGTAAACCATGCTTCACCTCCAACAATCCCATTTCCTGCAAATTAAAAAATTACAACAATATCATAGCAATCCTCACAAAAATACAAAAAATTATCAATGAAACGAAAACGGCACTGAGCATATAGACACGGTTTTAAAATAGGTAATGAACTGCAATTTAATCTTCCTTATCAATCTATTTGTCTAGTTATTCTAAGACAAATCTTCTACCTAGTAATACATAGTGGAATTTCACACCTCTACTTTATATCACTTTTGTGCAATTTTCTACATGATCTATATTCTATACTAGTTACAACTAATAACAATGCTTCTCTGTATCAAATGATCACAACACGGTCGCGATTTAAAATCATGCTTATACATAACAAATTAAAATTAGCAAGCACTGACATATGCATTGCAAATAATTGTATTGAATTGGACTAAATAGGATCATGACACTAACCATTCCCCTAAGATCCTTAGGAACATTAGCAACATTATCAAGACACCCAAGCGTATTCGCAACAGAAGCAAACAACGGCTCCGTGACCATCGCCATCGCGTTCTTACTCTCATCAAGTCCCTGAACAACATGCACAACTCCAGGATGCCTAAGCCTAACAAGCTTCCCCGCATCCGTCCGAATCAAATCCAAAAACGAATCCTCCGCCGCTTTCGTCAACCCCGCCCGCATTCTCGCCTCCGACAAACTCCGTTTATCCAACACCCAAACGCACACAACAGGATACTGATGCTGCCGCGACGGATCCCGAGCCCGGGCCGAATAAAGTCGCCAGGCTAAACCCGGTCCGGCCGAACCGATCTGATCGAGAAGCTCGTAGTCCTGAAGTGGCTTCGGACCGGTTACCTCCTGCACCGTTGTTTGCACCCTTTTCTCGATTACTGCTGCGGTTTTTGCTAGAGCTTGGGTTAGGGTTTTCATGTTGAGCGACATTGTGATTGATGATTTATAGTTATTTAGAACAATTGATTGATAATGGAGAAACGGAATTGAAAGAGAAGAGGTGAGAGGTTCGAGATTGATCTGAGATTCAGAGTGTGCGCGTGTTTGTTTGATCTTGCTCGGATCTCTGTCTTCTTCTCTGTTTCTCCGTGTTTCAAGTCATCTTTTCTACCCCGAGGCTTACTTCTCCATTTTTCTTTTTCTTTATTTATTATTTTTGTTATTTTAATTTTTTTTTCATATTTTTTTTTTAATTATTATTTTGGATTTTTTTAATTAAAAAAACAGTTAGTATTTTAAGACAAAAAACATTATTCAATATTTTAAGATGTCACATATGAGTGTAATATACATTACATTACATACATGGATGGTCTAAAGTGATTTTACAATATGAGATAAACCACTAATCTATAATCTATCATATCTTGAAAATATTTTGGAACATGTTTAGAATTGACATGGAAAAAGGAAAAATGTTTTGATCAATTTTATTGTTTGGCATCTCTACCACGTAGTTTTAAATTTTATGTTGTGATTTTGATCTCCAAGGATAAATCTCATTCTGAATTTATAAATTTTAGGTAATATTTCTTTGGTGGGATCCTGGTACAAACTAGTGGCTAAAGTGTTGGCCATTAAATTTGGGTTAATGATGGTACAAACTAGTGGCTAAAGTCGTGCTCCAATGTTTAGTTTTACAAAAATTGAATGAAATGGAATGGTATGTGATGAAAATCATTCCATCCAATTAGTGTTTTAAAAACCGAATCAGACATCAAACCGGTGAGGGTACTGGGTCACTGGTTTATTGGTCGAACCACTGGGTAATTGGTCGAACCGCATGACTAAACCGGATAACTCGGTTGAATGAACCGATCGTTATAACAAAATTATATAGGTATAAAATTTGTCGAACCGGATGATTCAGTCTCTACCAAATATAACTAGCACTTAAATTTTTTTAAAATATCATTATAAATAAATTCACAAGTTCATAATTTAAATTCAAATTTTAAACATAGGTATCACACATAATAAAATAATACAAAATTATAATGTATAATTGCAAACAAAGTTTAATCGCAACATAATCTAATTGAACAATTTATAACAAAATAATTTCATTGTCTACTAAATTTAATTTCAAGAAAGAAAAAATTGTTTCAATGTTGGGATCTCCTTCTTCAATATCAAAATTATCGGTAACAAAATCAACCGTATTTGCAATATTTTTTATTTTTTATTTTTATTTTATTTATTTTATTTTAATTTGTCATTAAAATAATCAAAACGATATCGTTTTAATTTTTTAAAATAAAAATATTAAAAATTAAAAAATACATTTAAACCACCGGTTCAGAAAAACCGCTGGTTTTTACGGTTTACATCGGTTTTGACCGGTTCACACCGGTTCAATGACATTTCCGATCCAACTATTGAACCAGACCAGTTACATGTCCGGTTCCCGGTCCGACCGGCTGGTTCGGTCCGGTTTTTAAAACACTCAAATACCACTATTTTAGCCAATATTTCATTCCCCCCAAATTGAGGTGTATTCAATGGAATGGAATCAATTAATTAACCAATTACAATTTTGTCCTCCAAATTCTACTTTCTTTAACCATTATACATTGTATTCTTTCAATTTTTAAAAATTAAGTATGATGTTGTTTTGTCTTGATTTATATATTTTCTGTATGAAATACTGCAAGATACATTTTTTACTTATTATATTTTATGTTGTTTTAGCGGTATACAACAGAAAAGCTCTGCAGTAGATGAAATTTTGAGCACCAGAAGTTCTTCGCTAAACAAAAATTTCAAATGATAAAAAGAACCATGTATGTCTAACATAATCATTTCTTTTTCAATATTGTACCTAACATAATCAGTTTTTATCAATAACTTATATACTTGTTCGGGTAGAATCGGAACAGAAGGATCAGTAGCGAGGGCGTGATCTTCGGTGATGGTTGAGAGAAAAATATGAGTTGTACCTGCAAGATACTCTGATGCCAAAGTAAGAACAAGAGCAAAGGTACAACGAAAAGTATGAAGTTTCGGGTAAAGGTTTTGAATACCTTGCCCTCTAGGTGGAGAGGGCTATTTATAATGCTCCATTTAGCGTGTGATTAGGTCACGTTATATTTTGGGCTGGACGCGTTTCCAAGGCCTAAAATATAGGAGATGGTTGAACCAGTCTTAGTATATCCGGGCAGCCTGTTGGCGGGGACGGGAGAGTTAGCGTGCCCAAATGATCTCTGGTTATGAGGAGATCGTTCTTCAGAAGTGCTAGGTTGATGGACAAAAGAGGAAATGTGGCATCTGTTTGCTCGAGCGAATAGGCCAATGCTTATCGGTGTTTTTTTGCTTATGAGTGGATTAGGCCAATTCTGATAATTGGGCTGGTCCGGAACAAGAGCTCCCCAAGTCGTTGCTTTCGGGCGTGGGAGTAATGACTTAAGGTTAACTTACAAGAGTGACAGGGAGACTTGGCGAGGAAGATGCTCTTCTGTTGAGCGAAATGAAACGATGTAGCATTGTGATCGGTGGACAGGGAGGTGAGCAGTTGGCTGAATGTGAGAAGCTGGCGTGTGTGTGCTTGCCTCGAGCCTTATGTTGCACTTAATGCGTAATGATGGCTAGTATAGCCTTTAGAGTTTTTAGGGTTTAATGATGATTTTCACTCTTCCCGAGATGAGCGTGCAAGTCACAAGAGGGCCTCAAGTGTCTATAAATACTTGAAGCGTCTCCTCATTTAAACTTTTACATTCTCTCTCCTCACTCTTCAGCTTTCACTGATCGCTTGCCCTCGTCGCAACCGCCGCCGCAGACTCTTTGTTTTCCTTCAACATTACAGTCTCTTTTCCCATTCCAAGTAAGTTTGCTTTATGATTTACTCTGTTTTATTGCATTTTTTGTATTTTGCTTAGAATTTCATGTGGCTAGGATAGATTAGGACGACTGATAGGATTTTTCGGTGAGATGTTGGTTGTTCACGATGGTGATGCTAAAATCTTCATCGTCACTGATGAGGGTTTAATATGATTATGCATTATCTTCGTCGTGAGTAGCACTCTATGCTTAAGGCTTTCTGGATTCTAGTTGAAGTTTTCTCTTTTCTAGAAAACTGCGTGGGTTTTCTAAGTAAGTTCGATGAGTTTTTCGATGGCGCTTCAACCAGCATCTGGGTTTGCCAAGTCCTTCATTTGATATTCACGTTGGGGATGTCAGGCACCTCATCTTGAGTTGTGACTGTCGGTACCCTCGCTGAGGGAGTTAGTCATCTTCTCTTCGAGTAGGGGTATGTGTAACGCTCCAGACTGCTTTGACCACGCTCACACGCTTTCCGGGAAACTTCCTAGATGGCCACCCATCCCAGAATTACTCCAAGTTAAGCACGCTTAACTATGGAGTTCTTATGGAACGGGCTACCGAAAAGAAGATCCATCTTGTTGGTATAAGTAGTACCTATCAATCCTTATATGCACTCCTTCAACCATGCAGTCCCATACTTGCACGACCTCAGAATCCCTCTCATTCTAATATGGCGACCACCCTTGCCCTCTTCATCCTCAAGTGTTACATGTCCACCAGCTTCCGCATGGTTCGTCCTTGAACCACATCATATTGGGAGATGTATGGATCTAATACCATTTGTAACGCCCCAAACTTCTTTTGGGATGACCGACTGACCCATAAACCAACACGGGTCTTTTCAACATGCTTTGACCTCACTTACATGCTTTTTGGGAAACTTCTTAGAAGATCACCCATCCTTATATTGCTCCAAGTCAAGCACGCTTAATTGTAGAGTTTTTATGGAACGGACTACCGAATATAAGATGCATTTTGTTATTATAGGTAGTACCCATCAATCCTTATAAGTTTTTCTTCAACCATGCAGTCCCATATCTGCACGGCCTCAGGATCCCTCTCATTCCGATGTAGCGACCACTTCTTGCCACATTCGGCCTCAAATGTTACATACGGTGCAACCACCCCTCGCTTCTTCAGCCTCGGGTGTTACACACCTGGCCAAACACCTATTGTACCTCTAGGGTATCAAAAACCCGCTACAAACGTTTCTAACATTCCTAGGAATTCTAACCTCGAAATCATGATGGAGAACTTTATTCAAAGCTAAACTCACCTGCTCTGGGGGCATAACAAGCCAGGAATGAAGTTCACTATCAGCATTATTAATTCAAAGCTAAACTCCCCCGTTTATAACTCTTCACTTAATCCCTACCCAATGACCCTTCTGCCTAGATCCTCTCTAGATATGGAATATCATTATCCCACTTCCAATCACCTCAGTGATGTTGCACAGGTTTCCAGTTTTAGGATTTGTAACAACGACCTAATCACCAACATTCTAATCACACAGACAAACAGTTTTGGAAGACACATTTCCATGACACTACATAGCCAAGACTCTTGACTATGAACACTAACTTGGAGTTACTTCAAAGCTTCCTCCAAGAACAATACATACTCCTCTTTCCTACAGGCTTCGAGGATTACAGTGACCTTCCCACAACCTGGGAGGTTCACTTAACCTAGCCCTAATGATTACATCTGGATATATTTCGGCTGGCTTACTTTCTAGATTACAAACCCTTCTATTTATAACCTATACCCAACTGGATTTGGGCTTCAATCACAGCTAATTTGTTGTTACAATATCGCAGTAACTTATGCTACAAACAAGGTCTTCAATATTCTAGTTTCCGAATAAATCTCCATATTTAGAAACTATATAATCTTCAAATATTTCGATTGATTCTTCATACCTTTTAAACATATAATGCCTTATATGATTTGCATAATATTCAGAAAATATTATGCATCTGTTAAATTGAAACTGAATCTCATTAATCCAGCTCAGCAGGCGCGATATCAATAGCTATTCCATAAGACATGTTATTCCAGAACATGTTCCAACATCTCATAGGACATCTTCTTATTGTACTTGTTGTATTTTATACTTGTGTTTTATTAGCAAGTTTTACATCCTATGATACATATTGTTGTTAATATAGTTTAGCAAAACATAATTGCCAATTACATAATTCAGAGAATTAACAATCTCCCCCTTTGGCTTATTTTGGCTAAAACTATACATATAAAAACAGTGTAAATTTACATCTTCATCTTCGACAGTTTTCATAGCAATAATCTTCATTGTCTTAAATTTCTTCTTTAATCTTCACTGTCTTCATATGTCCTCTCCCCCTTTTTAGCCATAATACGGCAAAGCCAACATCAGGAGGAACAATCAGATCTGATTTATATGTCGCAACATCTTGTTTAACATTACCATTTATTCATATCCGACTCAGTTACCACAGACCCCTAACTTCAGGATACAGAAGAAACCTGATGACATATTGGTGTATACTCCTTTAAGTAGCAACCTCATGAGGATTACATTTGGATTATATGAAAAGAATGCTAGCAGATACTCCCCCTTAACCCAACATTCCCTACTGACTGCTAAGGCAAAAGTCTGGTTCTCAGAGATGCACAAAAAGCCTTTGGCAGTAGGTTCTACCCAACCTGAGCTATCCTGTTTTAGGCATAGAGGTGAAGCCTACAACTCCGTGTAACTGAGAACACAAGTCACAATTATGTTCATAACTTGGATCATAAGTCAAAATAAAAACATCATTTGAATAAGACATCCTATTCTATTACTTTGTGATCCTGATGCCAACACTAACATCAGACTCCAGTGCAAAAAAAAATCCGCTTCCAGATTTATCAAGGACTTATACTGAAGGCCCTCTCAAAACTGTACCCACGAGGTGCTTCACTCATGCCAAACCAAAAGACTTATTGGTTGGAAGGTACTCAACAATTTTAATTCGCAGAGGAAGATGGAATTACATACACACACATACACACGCACACGCACACACACACACATATATATATATATATATATATATATATATATCCATCTGCAGGCATAGGAGATAACGATGGTCTTGGTATTGGTCTTAGTCAACACAAATCGGTATTTTAGGAAAATATCCAAATTCAAACATTCCTTTCCAAGCCTACCGTTGAATGCCTTATCTGGCTGAGGACTAATTCTTCTGAAGGAACACAATTTCTAATAATAGCTCATTGCACTGTCACTCACTGTAGCAACATGTCTCAGCATGTTTCACAACATCATCCTCATAAGAGGATAATACCTCCAAAAGCTTGATCATCAAAATCTTTTAGGCAACCTAATTTGTCCATTTACTCCCCCTGCCATGGACAACCAATATTCCAGCTTCTGCACTGACTCCCTCAGAAGAGTCAACAACAAGGTCACTCTTGATACGTACCCTTGGAAATCCACACCCCGTATTATGACCTATTGTGTAGATAAATTATCATGAGCACAGGGTATGAAGTCACTCACCAATTCTCAGTTTGCTTAGCAGCTTTACTAAGACTCAGATTCAACATTCGTCTAGAGTGACTTGCAACAGAAGAGAACCAGCTAGTCAGACCTCAGTATCCGACACCCTTCTTTTGTTTTTATATCCACTATCAGCCGCTGATGCTAGTGGAGTCTTCAACAAAGTAGTTATGCATTCACATACACGCACTACTATTGACAGGATTATAGTTTCCACAATCTAATCCTCATAGTCAGAAAACTCTCTTCTGATTATAAAGCTTGAGCATTCGACTTCATCTGCCCGGTCTGATGCATCTTCCACGCATGATGTTAAGACATTATTCAACACATCGCTTTCAGAAATCAACTTTGGGTCTTGAATCACTATTCCAAGGACTTATTGTGCATCGAAGTCCTTCAAGAAACTCAACAAAAATCTCACCACTGCAACTTGCAAAAGAAATAAACTCTCAACTATTTCTTGACGACATTATGTCAAAAAGCAGACTTGCACACACTTCATATCTATACCCTGACCCTGTCACGGTTGTTCATCAATTACGTGCTCATCTTCATACACACAGTAGATGATGTGTTTTACTTACTTCCTTTAAAGGTACAACCAGCTGATAAAATTTCCTCTAATATACAAAAAATAGCATATGACATTCTTATGCACCACTTGAAGTGAGTGGATTCTTCAACAAGTCACATAGTTACGTTAGCCATTCCTTATTTGGTCAAATACTTGACCCTTAACCCCGTCCTGAGTTAACTAAACTTCCTTAGTTGGGGAAGCAGAGAACTGAAATGATGCTCAACCATCAGTTCCGACATTAACCTATCTTTCAGAATCTTGTTATGGTTTTGGAGATGATTTCCATAGCAACCTACCATTCTTGTAGGGGATGAAAAAGAATCAACCATTGGTAGTTTATCAACCCTTCAAAGACCATATTTCATATGCACAAAGTACAGACCTCCTGTCTGACTACGAGATGTTTGAATGCCATTTTGTGCCCCTATAGAAGAGATTCCCTCTAATAGGTACCTGAGGCAGATTTCAACGAACATGGCATTAATTGACCTTTACTCGTCATGAATAGACTATTTAGACTAAGTCTACTTCTTCAAAGCACAAGGATCCACGTCATTCCTTGCATTACCACTAATTCATTATGTGAAGACACCACATAAGTGAATCCAAGCAATAAAGATAAGCTTCACGAAAGTACCAGGACACCTTAATCCTTTGATCTCATAAACGTGTTTCCTCATTGCTTCAGCCGAAATGTCCATCCTAGGTGATTTGGATGACATTCCAAAGTTCAGACGCACATCAATCTCATAATATCGATTAATGTGTCTCCAATGCTTACCACCCTTTGGAAGACTTTACCAATAGAACAGAAGGACTTGATCATTGATCCATGTTTGAGTAAGCGACCTCACTCTATTCTTGAAAAAAAATCTACCAGACACATTGAGAAAAATAAATTCTTAGAAAACAGATGTCAAAACATTATGTCTGACGCTTCCCTCAATTTCTTCTCGCTTCAGATTGAGAATTCTTCCTTGAGATTAGAACAACAATCTCACGTCCTGGGTACTGTAAGCACAAGATACATAGAATCTGTTACACGACCATAACAAAGATTACATCAATCGGGTTCCTTTGATCAAGAGGATCCTCCATATATGAGCTTATCCTTCACAAGGGCTACGGTGGTGATGCCTTTATGAGTTTTACTCTAGAGCTTGACTATTGTACTTCCATATACCTTGATTAGAAATAAATTGACAAAAAAGTAGACAGACTGTTGATCATGTCCTAATCAACCTGCACAAATCAGATGTCTCATCTTCTAGATTAGGAGTAAGTTCCAAAAAAATTTATTCTTAACATTTTGTTTAGCATCCAAAACATTTGTTCTTCAACCAGTAGTTGCATACCTGCTAAAGTAATGTTCTAACATCTCATATAACATTAGTTCCTTCTTCTCGGAACAACCAGCCGAACTTAGTGCCAGGATATTACTCCCTCAACAACATCTCTTGATCATCTCCAATACAGAAGACCCAGCTTTACCAAGCGTAGCCAGATTCAAAGTTACTTCCTGGAAGGAAACCAAACTTATGAAGACCAAACTAAAATCTTCAATCTTTCTTCATGTTCCTTTAAGAAGCAACCATCAGTCAAACTAAAATGCCTTTCTGTGTGGACTTAAGAAACATAACTTAAGTATCATGGGTCACTTTGGTCATTTGATTGAACCAACTTTGTTCTCCCCTATCATGGGTGAAGTTCCTGAAGAGATCAAACCCTAATGCTAAGAGAACCAGGTTTGAAAGAGAACCATACAACGGAATTACATTAACAGCTCCTCAACATCCTTTAGGCATAACGTCTTGTACCCAATCCCCGCATCCCACAATCAAGCAGCACAACCTTAGGTTTGAAAATAAATCAACCCAACACCAAAAACCACCACAGCTTTCAACGAACAACATAGTCCATCCTCCACTTTAAGGGACCATGTTCACACTAAACGATGTTCAAACATATTTTCATTACATACCTTCCTTGCCAAACCAAAAAGTATCCTCCCAAGATCTCATCCAGAGACAAAACAAGATGCATGCTTTGATACCAATTGAAATTCTGGTATAGCAAACCCATATGTCTTGAAAGATGTCAAGACATTCGATCTGTCAAGAAACACTAGCAAGGTATATACACAGATTTATACTATATTGAAAGATAAATGACACTAGAATTGTGTACCCAGTTCGGTGACAAACACACTTACTATGGGGGCATACCAAGCCATGAATGAAGTTCACTATCAGCAGTATCGCGGTAACTTCTGCTACAAACAAGGTCTTCAATATCCTAGTACAATAAATACAAACCCTTCTATTTATAACCCATACCCAACTGGATTTGGGCCTTCAATCATAGCTAATTTGCTATTACAATATCGCGGTAACTTCTGCTACAAACAAGGTCTTCAATATCCTAGTTTTTGAATAAATCTCCATATTTAGAAACTATACATTCTTCAAATATTCTGATTGATTCTTCAGACCTTTTAAACATATAATGCCTTATATGATTTGCATAATATTCAGAGAATATTCTACATCTATTAAATTGAAACTGAATCTTATTAATCCAACTCAGCAGGCACGGTGTCAACAGCTATTCCATCGGACATGTTATTCCAAAACATGTTCCAACATCTCATAGGACATCTTCTTGTTGTACTTGTTGTATTTTGTACCTGTGTTTTATTAGCAAGTTTTATATCCTATGATACATATTGTTGTTAATAGAGTTTAGCCAAACATAATTTCCAATTCGGTGACAACAACACCTACTTTGGGGGCTACCAAGCTAGGAAGAAGATTCCACTATCAGTAGTACTATTTTATATAAACAACCTCTGGTTTATAGATAAACAACCTCTGGTTTACATAGTCACTACCCAATGTAACCTTTATCTTAGAACTCCATCTAAGACAAGAGAATCTATGCTCACTCCCCAGTGATACCTAACTATTACAACCTTGTAACAACTATTTAAACAACAACAAAAATACACACTTCTATGATAATACCTAGCCAAGGATCTTGACTAAGAATAATAACTTAGAGTTGCTTCAAAGCTTCCTCCGAGAACAATACACCTCTTGCCTACAGGCTTCAAGGTGGACACTACTTCTCTTGCTTCACAACTTCGAGAATAACATCATGATCTTCCCACATCACGGGAGATTCACCTAGACAAACCCTAGACTTATACATCTTGAGCCGTATCAACCTAGGTTACAAACCCTTCTTTTTATATCTAATACCCAACTGGATCTGGGCCTTCAATCACAGCTAATTTGCTGTTACAAATCAGCAGTTACTTCTGCTAAAAACAAGGTCTTCAATTCCTTAGCTTTCAAGAATATCTCCTTATTTAGAAACTATATAAAGTTGTATATTCTTCAAATATTTTGATCGATTCTTATGACCTTTTAAACATATATCGCCTTATATGATTGCATCATATCTCTGATTCTATCTGTGATTGTTAAATCATAACAGATTTACTTAATACACTTCATTTCAGGCACAATGTCATATGTTATTATATAGGATATCTCATACATAACATGTCTTAACATGAGATAGGACTTCTTGCTCAATTTGTTCCTGTCAACAAGTTAATTCAGCCTATCTACTAAACCTGTTTTATTTATTTTACTAAAATTAATGCTAATCCTAAAGCTAGCGAACTTACAAAGTGTTTTTATACTTAAAATAATGCCAATGACTTGTTGAATCCCTTAAGTCCGACTATTGCATACCCGTGTCTAAATCTCTGATTATATAATTCAAACTTTATTAAATTCCCGTTTCCTCTAAAACTAAAGAAATCATAGCTTTAGCTAAACTTAGTAACATATATCGTACTAGAACTGACCCTCAGTCCTTGTGGGTTTGATATCTTTTTAAAATTACGCGATTAGATTGTGCACTTGCAGTTAATATCTTGATGGACTCATAAAGTCCCGATCAGCTGTAGCCATGAATGTTACATTTGCATGCTCCTCATCAGAGTCATATCATGACGCTTCAGAGTCAGAATCATCCCATGTTGCCACAAGACCTTTCTTCTTGCCTGTTGCACCCTCAAATTTTCCCTCATAATATTCAAGGTAAGTTGGCTCAAGCAGTCTCCTCAAGCTCATAGGATCTCCAATTGCTCAAGACTCTGCAAAAGTTGGACATACCTACACACCTCCTAAACAAAGGACCTCCAACTAGGGTTTTGATTTCCCTCAAAGAAATAGAACTCCCAAGACCTCAAGTGGAATTCATAGTATCTCATATCTCTCTAAGTGTATCCATGTCAAATTTCAAGCCTTGCAATGCAAGATTACTCAGTCAATTGCTCAGATGATCAACAGTCGACTATATTAGGTCAAAAGTCAACTATGGTCAATATATAGTCAAACTTCAAGATTTTTGGTCAACATTAAGGTTTTGAGGTCACATTCATCATTTGATCAAAGTCTGATCATGATTCATCAAGAAGAACTCAAAGATCATCAAAAGCCAGAGTTGCTAAATTAGGGTTTTCTAAAGAAAAGTCAATTGAACTTTGAGCAAGCATAACTTTCACATAATTTATCAGAATTTTCTCAACCAATACTCATTTTGAAGGAATTTCAATTCTCTACAACTTTGTCACACCTAAGGCAAGGCCAAAAAATGCTTCATTTGAAAGATATAAGCCAAAACATTACAGGTCCTTTTAAAAGTCAACAAAAAGTCATTTTTTCTCAAAGAGGCATACATGAACATGGAAGAATCAATTGAGATGAAATCAATGATAGCTTTTAGAGGACATCTTGAGCTTTCCAAAAAGCTCAAAAACCCTTTCATATGACAAGAATTGAGGAATTTATGGATTGTACAAGTTGAGTTATTTTCAAGAAGTGCATGAAACCCTAATTGAGCAAAACTTGGATTTTGGACTAATGGGCCTAAGATTTTGATTTCAAACATGATCTTGACCTAAAATATGTCCTATAAATCCATCATCACATTTTAAAAATTTTTATTTATATTTATTTGAATTTTATTCATTTAAATACTAAATAAATTAATAAAATATCAAAATAATAGGATTAAATTGTATGGATCTTGTTTTAATCACATGGGGCCCAAAGAATATACCTTGAAGTCCATAATTTCGATGGTGCATGTTACAAGAGATATTATCCAAAATTAGAAAGAAATAATCTAATTTTCAAATCAAATTTCCACCTCTCCAAAGATTTAATTTCTTTCCAAAAGTATTGGCCTAATTTGTTCCTCTATATATGCTTAACATATTCAGAATGAGGGGACACGAAAATTGGCAAGGAGATTAGGGTTCTAAGAGTGGCGAAAAGTCAAAGAATAGTGCAAATTCGTATCACAAGTTCCAGCCACATCAAGATCAAACAACCATCCCAATTCACTTCTGAGGTAATATAGGGTAAGAATGCATCATTAGACGAGCCATATAATGCCTGGAATGTATGCATCATGTTCATCATATTCGTTCATACTTTGATTTTCGTATATTGCGTTTTATCGTATTTCAATTCAAGTTAACCGCATATTTGAGTTCATGATGGTGTTTAGAAGCAATTAGAACCATTGGCGTGAAGCTCTGATGCAAATACAAGGAAACACCATGGTTAGGGCACGAAGAAGGTGTTCTTTGTATTCCATGATATAGTCTATTTTAGACCAAACCGATGCCACCAATGAACTCGTAACACCTTAATTAGTGGGTTTGGGTTGCTTTTGTCTTTGTTTGTTTTGTTTTTTGCAGGTTTTACATTTGCAGAATTAGCTACAAAAATAATGTAGCTAAACCGTAGCAAAAAGGAAGCAAAACCGTAGCTAAATCTGGGCTAAGAAAAAGGAAAAAGATGAATAGTGACTTTGCTCTTCTGAACTTCAGAGTTTTTCACTTTAGCTCCATGAGTCACCCTCTTATGCATCATAAGCTTCAAGCCTTGTAGCTTCTAATGCTCGAAATTTATCCAAGATAAATGCCCTGCATCAGAATATAAAAACAGGCACTGTATCAGTTAAAGGGACACTCAGAAAAAGAAGAGAAAAAACCAAAGTTCATATTCATAACAGCTGTAGACTCACACTTTGAACACAATCCATAAAATTACATTCTATTAATCCTAACTAAATTCAATTATCCCTAACTAAACCTGGTTAGTACTGATGTTAATTGGAAATAAATAAAAGAGGAATTTAGGGTTACTTGATATGTGGCGATTGGAATTCTCAGACGTTCCTCTTCTTCACGTGAACGGCGGTGCTGCGACGGAGATCCTTCTCCGATCGATTCATCTTCTCTCCCTCGTCGTGACTAAACGGAGCGCATTAGCCTCTCTTCAATTCGGTCTCTCAGCTTCCGTCTCTCTCCCAGTTCCCCCAATCTCCGCCGTGAACAAATCGAGACGAATCAACATCGCCTCTCTCGATCTCGTTCTCAGCCCTCCATTTTCCACTCCCAATTCAATAATCTCTAGCCTC
Source organism: Vicia villosa (assembly GCF_029867415.1). Lineage (NCBI taxonomy): Eukaryota > Viridiplantae > Streptophyta > Magnoliopsida > Fabales > Fabaceae > Vicia > Vicia villosa. Next base: position 40,598,131 of record NC_081184.1, on the reverse strand, counting down.
GGGGAAAAACTCCGGTGCCTCTTCAATAACGGCGATGATGAGAAAACTGGAGAATATGACTTTGATACCTCAGGTACGCTTTACTCCTTGTCTTGTGTTTCTGATTTTGTTTCTTATCTTCTTCAACTTCGTCTTTTCTGATTTTGCGTTTGGTGTTGTGTGAATGGTGGTGTCGATGAACATTGTTATTGAATCTCACGGTGATTTTCTGTTTTTGTAGAGTATTGAGAATATGCGTGAGATCACCGCGATGTCAACAAAGAAGATTGACGCTTGTGGATTCGTGAAGTTGTAGTGAAGGAGATGGTGATTCAGAAGCGATGAACCGTATGAAGCGTGTGAGGATTCTGAAGGTGATTCCCTGAGCTTTTCCTCTATGATTCTCTTGCTTTCTTTTTGAGTCTCAGATGTGATTGTTGTTGTAGTTGAAGGTGAGTAGAATTGAAGATTTTGTTATATTGTGGTTGAGATGGAAGAGACGAAGGTGAAGAATTGAAGAAGGTTTTCACATTTTGTGATAAAGAGGGTGTTGGAGATGAAGATTGAAGGTGAGGAGAAATGGAGAGAAGAGTGAAGATTCTAAATTCAGAGAGTGTGAATGGTGTCTAGAGAAATGATTGAAGACGAGGGATGAGTTATAAAGGGGTTTCTCAAGGTTAGTTCCTCTGAATTTTTCTGTTATTGTTAGTTGGGGAATCAGTTAGTGATGTTTGTTAGTTATAAAATCGGTTAGGACTGTTAGGATAGTTATAATATGGTTAGAAATTCTGTTATAAACTGATTTTCTGTTAAGAGTTAGTTAGAGATATGTTTTTCTGTTAGGGAAATTCTGTTGGGCAGTTGTTTGGAATGGAATTCTGTTATATATAAGTTAGGTTTGGTTAGAAAGTGGTTACTGGTAGTTAGAGATGCTGAGTTCTGAATTTGTATGTATGTAGGAATGAAAGTTTGGCTTGACAGATGCACATGTATCGCCGTTTTAGTAAGCAATGGAGGGCGTTTTCCCAGTTCCTGATTCGCCCATTCAAACACCACGGGACCCACTTTGACTTATGTTTGAAATTGTTGTTTATTGCGTTTTTTCATATTTATTGATTAAAGGTGGATGCATTGACAACAAACGGCAGGGACACAAGATGGTGATCATCAAGACCAGGGTTCAAACCCTTGTGGATGCATTGACAACAAACGGCAGGGACACAAGCTGGTGATCATCAAGACCAGGGTTCAAACCCTGGTGGATGCCATATTATTTTTGCTCAGTCTCTCACTTTCTCTAATTTCCTTTTTCCTTTCTATTTAATTTAATTTCTCATGAATTAACTTTTAATTAACCATTTAAAAATCACACAACCAATTAGAATTAGGATTAAATTAATCAATTATTTTTTTTCTTCTAATTAATTTCACTAATTTAAATTTGTTTAGAAGTAGGTTTTAATTTATTTCTTTTTCATTAAAAATCATAATAAAAATACCAAAAACAATTAGATTTTTTTAGGTTATTTAATTAATTCAATTTTGACATGATTTTTTTAAAAATCCTAATTAGGTCTCAATTAAATTCTATGGTTTGACAAAGTCATTAAGTTTAGTTTAATTAGGTTAACTGTACATAATTAATTAGTTAATTAATTTATAATTAGGTTTTAATCAATTTTAACCTTTAAAAATTCTTTCCAACCCTAATTTCATCCTCTCTTCTAAAACTTCAATATTTTCTCGACTCTTCGACTCAGTCGCTATTTAAATTATTTGCATTTTCTATTATGTAATTGCTCAGAGTTTGTTATAGCTTAATTAGGATTTACTTTCCGTATTTTTTTAAATTATGTAAATGCTCATGATTTGTATTAGTTTAATTAGGGCTTTACTTTCTGCACTTCCCGATTATGTAACTCTCCCAAAGCCATGTAATAGTGTAGGATTTTTATGTTCCGCAATTTATTTTCCGCACCTTATAAATGCTATATAACTGTTAGATGTATGGTTAGTAGGATTGTATGGCAAGACTAAAATTGAACATAGCTAACTCTAACCTGAAGATTAAAATATCTGAAATCAATACACTTCTCACACACTCACCTTAATGGTAACCCCTTTTGTTGCCTTACGATTACATGGTCATGTCCCTCGAACGTAGGGATATCTTATCAAAGTTGCCTTTGATATAAATCATCATAGTCCCTTTGATATAAAGATCATAGTCCCTCGATGACCCTTCGATGTTGCCTAAGAAATGTGATATAGTCCCTCGAGTTGCCTACAAAAATGATGATAGTCCCTTCGAACGCTAAGATATCCTTACAGGTTGCCTTCTATGACCACTCGACGATCCTATGCCTGTCCCTTCACATCCAATAGTTAGGACTACCTACCACCTAATGGTATGTATAGTACTATCTCTCAAAGAAAGCTATAAATACAAGAAAGACCTTACAAATTAGGGTAAGTAGCTCCTGATTGCTTGCTCACAACAAATCAACGAATACTTTTCACACTTCACATTTTTCAAAACATCTTCAAGATAAACACTTTGTATACATTCATACGAGAATTATTACAAAGTTAAATCTTTACAAAAACATTTTCCTAATCACACACCACTTTTCAAACAAGGAAAATCAAAGTGAGCTAAGCAATTAAGAGCCCATGGATAACCATGGATACAAATGGTGCCAATACCTTCCCTTTGTATAACCTACCCTCCGAACTCAAAATCTTTTAAAGGCCTTTCCTATTCTTTTATGCCTTTCCTAATAAATTGGATAAAATAAAAGTCGGTGGCGACTCTAGCTAACCGCAACATGTTTTGCAAAATAACAAAATAAAAAGTCAGTTCTCCCACCGTATTACACTGCCCTTGAAACTTCCTTTCATGAAGTCTTCTTTTCCGGTGCTTTCTTTCTTGAGATTTGGACATTCATTTTTGTAGTGTCCTGGTTCCTTGCATTTGTAGGACGTAACTTCTCTGCTTGATCTTCCTTTTCCAGATGTTTCTGGATGATCTTCTCTATTTATGGATCCTCAGAAGCTTTTTTGTCTTTTCTTCCAGAGTTGTTTGACTCTTCTGGACAAAAGTGATAACTCGTCTTCATCATCAGCACTTCATCGTTTGAATCTTTTATTTCTTCAGCTTGGAAGGCTTTGTTCTTTTCTGACTTAGTCCTTTCTGATTTAGGCCTTAGAGAAACTGATTTTCCTCTTCTCCGAGGCTCATCTTCTTCTAGCTCTATTGCATGACTCCTTAAAGAGATAACAAGCTCCTCAAGAGTTATGTTGTTTAGATCCTTAGCTAGTTTTAATCCAGTTACCTTAAGTCTCCATTTCTTGGCTAGACTTTTGATAATCTTCTTAGCATGATCAGCAGTAGTATAACCTTTGTCACGAACCTTGAGTCCTGCGACCAAATTTTTAAACCTTGAAAACATAGTTTCCACAGTTTCTTCATCTTTCATATTGAAAGCTTCATACTTCTGAATTAAGGCCAAGGCCTTAATTTCGTTAACTTGAGCATTGCCTTCATGTGTCATTCTTAAAGAATCAATAATGTATTTTTTATATCTCTATCTGTAATTTTCTCATATTCATTATAGGATATAGCATTGAGAATGATGGTTCTAACTTTGTGATGATTTTTGAACATACGTTTCTGTTCATCACTCATTCTGATTTTGGGAATGGGAATACCAACAGCAGAAATAGGTTCTTCATAACCATTTGTGACAATCTCTGAGATATATATATATATATATATATATATATATATATATATATATATATATATCATAGTCTAGAAAGAAACTTTCTAGTCTATATTTCCAATAGTCAAATATTTCTCCATCAAATACTAGAGGTTTAGCATTGTAACTATCTCTTTCACAAGTGTTAGCAGTGACAGTCATTTAGAAGTTTTTTCTCACACTAGATCTCTCTACAAGGTTAAGTGTTTGATATAAGAATCAGCAAAGAGTCGGGGTTCTGATGCCAATTTAAGGTGGAGAAAAGCTCAATAAAGGAGGGGGTTTGAATTAGGTTTTCAAAAACTTTTCTTTTTAGAAATACTATTCACAAAGATCAATGAGATATTTAAGAAGTAGAAGAAAAAGAACGCGTTTGGTTATACAAGTTCACCTTAGAAAAGGCTAATCTTGTCCACCTGCCAAGGTGATTTTGCCTTAGAAAATGACTTAGTCCACTAATCTTGAAATTTTACAAACAACCCCTAAGAGTGTACAAAGACACCTTAGCCCTCTCAAGTATACAAACTAACAACCTAGTCACTCGAGGAATACAAATCTCAACAGATTTACAAAGTGATAATGTTTACAAGATATTACTTCTTAATAAGCAAATTAAAACATAAACTGCTTAGAATAAATGTTAACATAATCTAATGAGCAGTAAATCTCGTGTTCTAGATATTCTTAGAAATTAGATTTCTCACAAGGGAGTATTTGGTATAGTTTGTTTAAGATATTTCTTTCTCTTTTTCTCATTGAAGTTTATTTACTGAGTTTTGAAATATAGATTTTAGCAGCATCGTTATTCCATGTGAATTAATAGCTTCTTCAAAGGATACTATCTCATATATATAGTCCCAAGAAAATGACCGTAGAGAAAGACAAGTTGAAACTTTCCCTGCAGCTTGATGTAACGGCTCCAAAAGGTCGTGGGGGACAAAGAGCACACCAAAGAGAAAATCGCACGATAAGTCCTGCAACAGTAGAAAAGGTGATGTACTATTGTACCATATTACTTTTATTACAAGTTATCTGATCATTCTTCTTTTGAGATGTATTTCTTATCTGAAGTTGAGAAAGCATGGAAGAGATTAAGTAACGTAGACGTTCCAAGAGAAAATATTCGTCGGAGCCATAAAGAAGTCCTTTGAAAACAACAACTTATTTGAATGATGAATTTTGATTTATCTGAGCTGAAAGCAAAAGTGTATATGAGCTTGAAATCTTGATTTTAGATCTTGAAGAGTAGCTTAGCTTCAAAACATTTGTAAATCCTTTTTCTTATGAGTCATTCAACATTCTTCAGAACTGTCGATGTCACTTCAGAATTGAGATGATTAGTTCTTCTAATGTGTGATGACGCTAATTCTGACGATTTTATGGACAACAATCCTTAATCAACCAAAATACTAAATCTGCACACTTAAGAAACTATTAGAGTACAAAATTGTTACATAACAAATATATGTATTGTTATCATCAAAACTTAAGGATTGAATGCTGAACCAAATCTTGTTCTAACACCTGTTTGATCTCCGCAGTAGATTATTCAGTAGACCTCGAGTGAAGATATTACCTCAGTTGAATCTCGGCAGTAGACTCTTTAATCAATCCCCAACAGCTTTCTCCTCAATGAGCCCTGTCTAGAATTTTCCCCAGTTGTTCCCTTCATTTGAGTCTATTACTCTTTCCTTTTGTTACTCCCTTACGGATTCCTTTTCCAAGTTTCTCCAGCAATAATTTATCTCTTGTGGCACTATATTCCCCACAAAGATACGAGTCATTCTCATATCATATCATACAAACAAAATTCCATGCATTAATTCATAGAATATCATGTCGTCACATTGCATTAAGAGACAAAAATCAGTTGCTGAGATATTTAACTATCTTCCACTATAATTATATGAAGCATGACCGTCTTCATATACTCTGGTCGAAGATATTTAAATAGGGGTAGCTGTAATATCCCATTTTTACCCCTTATGATTTTCATCTGATGCATAGAAAAAAATAATAGAAAAAAAGCAGTCATTTTAGCATATTTTCATTATTATTTCATCATATCATTTTCCTCAAAAAAAAAAAAAATCGTAAAAATATTTGTCCATTTTTTATATGCATTCATTCAAAGAAAAAAATTACATATTCATTTATATACATTCATTTTAGTATTTGATTTTTATAATTAATAGTATTTTGTTACTAATCTTTTGGATTTATAGTAATAATTTTAAAGTACAACTTAAATTTAAATTGAATTTTTAAATTAGAATTAATAAATCATTTGTATTTTTTTTATTTTGTGTTTGTTTTTATTTTTATTTTTGTAGGTGCAATTAACAAAGGCTATTTGGTCCATGATTAATTCAAGGGCATATTCATGTTTGATCCTTCTAGCCAATTTGCAATTTTTGAGCCATATTTGTTACACTTTTTGAAGCCATTTAGAATCAAAGCCAATCCAAGTTAAGCTATTTCCATTAAGCCATATTTCTAAAGCCATTTTATTCAAGTCATTTAGGGTCAGTTTGTTTCAGCTTTAAAAAAAATGGATTTTTTCTTTGTATATTTGAAAATAGATTTTCTAAAACCGTTTTTCTAAATATTACAAGTTTTTTTTATATTCGTTTTTTCTAAAATGAAACACTTAATTTGACATCCTATAACATAAACATACATAATTGAAGACCAAAACTTAGTCAAAACCATAATTTTTTTAAAAAGTTGTATTTCAAAAATGATTTTTATGAAAATCTATTTGAAATAGCTTCAAAATTAAGTGATTTTTTGAAATTTTGATATCCAAATTTTTTCCCCATAAATAGATGAAATACCTAAAATCACATTTTAAGAATAATTATTCAAGCAGATTTTTCATTTGAAGCTTTTATAAAAAGTTTATTTATAAAAAAAAATTTTCGCAAAATTTGGTAACACTATAAAAATTATTTTTAAAAAAAGGCAAAACAAACGGGCCCTTAGTCATCATATTCATTAGTTGAAACCACATTCATGTTGGGACCACTTCAAGCAATATCACTTTTTTTATATATTAACAGAAAAAAATGAAGAAAAAAAACTTTTAACCACCACATGATTTCACTTCTCACATTTATCAGTACAACAAAATAATTATTCCATTTTTCAACAGAAATACCTACATCAGTACATACACAATTAATCCTTCTAGAATCACACATAAGACAACAAAATCAACAAATTTTTGTTGCTCATCACAATTCCTCACGCGGTTTCCTCCTGACTCACTCCAAATCCTAACAAATTATGATTCCTTCTGATCCTTTCCCTCAACCAATTCTCCATAATGCCCTCACTCTTCACAGCTTATATAAGCAGCCTCATAACAAAGTGCAAAGGGAAGAAAAATGATAAAGTTATGCTGCAGAAAATTACACCGAAAAAATTCTCCTCCATTTTTAAAACCTACAAATAGCTTCATGATTTCCTTCACTGATTCATCACTTCATCTTCAATAATCATGACATTAAATCACAGATCCATACATCAACAACCTGCAGAAACGTATCACTGCAAAACAAAATCAAAACCATATTCATCAATCCACATCCGAACCTTCAATTCATCACTTTGCGATCCACTTCGCATCGTCAAAAGCAACACAACTTCATTCATCTTCATTTTGCAATCTGTTAGGAAGCAAAATTAGAACCCTAATAAGATATGAAAACAACTATAAATCTAGAAAGACATTAAAAGCAAACTAAAAAAATAGAGATAAGAGATAACTTTTAATTTCATTTATTGATTCCAAATGTCTCTATGAGACTACAATATAAAAGTTTTACACTGTCATTCAATTACAACCATTCATAATTATTATTTTATATATAATTAAAATAAAAGTCAAATATAACTTAAAATCTGACGATTACAATTCACTGACGGTGTAAAACTACTTTACACCGTCGGTGTATTCCCATTAAATTCATATATAATACTCTTAATGGATAATAAACCTAAAAGCCCAACAATTATTAAAATCCCAAATACAATAGAGTCCAATATAACAATACTAATAACTAATATTAATACTATTATACCCCTCTATCATTGTTATCGGGTTCACTTGAACCTTGTCCTAAAAGTTTTAAAATAAATCTTAAGATGCTAAATTGTTATTACTACATTAATATTTTTTGAATCCCAGACAATGAAGAGAAAAACTCCACTAATGTAAATACAACGGTAGTAGAAAATAGAAAGATCACCATAACTTTTCATTGTGTCAGGGTAGTCAAGTCCAAGCTCTCTCTCATGTATATCTAATGCCTTATGCTGATAAATGGTGGCATGGTTAAAATCTCATGTGTGGTTGAGAACCATAGCGAGAAGACTATATGCACTTGCAGTATTTCTATGATATGGACCACAATAAGTTAAGATCTTTGTCAATGCCTTTGTTCCATAGCTCACATTATATATCCTCAAGCTTGCTTTTATCAAGAGAGATTTTAGATGATTTCAATAAATTCCGTCCATCTATTGAGGAGCATCCCACATGCCTGTAAACAGGAACAAGGCTGATAATATCGAACTTTCCAAATGGCTTAGGTGATTCCATGTCATTATCTCTAGGGAACAATTCTAATCCACCCTTGAGACAGAGCCCTCTAAGAATAGATAACTTCCTCAAATATTGACATTCATCTTTTAGTGTCCAACCAAATCTATTGGACAAGAACATACGTAACCAATGAATTTTTAGATGATGATCTTCACTAGAAGTTTGGTCCGCATCTTCAGTTCGACACCCTCCAAGTAAGAAATTTAGTGTCTAGGCAATGACAGATGGTAAATCGGTGACATTGTTGACAGAAGCAATAACTACTTTAAGTAGATGTTTGAATGCTCAAGTTATCATCTCGTGAATACAAAGGGATTGTATATGTGGAAGAATCTATGAAAGTTTAACCACTTCACCCAAAGATCCCATCTTAAGTGCCTTTAAATACATGAAGTTAGTTAAAGTACGACCATCTATAACACCTATCTAACCCGCAATTAATATTTGCAATATAATACGAATTAAATAATTTAAATCACCAACAAAAGTGTCACCTTCTTAAAAATTTCACAAATAACAAGTCCTGCTCCGTAACACGGGTTCTAAAAATTATGTATATCATACACTTCCTTAACACAACAATAATAACATCACTTTTCTCGCAACGAAATTCATAGTCTGAAAACATCTTTATTAAACTTCATAAAACTCATTCATACTTTGTCATTCATGATTCATAAGCTAAAACATCACAATACCATGAAGGTGAGTCATCATATCAAAACAATTAAAGAAGAACATAATAGTTCCAAAGACACACGGTTCCGAACTCGATGTTACGTATCAGAGCAAGACTTCCTTTATTCGAAAATAAACGCTATAAAGGACTCCACGAAGCTATCCTCTAACTTCGACGGACTACTTTTGATTACCTGCACGTTACCCATGTGGAGGCAATATTCAAACAGAAAGGGTGAATATTTCATAATTATTTTATAAGACATAAGGAATAAATATAATAGTGGTACACAAATAAATCAACAACCACACTTATACTGATACAAGCTGTCATACGCCAAAATTTTTCCTCCACATTTTATACTCAAGCTCAGCTAATAATCAATGGCTCAAGACATCTCAGGAATTGATTGTATGCACTCCCTCCTAATCAAAGACCTTCAAGACTAGGGTTTTGGATTCTTAAGAACATTCTTAAGAAGGAAAATGTATCAGAGTATTCAAAAGAAAATATATCAGAGCATTCTACGAATGAATATCAGAACATTCTTCTTCTTGCTTCTGATCTTGAAGCTTCACAGCACTAAGCTTGTTTCAATTTTCCAAGAACATGCTTATTTATAGAATTGCTTTTCCCCATGTATTTGCTTCTCATGTTGAGCTTTTTCAGAATATCTTCAATCCTGCAAAAAATCTCAAAGACATAGAACTTGCAAATAATGTTAGGAAATGTTGAGACTTAATCCCAGCAACTGATATAATAAACCAAATCAATTATCATGTTTCTCCCCCTTTTTATCATAACATCAAAAAGCATTAAAAGATTCAGATGATAAAAGACACATAAAGTGAAGAAGATAATGATTTCCTTGATAAAAAAATATCAGAAGTACAAAAGATATAGAAGCAGATGCAAGAAACAGATGCATAAAAACAAGAAAACAACTAAGACCAAGACAGACTACGACTAGCCAAGCTTAGAAACTAACATGGCCAGAAGGTTTTTAATCTCAGTAGTGTCTTCTGTTTGCGTCTTTATAAAAGATCTAAACTCATTATGAGTATCCTCATGCTTGTCCAGACGAGAAGCTAGATCAGCTTGATTCTGTTGAAGATCCTTCATGGTGTTTATCAAAACAGAAGGTCCAGCAGAAGAGGCATCACAGCTATTGTCCATAAGAGGAGGATTCTCAACAGCAGCATCGACCATGAGAACATCAGCTTGATTTTCCTTAGCAGGAGATTGCTTAGCAGGATGATTCTCAGCATCTTGATTCTCAGCATCAGCTTCTGATTCAGAAGCATCTTCAACATACACAGGAGAAGGGATAGCAACATCTGGATTCTCCAAAGCCAGAAGAATGTCAGCCAGATTCTGAGGAGGTGTTGGAGCAACTGGTTCTGATGGGTATTCAACATCTGGATATACCATACTTGGTGCATTAACAGAGGGATTCTCCCTTAGCCAGTTGAATATGGGCTGAAAGTCTCCAGTCAGAACATGATAATGAGGCTTCCACACGACCATAGCAAGAGGATGAACTTCTTCAAGCTCATCAACCAATTCCTTTTCCTCAAGAGATTTCCAGCTCCTAATGGGAGAGAAATAGCTGTCTTTAATATCCCTTAGAAATCCACAAGGGCCAGGAGCTTCTGCTTCACAAGCTTTCTGAAGCTTCAGAAAGTCAGAATTGATCTCTCTTCTGAAGGCTCTCCAAAAACTCCTAATAGCAAATAATTCGTCCTGGCATTATGTGCAACCTTCAATGCTTCTAATCCTGTCTGTACCTTCAGCTTTAGAAATTCGAAACTTACACCAATAGATAGTTCAGGGTTATGGGTTTTGAATTGGGTGGTTGAGGAATTTGGGTTCAGAATGAAGTAGGGTTCAGGTTCTCTTGAGAACAAGGCAGAGGTGATATAAGGGGTTAAGGAGGATGAAGAATCTGCGGTGGAGGTGGTTGAAGGATCAATGATTGGTGAGATAGTAGAAGGAATGGAGGTGGTTGAGAATATATTTTCAGAAGGGATTTTGGGAAAAACAGCATTTAGTGGTTGAGGGTTGAGAACTGGTGTAAAAAGAAGTGGACGGTTTCTTTTTGTGGTGGTGGAAGAGGATGGAATTTCAGAAGGAGGGGGCTTTTTCTGAGGGGGAAGGTCAGAAGAGTCTGCATGGTAAATATTATGAATGAACTTCTTAAGCTGTTCAGAGGTTCTGGGTATTTTGAGAGACTCTGTAGGTTTCTTCTGCTTCTTTGCTTGCTTAACATCAGGTCCTTCTTCTGTGACCTTTCTCTTTAGCTTTTTTTCTTTCTTCTTCTTGTCCTTCTTTCTTAACTCATCCAGAGATGGAAGAGTTCTTCCTCGAATCCAAGCAGGATCAACAGAAGTTTGTGCTTTAACACATGACTTCAGATAACGTTTAACAAATTTGTCTAGCTCCTCTTTGAACATGTGAGAGAAACTCACAACAAGAGTTCTTCTTGTCAGAATATCTGGAAACACTTTTGGAGAAGTGGTCACCTTTTCAATCAGCTGCATCCTTTTTAGAGACTGAGCATTCAAAATACTCCCACGGATAGCTGTCAAGTTCTGAGACGAGCCAGCTGCTCTCAGAATATCTATCAAGCCACTCTCAGTCAGAATATCTGAAATCATTGTTCCAAAAGGAATAGTATTATTCTTGAGTTTGGGATACTTCTGACGTTCTTCATCTCTTGATTCTTCAATATTTGTCTTCAGATGTTGAAAAAGAATGTGTGGTAGATCGACTCTCATGCCTTTTTCAATGCATAATAATATATACTTCTGATCCTGATTGACATAGGTAGCAGAGTTTGATGGTTTTCTATGATAGAGAGATCCTAGAATGATCTTAGTCCATACTCTGTAGGGAGGCTTCAAGTTAGTTGTGTAGGGAGAGGCAACACCAGAAGAAAACAACTCTCGATCAATTTTATCCCAATCAGTTCTTCCATGAAGAGCTCCAGTGATTCCATATTATCTTCTCAGTCACAACAACTTCATGCCCTAGCACGAAAGAGATGATGGCAGTTGAAGTAACCGTAGCATGTGTCCAGAATTCCTTAACCAATAAGGGGGTAAACTGGTCCAATAACCTTTCAAAGAAATTTGACCAACCTTGTACTAACATTGCAGTTTTGGTTTTGAAATCATGTGCCATAAGATTTTCAAAATCCACCATAGTTTCACAAAGAACCTCCAGTTCATCATAAGGAATCAAACAGGACTTCAACGGAGGGTTTGCAGATTTCTTTTGTTGAACTTGGTTTGAAGATGATACCTTGCATTGAACATTTGAAGAGGAAGCCATGGATTCACAATGAGATTACTGGGTTTAGAAACTAGGGTTTATGCAAAGAGAGAGAGAGACAGATAATGAATAATGAAGATGAATGGAAAGAGATGAAATGATATAGAGATTTGTTTATATAGGCACGAATTTGAAATGATATGCAATATGACTCTGAATGAATGAGATTACAGAGTTTGAATTATTTAGCATTTAATGATGAGTGACGATCGGGTAAAACGTGATATTTGAAATGATTTGCACAGTTACCTAGGGCGGCGTCTCATAAACTGCACGCATGCTTGTCCAAGTAGAGTGAACACGTGTTCATCTTCTGGAAAAGCTGATGACAACTGTTTTGCTTTAAAAGAGATTCTGAATCAACTTAGACATATGAAATGTTAGTAATATCAGAATCGGAATATCTAACTGATCAACAGTCAGAACTTCTTATAAAAGAAATAAATGATCATTTCAAATCTAATCCATATATCAGAACTTCTCATCCTTTCATTCTGGGCATAAATCCATACTGATATTCTTCAGAATGAACTTAAACCTATCTTCAGCAAGAGGTTTTGTAAAGATATCAGCCAATTGATGGTCTGTATCAACAAAGTTTAAAGATAGAACACCCTTCTGAACATAGTCCCTAATGAAATGATGTTTAATCTCAATATGTTTAGCCTTGGAATGTAAGATTGGATTCTTAGATAAACAAATAACAGAAGTATTATCACAGAAGATAGGAATGTTACTCTCATATATCTGATAATCTTCTAGTTGACTCTTCATCTAGAGCATCTGTGTACTACATCCAGCAGCAGCAACATATTCTGCTTCTGTTGTAAAGTGGGCAATTGTAGCTTGCTTCTTGCTGTACCAGGAGATCATGTGACTTCCAAGAAATTGACAACTTCTAGAAGTACTTTTCCTTTCAACTCTATCTCCAGCATAATCAGCATCATAAAATCCTACTAAGTTGTATTCTTCAGATCTTCTGTAGACTAAACCAACATTAGTAGTACCTTTCAAATACCTCAGAATTCTCTTAACAACTGTTAAGTGAGATTCTCTAGGATCTGATTGGAATCTTGCACACAGACAAACACTGAATAAAATGTCAGGTCTAGAAGCAGTAAGATATAGAAGAGATCCAATCATACCTCTGTAGATCTTCTGATCTACCTTCTTACTTACCTCATCCTTACCTAGAACACACGTTGGATGCATAGGAGTCTTTGCTTCTTTGCTTTCTGAAAGATTAAACTTCTTCAGAAGTTCTTTCACGTACTTGGTCTGATGAACATAGGTTCCATCAGAAGTTTGATTGATCTGGATCCCAAGGAAGTACTTGAGTTCTCCCATCATGCTCATTTAAAACTCAGCCTGCATAGACTTAGCAAACTCCTTTCCAAGTGTAGCATTAGAGGTTCCAAAGATAATATCATCAACATATATTTGGCAAATTAAAATATCCTTTTTAAAGGTTTTACAAAAGAGAGTAGTATCCACTTGTCCTCTAGTGAAACCATTATCCAAAAGGAAAGAACTTAATCTTTCATACCAAGCTCTAGGAGCTTGCTTCAGGCCATATAATGATTTCTTTAATTTGAAAACATGTTTTGGAGACTTAGAGTCTTCAAAACCAGGAGGTTGGTGGACATATACTTCCTCATCTATATAACCATTTAAGAAGGCACTCTTAACATCCATCTGATACAAAGTGATGTTGTTCTGAGTGGCAAATGAAATTAATAAGCGAATAGATTCTAACCTGACCACTGGTGCAAAGGTTTCAGTATAGTCAATACCTTCTTGCTGACTATAGCCCTGAGCAACCAGTCTGGCTTTGTTTCTTACAACTTCTCCTTTTTCGCTTAGCTTGTTTCTGAAGACCCACTTAGTTCCAATGATGTTGAATCCTTTTGGTCTTGGAACAAGATCCCATACGTCATTCCTTGTAAACTGATTGAGTTCTTCTTGCATGGCAATTATCCAGTCAGCATCCTCCAGAGCTTGATCAACAGAAGTCTGCATTGTTCTTAAGGAATGCCCTTGTTCTGATAGGATCTTCTTTCTTCCCAATGATAACATCTTCTGAGTAAGCAGAGTTGAGTCTAGAAGATCTTATGATAGTTGGCTCTTTAGAAATTCTGAAATTCTCTAATGAAGCAGCAACTTGATCTTCTGATACTTTGCTTCTAGGTTCTTCAGCGTCTGAATTAGAGATTTCTATATCTGCAAAATTCTCAAACTGCTTTGGCTTTTCAAGACCAAGCTTATCATCAAATCTGATATTGATTGATTCTTCAACAATCAATGTTTCAGTATTGTATACTCTGTAGCCTTTTGAGCGTTCAGAATATCCAAGAAGGAAACACTTTTGTGCCTTAGAATCAAACTTATGCAGATGATCTTTAGTGTTCAGAATATAACATACACATCCAAAAGGATGGAAATAAGAAATGTTGGGCTTTTTGTTCTTCCACAATTCATAAGGAGTCTTATTAAGAATAGGTCTTATGGAGATTCTATTTTGAATATAACATGCAGTGTTTATTGCTTCTGCCCAGAAATGCTTAGCCATAATGGTTTCATTGATCATGGTTCTGGCCATTTCTTGTAGAGTCCTATTCTTTCGCTCTACAACTCCATTTTGCTGTGGAGTTCTAGGGCAAGAGAAACCATGGGCAATACCATTTTCTTTGAAATAAATCTCAAAGAATCTGTTCCCAAATTCGCCACCATGATCACTTCTGACCTTTATGATTTTACACTCTTTCTCAGATTGGATCTGAGTGCAGAAGTCAAAGAACACTGTATGAGACTCATCCTTGTGTTTCAAAAACTTTACCCATGTCCATCTGCTATAATCATCTACGATGACTAATCCATATTTCTTCCCTCTGACAGATGTTATTTTTACTGGGCCAAACAGATCAATGTGCAGAAGTTCTAGCGGCCTAGAGGAAGAGACAACATTCTTAGACTTGAATGCAGGTTTGGAAAACTTCCCTTTCTGACATGCTTCGCAAAGGGCATCCTTTTTATATTTCAGATTAGGGAGTCCTCTGACCAAATTAAGTTTGTTAATCTGAGAAATCTTTCTCAAACTAGCATGACCTAATCTTCTGTGCCAGACCCACTGCTCTTCACTAACAGACATAAGATAAGTTACCTTCTGATTCTTAAGATCTTGAATATCTATCTTGTAAATGTTGTTCTTTCTCTTGCCTGTAAATAGGATTGAGCCATCCTTCTGACTTACAACTTTGCAAGACTTTTGATTGAAGATTATGTCATAACCATTGCCACTTAATTGACTTATGGATAATAAGTTATGAGCTAATCCATCTACAAGAAGTACATTAGTTATGGAAGGAGAGATACCAATGCTTATGGTTCCAGATCCAATGATCTTGCCCTTCTGATTCCCTCCAAACTTAACTTCTCCAGCAGATTTAAGCACCAAGTCTTGGAACATAGACCTTTTTCCCGTCATGTGCCGTGAGCACCCAGAGTCCAGGTACCATGACATGTTTTGCTTTGTCTTTTTTGCTGCCAAGGATATCTGCAACAAAAATTATCATCTCCTTAGGTACCCACATTTTCTTGGGTCCTTTCTTGTTAGTTCTCCTCAAGTTCTGATTGAACTTGGGTTTAGCATGAAAATTAACAGGAGGTACATCATGATATTCCTTAGTCTGAGCAACATGATATTTTCTATTTTGTGTCACATGCTTCTTTGTGTGTGTAAGGTGAAAACTCTTAGCATGTGATGTGAGCCTAATATCATGGGAGTGGCCATACTTGAATTGATCATACAAGGGCTTATATGTGATTTTCATATCATCCACAGATTCAAGTTTGTATGGGGTTTCACCCTCATATCCTATGCCAACTCTCTTGTTTCCACTAACTGCATATATCATAGAGGCAAGTTGACTTCTTCCAATACCTCTAGATAAGAACTTCCTGAAACTCAAGTCATATTCCTTAAGAATATTGTTCATGCTTGGAATAGACTTTTCTGAACTAGAAGATGATTCAACATCTTTGGATAATTTTAAAACCTTTTCCTTAAGTTTAGAATTTTCTAATTCAAGCTTCTTAGTTTCAGATGCAAAGAGCTTTCTCAGCTTTTTGTATTTGATACGAAGCTTAGCCTTGATTTCCAGAATTTCAGTTAGGCTGGAAACTAGCTCATCTCTAGACAGTTCAGAAAATACCTCTTCAGAGTCTGAGTCTGATTCTGATGTAGATTCTGATCCATCATCAACAGTGGCCATGAGCGCAATGTTTGCTTGCTCGTCTTCAGAGTCTGCTTCTGATTCTGATGCATCTGAATCATCCCAAGTAGCCATAAGACCTTTCTTCTTTTGAAACTTCTTCTTGGGCTTTTCCCTCTGAAGCTTTGGACACTCACTCTTGTAATGACCTGGCTCCTTGCACTCAGAGCACGTGACCTTCTTTTTGTCAGATCTTCTGAGTCCAGAAGATTCTCCTCTTTCAGGCCTTTTAGAACTTTTGAAGTTCTTGAACTTCCTTTGTTTACTCTTCCAGAGTTGATTTACCCTTCTGGAGATCATGGACAATTCATCTTCTTCTTCCTCTGATTCTGACTCTTCAGAATCTTCTTCTTCCTCCTGAAAAGCGTTAGTGCATTTTTTCTTATTTGATTTTAAAGCAATAGACTTACCTTTCTTCCGAGGTTCATTAGCATCCAGCTCTATTTCATGACTCCTCAGTGCGCTGATCAGCTCTTCAAGAGAGACTTCATTCAGATTCTTTGCAATCTTGAATGCAGTCACCATTGGGCCCCATCTTCTGGGCAAGCTTCTGATGATTTTCTTGACATGATCAGCCTTTGTATATCCCTTGTCAAGCACTCTTAATCCAGCAGTCAGAGTCTGGAATCTTGAGAACATTGCTTCAATGTTTTCATCTTCCTCCATCTTGAACGCTTCATACTTCTGGATTAAAGCAAGAGCTTTGGTCTCCTTGACTTGGGCATTGCCTTCATGATTCATCTTCAAGGATTCAAAGATGTCATGAGCAGTTTCTCTGTTTGTTATTTTCTCATATTCAGCATGAGAAATAGCATTCAGCAGAATAGTCCTTGAATTGTGATGATTTTTGAATAACTTCTTTTGATCATCACTCATTTCTTGTCTTGACATATTTACTCCACGAGCATTTACTGGATGTCTGTAACCATCCAAGACTAGATCCCATAAGTCACCACCTTGACCAAGAAAGTAACTTTCAAGTCTATCTTTCCAGTATTCAAAGTTTTCACCATCAAATACTGGTGGTCTAGAATATCCGAAACCATTTTCATTGTTGTTTTGATCATTAGAAACAGGTGTAGCAGTTGATGCAAATGTTTCAACCATATTGACTTTGTGTTTTTCTCCCTGAATCTTTTATCTAACACGGTTAAGTGCTTGCACCTAGAACCGGCGCTCTAATGCCAATTGAAGGATAGAAAAACACTTAGAAAGGGGGGTTTGAATAAGTGTGACTTTTAAAACTCTTAAGATAAAAACAATGAACACAATTATTTTTATCCTGGTTCGTTGTTAACAAAACTACTCCAGTCCACCCCCTTAGAGTGATTTACCTCAATTGAGGATTTAATCCACTAGTCAATCTGATTACAATGGTTTTCCACTTAGATAACCTCTAAGTCTTCTAGAGTATACTGATCACAACTTGATCACTCTAGGAAATCACCATTTAGATAACCTCTAAGTCTTCTAGAGTCTAGTGATCTAGCTGATCACTCTAGGAACCTTTTACAATCAATGTAAAATAAATGTTACAAGAGTTAGAATTGCTTCTTATCAAGCTATAATCACAACTGTGATATTTCTCTTAAGTTCTAAGTTTAACACTCACTAAATATTACAAGAGTTTGTGAGGTTGAAGGTGAAGTTCGTGAGCTTTGATTTAAACAGCGTTTCAGTATTTTTGCAAAGATTCGTTAGCTGCTTCTGATCAGAACTTCCATATTTATAGGCATTTGAGAAGATGACCGTTGGGTTGCATTTAATGCATTGCGTGAATAGTACAGCTTTGCATTTAATGTTTCACATTTTTGTCAACTACCTCGAGCCATGCTTTTCATGCTTTTACTGACTTTGCCGTTTGTAGCTTCTAACGTTCCTTTTGTCAGTCAGAGATTAGACTTAATAGCCTGTCATCTAGTACTAGCTTCTAATCTCAGATTTGTGAATACAACGTTTGAATAATCAGAGTCACAACTTGGTGCAGAGCATCTTCTTGTCTTCTGACCTTGAAGAGCTTAAGCGTGATACCATAAGAACTTCAGTGCTTCTGCTTCTGACTTCATGTTCTTCTGATGCTTCAAAGACCATGTTCTGATTCTGCTTGACCATCTTCTGATGTCTTGCGAGAGCATGTTCTGATGTTGCAATCCTGAACCTTCTGAGTCAGTGCTTCTTAGCGCTGAATTGTGCATACTCTTTATATATTTCCTGAAATGGAAAATGCAAAGGATTAGAGTACCACATTGTCTTATACAAAATTCATATATATTGTTATCATCAAAACAAGAATATTGATCAGAACAAATCTTGTTCTAACAGCTTGTAAAGGACATCTTGGGCTTTCCAAAAAGTCCTATAACACTTTCATATCTTAAAAATTGAGGGAGATATGCTTTGTCAAAGTTGGCCAATTTTTGGTAAAATACATGAAGCAAATAAAGGTCAAAATGGATTTTCTTCCAAATGGGCCTGGCTTTTTATGACCCAAACTTGTTCCTAAAGCCATCAAGGAGCTCCAAGTCCATTCCCACGCCCATGTGATTTTTATTTCATTTTCTATTTCATTTTTATTCATTTAAAACGCAATTTAAATCAAATAATTGAAAGAAAATAAAAAGATTTGATTTGGTTCTATTCTCCAATCATTTTCAATCATTTAAAGGGCCAAGATATGAGTCAATTTCGTTCAAAGAGATATTGGAAAGAAAGGATGGAAATTGGACCAATTTTAAAAAGTTTGCATTCAAGAATTAATCAAACATCAATCCTGCAATTCACCAAGATTTAGCCCAAGTTTGTTACCCTAATCCAATCCCATATATATGTACAACAATTTCAAAGGCAGAGGGAGAAAAAATCGTGAAAGAACAACCCTAACCAAATACAAAAATTCTGGAAAATCAGTCGACATAGCAGAGATATTGGCTGGCAAAATCAAGGGCGTTTGAAGGTAAAAAAGGCTTCCTCGACACTCCCAGAGGCGAATGCAATCTTCACGAACATCCATAACCTCTGGCATCGTGCTCATCCCATTCACGGTTTATCCAAGAAAATTTCCCTTTGATTATGCCAAATTATGCTTCATAAATAACTTTTGATTATATGTTTGTGTTCATATGATAGCGTGGAATATTTCTGGATTGTCAATTTTAAGTTTAGATTCAGGTATCACCCTATGCCATGGTTAGGGTTTCGTATTCTTGAAATAGGGAACCCTACTTAGAAGCGATTTCTGACTGGATTAAGGGGCTTAACAGACTCGTGGGCTCACATATGGTTGATATGGGTTATCATTTTGTGTTTATTGATGAGTATTTGCAGGTTTTGAGATTCGAGGTCTAAGGCCACTCGTGAGAACCGTTGCAAAAGGGGTTCCCGTGTTTCTGAAAAATCAACGAAGAAGAAGAAGCCTGTGGGCGCGTTTTTTTATTCAAATTTTCCTAATCGGTTTTGCATTATAATTTTATTGCTGCGTAATAATGTCAATTAAACAAGTCTGGTACAGATGGCAAGGAGCATTTTGGGTGTTTGGCAAGCGAAGGGCCTGAGATCGATCCTCACAGCTGACATACATTTTTCTCTATTTTCTTTGATAACTCTCACTTGCAGATTCAATGCAACACGCCCAGGGAAGATCGTCGTGCGCCTTCAGTCTTCAGCCATCAGATCATCCTAGCATCTGATCTAACGTCCCTAAGGCGCAACCCTATGGTACACCTTCAGGAGTTACCACACCTGATCACCAGCGCCAAGTTTGTTTCTTTTTTTATGTTTTTAAATGTTCCTTCTTGTTGTTTTTTTATTTTAGCCTAAACTTTTCTTCTTTTTTAATAACTTTTTTTTCCTCTTATAAAAAAACTTTTTTATATAAATAAAAAACCTTTTTTTATTTCTTTAGATAATTAAAATTAATTTAGGTTAAATAATTAGATAATTAATTTAGGGTTAATTAATTAATTAATTAGGTAAATTAGGTCAACTAATTAGGGTTAATTTAATTAGGATTATGCTAATTTCTTAGGTCGAATGATTAGAATTAATTTTAATTTAAATAGGGTTCGATTTTAATTTTAGGGTTTTTTAATCCGATTTAACCTTTAACTTCAAAAATCATATATAACCACAGGAAACCTTTAATTTCTACCTTTAATTTTGCTTGTATTAACTGCGTGGTTAGTAAAATAGGGAGTGGAAAGACTATAATTGAACACAACTCACTTAATTTAAAAGATTAAATATCTGAACATAATCACATGATTGTTGCACCCACACACCTTTAAGATAACCTCTCTCTTGCTGCCTTCTCGATTATAATAGTCAAGTCCTTTCGAGCGTAGGGATACCTTAGCCTGCTGCCTTCGATTCAAGTCATCATAGTCCCTTCGAAATAAAGATCATAGTCCCTTCGAGTTGCCTACGATAAAATGATCTTGTCCCTCGATGTTGCCTAGATAAATGATGATCGTCCCTTCGAATGCTAAGGTGTCCTTACTGGTTGCCTACAAATGACTATTCTCGTCCTTTTCTAAGACTTCCTACCTTTCTTATGGTATGGATAGACTTATGGAAAATAATGACCCTCGATGACTCATACATCCAATGAAGGACTACCTGGCTAACAATTGGTATGGATAGCCTTTTCAAACGAAAAACTTAAAGAACAATAAAGACGAACTTAGGGTACGTAGCTCTTAACTGCTTACTCACAATCAATTCAAAATTCAAATTGCTTTTCACACCTCTATTCAAAACAATTTCCAAAAGGCTACACTTATTTACAAGTTAAAGTCCTTATTCAAAAATCTTTTCTAATCACACACGACTCTTTTCAAACATTTCAAACAAATAAAGTGAGCTAAGCAATTAAGAGCCCATGGATAACCATGGATACAAAAGGTGCTTACACCTTCCCTTTGTATAACTTACCCCCCGAACTCAATCTCTTTTCAAAGGTCTTTCCTGTTCTTTTTGTCTTTCCTAATTGGATAAAATAAAAGTCGATGGCGACTCTTGCTATCCATAACATTTAAAAAGTCATTTCTCCCACCGTATTACACAAGCATATCCTCATGCTTCACCTATTTACTCACACCTGCACATCATGATCTATTCACAACATCATCATATAATTCAATCACTCACATCACTAATAATCAAACATCATTTCAATCATGCAAGGTCACAAACAATGCAATGCAACGCCAATAGACTCGTGCATGTGGTACCAACACTTCAGTGATGACTCAGTCATCTTTCACCAAAGATCCCCATCAAATATGACTGATTCCCGCTTGGAACCAGAGTACTTCACAATATTGCACCCAATTCGCACAATGGGATTGAGACCATAAATAGACCAATTGTCTTACAAACTTCACCAGATTATCGTCCTACAAATATGCTATGAATGTATGATGCACAATTTTACAATAATCAATGACCACGGCTAGTCAAAATGGCATCATCATTCATTTATTCATTAAATCATATCGTCACCTCAATTATACAAAAATCACAAACATCTCAATCAACACCATACATACTCCACAATCATCAAGTCATCACTCATCATAATAACATGTAATTAAAACAAGTATACACATCCATGTAATTGTATAATCAAGTTCAATGCAAATAGCCCTCTAAACCTATCCAAACGCATTTATTAAATTCTTGAAAATTACTCAGAAGTTATTATAAATCATAAGCTTCCATAAGCTGAAATCATTTTTCAAAAATCATAAATTTTGTCCTAGACTACCACGCTAAGCATCCTCCCTAGTGCGCTAAGCGCGTCCCTCACTGACTTGACTTTTATCTTTTTCTTAAAAGCGCGCTAAGCGGGCTTCACCGCGCTAAGCAGGGTCTGCAATTTCTATAGAAAGCCTTGCGCGACCTGCATCAAACCAGTCTCAATCTTTTGTCCAAAAGCATTTTTTAATCACTAATTTCCTGCGAATTAAGGTTTATTATCCTAATTCTAACATGGGTTATTCATTCTAAACATCAAATCACAATTGTTCATCCCACTTCAACATTCTTCATCAAACCCTAGACCTTCAAATACATAACAATGGTGGATTTGACTCTAGATCAAATTATTATTCACCAATATAATAATCATCAACATCATACATCATATTAACCATACAATTCAAACAAACAATCATCATAGTTCATCAAAATATCACAAAACCCCAGCATACAATTATCAACCCCTTAAATCAAATATAATAGTTAAGATAACCCCTTACCTTAGATTATTGGCTAGTTTGATTCTCTTCCCGAATTCTACGGTTGATTCTCCTTCTCCTTTTCTTGTCCTAGTTTTATCTTTCTTTCACGCTTCTCCAAATTTTTTACGATGAATGAATATTCTCCCCCTTTCTTCTATTTACTTAGTTAGCCTTAGGACCCCTAATATGATATTCCTATTATGCCCATACTAACTTTACCTCACATTATCCCCTCATTTCATTATAATTAAATAATAATGCTAATTAGAAACTATCTTTGTTTTATTATTCCAACTAACACCTTTATTCCACTACCCCACACATATCATCATAAACATCGCACATACTCATTGATAAATCATAATGACTCATATAATCATGATACGGACTAATAAAATGCGGTGTAAGCTTTCGCGACTTCAAAGCTCTACCAACTACGGTTACTGAAGTAACTCTCAAGAACATATGATCGTCCACCCGAAACACAAGTGCTTACCTTCTCTTATCATGATAACTCTTTTGACAAATCTGAGAAGTTTTCATTCTCTCTCTCGGATCATCTTTATATATTCTCTCATCTCTTTCACAATTTCAAATCTGAGCACAACACTCTCACCTGATTCAAACAGATATAATGGAGTTCTACACCTCCTACCGTACAATGCTTCATACGGGGCCATACTGATACTCACATGAAAACTATTGTTGTAAGTAAATTCAATCAATGGAAAATGGCTATCCCAAGCTCTTCCTTGGTCTAGCACACAAGCCCTAAAAAAATCTTCTAACGGCTGAATAGTCCTCTCGGTCTGACCATCCGTCTGCGGATGATACGCCGAACTCAATCTCGATGTAGTACCCAAGGATTCTTGCAAACTCTTCTAAAACCTTGACGTAAACCTCAGATATCTATCAAACACAATACTCGACGGTATTCCGTGCAATCTCATAATCTCTTCAATATACATCTCAGCCAACATGGAAATAGGATGGTTAATCTTCATCGGTAAGAAATGAGCCAACTTACTCAACTTATCCACAATCACTCAAATAGAATCATTGCCATTGGCAGTCTTCGGAAAACCCGTCACAAAATCTATGGAAATGCTATCCCACTTCCACTCTGGAATGTTAAATGGTTGCATTAACCTCGAAGGCTTCTGATGTTCAACCTTTGGCTTCTGGAAAGTTAAGCAAGCATAAATAAACTCAACAACATCTTTCTTCATACCAGGCCACCAAAATAATCTCTTTAAGTCTTGATACATCTTCGTCGCACTCAGATGAATACTTAAACCACTTCTATGTCCTTCTTCAAGGATACTCTTCTTAAGTTCTGAAACATATGGAATACATACTCTATTCCCAAATCTCATCACATCGTTCTCATAAACTCGAAATTCACCTCTTTTACCTTGGTTAACCAATGTTAATTTTTCAACCAATTTCAAGTGGGATTTGTAACACCCCGTAAATTCTTATTTATTAATTTAATTAAGTTTTTAAATTAAATTATTTGGAGTTAACATTTTATTGGAATTATTGAGAAATTATAAAATGTTAGTCGTTGGGCCAAATAAGGGTGTTAGTAATGTGAGGGGGTGCTAAGTGAGTGAGCCCATTACTAATTTATTTTATGTTTTCATTAAATAAAGGGAAATAAGGAAAAAGGAGTTAGAACGTGAAAAGAGAAGCTGAAGGAGAGAACTGAAGAACGTGAAAGGGGAACCAAAGAGGAAGAGGACCTTCGAAGATTCGACTCTGAGGTAAGGGGAGATTCTTCGGGTTAGTGATTATTATGCAATCAAGGGTAGTATAATTGATTAGGATTGTTGTTGATTCGATTGAATGTGTTAGGTTGTGGAGAACTATTAGGTTTGATGAAATGTTCATAATTTGGTATGTTTTGGTAAAAATGAAGTATGTTGAATGTGTATTGCTGATTATTGATGTTAAAAC
Organism: Vicia villosa; assembly: GCF_029867415.1. Classification (NCBI taxonomy): domain Eukaryota; kingdom Viridiplantae; phylum Streptophyta; class Magnoliopsida; order Fabales; family Fabaceae; genus Vicia; species Vicia villosa. Next base: position 40,573,298 of record NC_081184.1, on the reverse strand, counting down.
GTGTTAGAATTTTGTTATAACATGTATTTGAGTGCTGTTTATATGTGGTGTTCGTTGGGGACGAAATTGGTTGAATTGGAAATGTTGAATTGCTGTCAAAACGGGTTTTTGGGGTTACTGATACGATGTAACCGGTTACTTGGGGAAGGTAACCCGTTACCACTGTTGATTTGAAGTATTGTGGCTGTCTGGGAGGCAGTAACCGGTTACTGGTTTTGAGGTAACCGGTTACCGCTGTTACGAATAGAGTTTTTGGCTTGTCCGTCAGGCAGTAACCGGTTACTCCATGTGAGGTAACCGATTACCACTGAGTGTTTTCAAAATATAAGGTTTCTGCTAGATGAGGTAACCGGTTACCGCTGTGTGTTTTTTTGAAAAATAAATATTTTCTAAACTTCGTATCTTTTAAACCGTATGTCTGAATTGTGTGCTGTTTTGGGCGTAGTGAAGTTGATTACGAACTCTATATGGTGAATTATTGAAATAGGAAGTGGCCCGATTTTATTTTAAACTCGATTTAATTTAAAATTATGAATTGTAGCATTGAGTACATATACGTGTGAATATAGCAATGTGTTGTTATGGTGATGAAATTATCTTGATTTTCCGTTGTGATTTAGATGATGATTGGCCTGAGTACGTGTAATATATTGAATGATTGCTGAATACATGTGAATGCTTATTGATGATGATATGGTGAGGTTAATGAGACGATACGAAGCATCGGATCGGTGATGTTATAAGTATGTCATATGTGTACATTCATTTTAACATATGGATACTGTTGGATGAAATTCCGCCGTGCTAATAATGTGTTTTTGATATTTTGTGGATTATTCCTAATAAAGCATGACGAACGACATGGAGTTTTCATTATTTTATTAATTGTAGCACCCTTGTTTTATGTTTACTCTGATTATTATTAAAATTGTCGCGGGGGTTTAGAAGGGTGTTACAGGATTTCTGTCCTTCTCGAATTTCTTCATGAATACTACTTGTCGATTTCAACATTCCCAATTTCACACTATCATAAGTTGATTCGCACACGAAACTCGTATCTCTGAATAGTTTAACTAATTCCAATTCACGCACCATCACCACCGACCTATGCAAAGACTTCCTACTCAATGCATCAGCCACCACATTTGCCTTACCAGGATGGTAACTTAAATAAAAATCACAATCTTTGAACAATTTAAGCCATCTTCTCTGCCTCATGTTTAACTCCTTCTGATAAAATAAGTGCTTTGGACTATTGTGATCACTAAACACTTCAAATTTAGAGCCAAAAAGATAATATCTCCAAATTTTCAAAACAAACACCACAACGGCCAACTCTAAGTCATGCGTAGGATAATTCCTCTCATGAACCTTAAGTTGTCTAGAACCATAGACAACCACTTGTCCATTTTGCATCATTACACCATTCAGGCCCATCTTTGACGCATCACAATACACCAAAAAAACTCACTCAGATTAGGCAAAATTAATATCGGAGCGGTCGTCAACTTTTTCTTCAATTGCATAAAACTCTCTTCACATGCAAAATCCCATGCATACGCTTGACCCTTTCGAGTCAACTGAGTCAATGGTAATGCCAACTTAGAAAATCCTTCAATGAACCTTCAATAGTAACCATCCAAACCAAGAAAGCTTCGAATCTCAGCCGCCGACTTCAGAGTCTCCCATTGCAACACCGCATCAACTTTACAAGGATCCACCGTAATTCCACCAATGGAAACCACACGACCAAGGAAACTCACTTCTTTCAACCAAAATTCACACTTCAACAACTTTGCGAACAACTTCTTCTCTTTCAACACTTACAACACCACTCGCAAATGCTCAGCATACTCTTCTTCTGATTTGGAATAAATTAACATATCATCAATGAACACCACCACAAACTTATCCAGATAGGAATGGAAAATTCAATTCATATATTCTATAAACACACCCGGCGCATTAGATACACCAAACAACATAACATTATATTCATAATGACCGTACCTCGTTCGGAAAGCCGTCTTCGGAATATCATCTGGTTTAATACGAATTTGATGATAACCCGACCTTAAATGAATATTACTAAAAACATTAGCACCCACTAACTGATCCATCAAAACGTCAATCCTTGGAAGTGGATACTTATTCTTGATAGTCAATTTATTCAACTGTCTGTAGTCCACACACAATTTCATACTTCCATCTTTCTTTTTGACTAACAACACAAGCGTGCCCTGTAGCGGTGAATTTGGTGAGACTAGAGTCACAGGAAGACTTAACTCATTTTAAACAGAGTCGCCACCGCGCATTATTATTTCCAAAAAAAGGAATGGGTGAAAGAGAGAATAAAACCCACAGAAGTTTTTAAAATCAAAACTAATAAACTTATCAGAGTTCTGGCTACGGAGGGTTTGTTATACAAGGGGAAGGTTTTAAGCACCCCTCATATCCATGGTACTCCATGGGAACCTCTTTGTTTTTATGTTATTATCTTTTGTTTATAAATAACCTTTTTTGTGTGAAAAGGTAGGTGAAAAACTTGTTTGAAATAGAGGGTGGGGATGGGAAGAGAATGTTTTGAAAGTGAGCTCGATAAGATATCGCATCTTAGGCCTACATACCCCTTAAGTGCAATAGGGAAGTCAGAGCTTCTGTAGTTCCTTTTTTTTTTTAAAAAGGGGAAAAGGGGGCCAAAGTGGCCAAAATCTTTTTGGGTGTGAGCTTTAAAATACTCACAAGTTTTTAAAAGAGGGTTAAGCTTTAAAATACTTAACAAGTTTAAAATAAGATTAGGCTTTAAAATACCTAATAAGGGTTAAGCTTTAAAATACTTAACAAGTTAAAAATGGAGATTAGGCTTTAAAATACCTAATAAGGGTTAAGCTTTAAAATACTTAACAAGTTAAAAAAAGATTAGGCTTTAAAATACCTAATAAGTTTTAAAAGGTTAAGCTTTAAAATACTTAACAAATTTTAAAACAAATGAAAGAAGGACCAAACTTTAAAATACAAGGTCAATGGGTTAAGAGAAGTTTCATCGGGAATAATTCATCTCTTAACACCAAGGTTTAAAAACAAGATCAATGGATTAAGAATAGTTTCACCGGGAATAATTCTATTCTTAATACCAAGGTTTCAAAACAAAAGGGTTTTTGGCTAAGCATTAACAATACTAAACCATAAACAAGTGAAAAGTTTTAAAATACTTTGCACAAACATAAAAGAGATTGAAAAAGAATTTAAGTACCTTGACAATTTAGTCAATATCATTCCCATCCTTTGGATAAAACATCAAGCTTAAACAATCAACAATAAATACCTCATGTATGTACAAGAACAAACAAGTGGGTGTTAACAAGAAAAAGATGGATGTATCTAAACCCTTGGATTCAAATCATGTATGAATGATGAATGATTAATGTGATGATTAAACATTGGGTTAGATAAACAAAAATAATAACAAGTACAAATCACATGGATATAAAATCAACAAGTATATGTACAAGACAAGGTTTAACATCTAAGTACAAAGCATGGATTAGAAAATCAACAATTATGTACAAAGATTAATAATTAAGTACAAGACATAGATTAAAATCAAAAAGTGTGTACAAAGATAAACATGGATAAATAAAGATCAACATGCTTCAATTTTTTTGGTTAGGGTTTTAAACCTAAAACTTTTAAAATTAGGGTTTTGATTTAGGGTTTTGAAACATACACCTAATCCTAATTAATTTTAATTGTTAATTGCCAAATTCTTTAAGAGAATTGGTCTAAGGGTACATGAGAAAGTCAATGACATTCTAACCTAACCCTAAACAAGTATTTACAAAAATTATACTAAGTCACTTTAGAAAATATTCAAAAGGAAGCATATTTTTGTTGATTTTTTCATGTTAAAAGACTTGTTTTTAAATTAATTTTTAAATGATGATAAAATAAATATTTTTTTGGAATTTTTTAACATGGTATGAAAATATACAAAGTAAATAAATCACACAAAAAAGAAGGGATTAAAAAGACCTAACCTACTATTTTTTATGATTTTTTGAAGTTGTAAAGAAAACATAAAAATTAGTGATAAAAAACGAAGGACTTTGGTCCTAGAAGGGTTTGAACCCATGCCCTTGGGCTGCTACCTGTCGCGGGGAAAAATCGTTGTCTTTTTTTCTAAATGAGACACCTGATGCCTTCTTTGGGCTCGAGTGCTCAAAAAAATGATTTTTCTTTTGTACGGACCAAACTTTTTATTGTTTCCAAAAGAGGAAAAGGAAAAAAGCTGCAATAACCTTAAAAGTGGGGAGAGATCTTGGGTAAGAGGGTTGGTTATACGAAGGGAAGGTATTAGCACCCAACGTATCTATAGTACTCTATAGGTTTCTTTGTTTTGTTTATTCCATTCTTGTTATGGTGGAGGTTCTTGTGAGAAAGAGGTGGGATCTAAGGTGTTTGTTTGATTATGCTCGCAAAGATCATCGCGATCCTCTGCATACATATCCCCTGAAGGGAATCAGAGCATCTGTAGCTCGGGGTCTACGGGTGCTAAGGTTTGAATGGTTTTTTTTGTTTTGTTTTGCTCGCCAAGGATCGACCTTGTGCCTACGTATTCTCAAAGGGATGTTGAGAAAGTCAGAGCAATCGTAGTTCCCACTTATGCTAGTGGAAGCAAAGGAAAAGAGACAAATGTCATCTAAATGTTCGATGTATCTAATCTATATCATCACATACATCTGTTTGATTTTTGTTTGAAAATCTTTTCATTATAAGCCCGGGGCCATGCCACTTAGGGTGCTTAGAATGATAAAGATGTTTTTTGTTTAACCAGCCTTGTGGCAAAAGTTTCAATGAAGTCAGCCTTGTGACAAAAACTTTGATTAATCAGCCAGCCTTGTGGCAAAAGTTTCAATGAAGTCAGCCTTGTGACAAAAACTTTGATTAATCATCCAGTACGGTGGTAAAACAGTTTGATTGATTAGCCAGCCTTGTGGCAAAAAAAAAGTTTGATTGATTGATTGATTGATTGTTTGTGATGGTATAGATGAGATACTCCTATCATAGAGATGATAAATGTCTAATCTCCTAGGGTATTTGATTTGGATATTGGGGGATGCTTATAAGAAGCCCGTGGGTCCTTGTACGAAGCCCAAGAGGAGGCTATCCGAGGGTCCTTGCATTGTAAGCCCAAGAGGAGGCTATGGGAGGGACAATCCAGGGTCCTTGCATTGTAAGCCCAAGAGGAGGCTATGGGAGGGTCACTCGTTTGTACAAAGCCCAAGGGGAGGCATGGTATAGTTGGTTTGAGCTCTTAGAGCGATTTCACCGGGAAACCATACTCTATGTCCTAACCTAAACTAGTGGAGATTCTTTGCACGAAGCCCAATAGGAGGCTATGGGGAACCTAGTGTTGTACTAAGTTGAATAAGCACACATATCACACATATGAACAAACATGAACAAGTATGAACAAACATGAACAAGTATGAACAAGCACATATATATGACAAAGTATGTGTATATAATGGAGTTTATGAAGGAAATATACCTGTAAGCATGATCCATTTGTATACACAGGGCTCGGGACTCACACTCGGGGAGAAGTCCACTTGAGTTTATTCAAAGCTATGTAAACAGGTATTTACAAAAGGGCTTGGGACTTATACCTACATGGAGGCCCATGGTATTTTTGGGAAGATTTAAAGAAAACCTTCATTTTTTGATTAGTTATTCAAGGTTAAAAACAAATTGATTGAGATATGTACAAAAGGCGTACAATGAAATACCTAATTTCATGTACTGGAATGGGTATGTACAAAAGGGGCTTGGGACTTATACCTACGTGGAGGCCCGTGGTATTTTACAAAACATGGTCGATTGTTTATTTACAGACGCGTTGTTTGAAAAACTGTTTGAAAGTTTTTTGTTTTTGAAAGAGTTTTTTGTATAAAGAAAAACTTGTATAAAAGGAAAAAAAGGAGTGGGTCTTATACTCTCTAATATTCGAGAGGCCCCACATCGTTTTGAAAATCAATTGATCAATAAAAAAGATTTAATCAATAGTTTCCTTTGAGAATCAAAAAGAAATGGTTTATCGTTTTTTTGAAAAGAATCGCGATCGCTCGTTTTAAAACGATTTGAATTTTGAAAGGAATCAAATTAATCAAAATAAACAAAAAGGTTATCCTCAATTAACACTTAGATGATTAGGGTTTGCTCAAAAATATTTATAAGTGATTAAGTTTGAAAAATCAAGTGAAAAACAATATTTAAAAGTATTAAAAACATTTAAAACATGTCATTTTAAACTCAATTAAAAATATATTAAATGAATCCTTTTTTGTGATTTTTTTTAATATTATCAAAATATGTATATTAAATAAAGAGTGTAAAAAAAATGAAGTGAAAATAATGAATTTTGATTGGTTAAATTAATTGGTGAAGTTTGTTAAAAAATGAAAGAAAATAGGTTGCAAAAAATTGGTTTTGTCTCCACTAGGGCTTGAACTCACGCCCTCTCTCTCACCAGCCAAAACATGGACCAACTGAGCCACGCTTGTGGCTTGTTAAACATACGCGTTTGATAAAATATATTTTAAATCAAGAATTTGAATTTCCCAAACCAAATCTGGCGCCAAGAACACAACCCTAACTGATTTTCAAAATTCTTCAAAACTGTGTTGTTTTGATCGATCAAAGGGTCTATCTCACTCGGTTTTGGACGAGGAACATGATGATGACCTTTAATTTCATTTATTTTTGCTCTAAGATGATTAATCCTCTGATGAACACGAAGAACCCTAATATGAAAAATCTTTGTGAAATCGTGTATGATCATGATATGATGCAATTGATTGAGGGTTATTATTCAGTGATGGTGCAGAAACAAGATGGTAACTCAGTTTTGCATTTATGATGCATGTATGATAGAGTTTGAAGTTCATGAACACTTACCTCAAAAACGGCCAAGCTGGAGATTGAATTTTGCGAAGGAGGTGTTACAGATGTTGTTGCTTGATCTGGAAAGCTTCAATGAACCATATGGAAGGTGTCTGGATGCTTGGAGTGGATTAAAAACACCTGGAGTAGTTGGAGGTACCCGATCTGCAGTTAAGCCTAAGTGTGAATCGAGCTCTATGATTCTGATGTTTCAGGTTGGTGATGAGTGTTTAGATAGCTTATATGTGATATATGTGAGGTGTGGGAAGTGTTAATTTGGACAGAAATGATCTGGAATGAAAATGGGCATGATAAGGCTCTTTATGTGTTCATATGGAGGTTGAAGAGTGAATCTGAGTTTTGGGGTGATTTGGGGTGTGTGAGTGGTTCAAACACATCCCATATGATGTTTATGAGTTGCTAGAACCATCACTTTGGCCATAACTTCAAGGGTTTGGAGGTTGAGTTTTCTACCTCTTTGAAAACTATGAATCTTGCAATTCAAGAAAGAAGAGAGAAAACCTATAATTGTGAGGTTTTGGTGTGATTTTGAATGAGGTAAGGACCTCTATTTATAGGCCAAAGTTTCTGAATACAAAGCTCTTGCAAGTTGATCAAGAATGATGATTTGGCTTAAGAGATAAAAAGGAATCTTTCACATTAAATGCAAATGGTTAAAAGTGACTTAACCATGGTTATTTCTCAAGCTTCTTATCCTCTTCCATTCTGATCTTCTAATCAGAAAATATCTCTCAATTATTGCTCCTATGCATCATTGCTTGGATTATAGGTCATGTAGTCTTGAAACTTAGTGAAAAATGGTGAAAATTCAAGTGAAAAAGATCACTAAATGCATAATTCAAAACCATAGCTACACTCCATATTTTTTATTGCTCTTGGACATTTTGGAAAGCTCATATTACACACTTCAAAACCCTAGTTGAAAGTTTCTTCAAGATCCTTAAGGAAGTGGGTGAAAAAGATCCATGAACTTTGAAGAAAATGAAGTTTTAAGTGAAATTTTCAAAAGATACCAACTTTGAAGCTCCATATCTCTTAAATGGTTGATCTTATGGAAAAAATTTATATGTGTCAAAGTTGTTTATTGGATCAAAATCTACAACTTTCATGTTGGAAGTTTTTTTCAGTTTGTAGGTGAAATTTTGAGAAATTCCCTTCCAAAGTTTGGAAAAAACCATGAAAAACACTTAGAAATTTTTCTAAGTATGAAAAGTCAAACTTTTGACTTTTTGATTCTTGATTGATTTTCTTGATTTTTCTTGATCAAATAACTTCATATATCATATATTGATGATTCAAAACTTCAAAAGTCATGATTGACCAAAATTCCCCAAAAGTCAATGGTGATCTTGTACAGTTGACTTTTTCAGACGAATCGCGTTTCTGGAGATTTCAAATGAAACAGGCTATCCTCACCATATGAATGGTATGAATGGATCATATTGAAGCATTAGAGGATATTGAGCCATGGTTTAAGTTGTGGCACCATGTCCTGATTAAAAAGTCAATGGTTTAGTGAATTAGGTCAAAAACCCTAATTGTCGACCTGATGAAATTGATGACTGTGGATCTTGAATTGAGATGTAATTTCCATTGGATATTGTCATAGGGATTATTTGAGGATGATTGAAACCTTTGATTGACTTCCTGGGGATTTTTAGGGTTTCCCAAATATGATCCCTGATTTCAGTCCTTGATAGTTCAAAAATCCTAATCTGATAATCTGAGATTTCACTGTTGATCAATCCTTGTGTAGGAGATGTCTTGAGCCAATAGATTAGGCCAAAATGATGTACTTGGGGTCTTGAGGTCATGTCCCAAGTCATTAGGTCAAATCCTGAGCAGAAGTCAGGAGTATGCTATCTTCAGTCAAAACCCTAATCTGGTTGGTTCAGAGCCTTTGAGCTTGTTGAAATGAATCTCTGAGGACCAAATGTTGATTGTTGATGAAGATGATTCATTTGAGATGAAGGGAGAACAAAACCCTAGTTGATTGTTACTTGTACTGATGAGTGGTTTCTTGATTAAACCCTGCTGAGTCACAAGTAGCAAACACAAGCTATGCAATTTGTTAGAGATGCAAATGATGCATATGCAAATGATATGAGGTGGTATCTTAGGTCAAAAATTGGGGTATGACAGATGCCCCTATTTAAGTTTCTTCAACCTGAGACATGAAGATTGAAAATCTTCGTTTTGATAGGGTGGAAGAGACTTAAATATCAGAAGACGCAAATTTTGGACCTAAGATACCAAAATTGCGAATGATGCAAGGACATCTTTACCGAGGGGATATCAAAAACTGACTCCGCTGGGGAAAAGAGATCGGGAAGGATGTCTCAATCCGTTTTAGGAAGAGAATCCGTTTTGTCTTTTCGGGAAAGCAAGTGTATGCTTCACCGGGGAATGATAGCTTTGTAAGAAAAGCTTACCTATCGACATTACCGACTATCTGCATGGGGATAGACTTGTTTAATAATGCGAAGGTGAAGGTATGAAACTGCATTACCGACTATCAGCATGGTGACAGACTTGACAAGGTAAAAAGAGTTTCAAAGGTTCGGTTAATATTACCGACTATCAGCCTTGTGATAGACATGTTAAATAATATAACCAGAACAAAAGGTTACCGACTACCAGCCTTGTGATAGTGGTTTTGAAGACTTGATCAATTATCAGCCGAGTGATAAAATGATCTCGGAGACTTTGCTAGGGAAATTACTGGTTATTCAGCCTTGTGAACAGTAATAAGGCCCTGATCGTCAAATGATCTTCATGATTGATTTCCTTGAGAGGAAATTTTTGAAAGAAACATAAACTGCTCAGATGACGAGGCGATTGTTTATGGTTCAATTTTTTCTTGACTCTATTTGGAGAATCGGAATTTGAATTTTTGGTAAAGACAAAGTTCTAACCATGAATGAATTGGAAAGAAACAGTCAAACAAGACTTTGTACCCAATGAGGAATGAACTCGACTGGGGATTTTCTCCTTTGTTTTGAGAGGAGAAAACTAAAGCAACCTTCTTCCACGAGGAATGATCTAAGTGGGGAACTGGAGAAAGAAGATTTTATTTCGGCTTATGGGTGACAACCTACTTGGAGAGATGACACGCCCATACTGTTTCTTTTTCCTCTTTTTCTTTCTTCTTTTTTTCTTTTTTTCTTTCTTTTTTCTTTTTGAGGATAAATATATCCTGAATGAATGATTTCGAAGCAATCATTAAAAAATGCAAGAATGCATAAATGATGCAAATATGTATGAATGATGAATGTCATGAATGTCGCATGCATGCTAACAATACTGACAGATAATGAAGTATATACTGGAGACGGACCAACGTCGCAACACAACCAGATACTTGGTAAATGTTCTTCAACACGGTGTAGATAACACAGGTGATGAATGATGTTGTGTGCTTTAAACTTCTCTGGGGAAGATAAGCATCTTTTCTTATTGAGATGGAAGAACTTCTTCACTGGAGATGGAAAATCTTCGTCACTGAGGATAGGAGAGCTTCTTCACTGGGGATAGAAGAGCTTCTTCACTGGGGATAGAAGAGCTTCTTTACCTCGAGGGATAATTGCTTCAGGAATTCTTTTCTGGGACCAGAATACCGTTGTCTCAACAATTTTTCCGGGAGAATCCTTTTGTTCATCCTATGGAGACGACTGCTGATGTTCCTTCCGTTGCTCACAACTCAAAGGAAAATTTCGCTTTTATTTTGAAAAAGGGAAGTAAATTCATTTAAAACTTTTTTTTCTTTTCTTTCAAAAACGAGTAACACAATTAAAGCGTCATTTTGCAAGCTAAAAGAAATTAGAGATTGCAAACAAATGGGCACAAGGCTCAAATTTATTTAATAGGATGGTAATCAGCTAAAGGCGTGATTCCATGGAGTATTTACAAAAGTTGGAAATGGTAATTATGCGGAAAAGGCTACATTGAAAGCAATAACCACTATTCCCCCTAACAACTTTGAGTTCCAATTATGCTTGTTGCTTCAGATTGACAATGATTTGATTGAAGATCCTCTGATGAAGTACAGACTCTTCAGGTGACGAAGTACAGACTGATGCAGTTACTTTGTCATAAATCCCTAATTTTTGCCTAGATTGCCCTTTCAGGTTTTCTATCTACCAGGATGAATTTTTTCTGTTTATTGTCTCTAATTTTTGCCTGGACCGCCCTTTCGGGTTTTCAGTCCACCGAGACGCTCATTTTTGCCTAAGTCGCCCTTTGCGGGTTTTCAACTTACCGAGCTGTTCTTTTGTTCTTTTTTAGACAAAGTATTTCTTGACTGCATCAGCATTCACAGGATGTGGGAGTTCATCACCATCCATGGTTGCAAGAATCATGGCGCCGCCAGAAAATGTTCTTTTGACAACATACGGGCCTTCGTAATTAGGAGACCATTTGCCCCTAGAATCTGGTTGAAAAGACAAGATCTTTTTAAGCACGAGGTCGCCTTCTTGAAATTCACGAGGTCGAACCTTTTTGTTGAAGGCTTGTTTCATCCTTGCTTGGTATAACTGTCCATGGCATAGAGCAGTCATACGTTTTTCTTCGATTAAGTTCAACTGATCGTATCTGCTTTGACACCATTCAGCCTCTGATAACTTGGTCTCCATGAGGACTCTCATTGATGGAATTTCAACTTCTACGGGGAGCACAGCTTCCATGCCGTATACTAGAGAAAAGGGAGTTGCCCCTGTTGAAGTACGCACTGAAGTACGGTACCCATGTAAAGCAAATGGCAGCATTTCATGCCAGTCTTTGTAAGTGACGACCATTTTCTGGACAATCTTCTTAATGTTCTTGTTGGCAGCTTCAACGGCGCCGTTCATTTTTGGTCTGTAAGGAGAAGAATTATGATGCTCAATCTTGAATTCCTCACATAATTCTTTCATCATTTTGTTGTTCAAGTTTGAACCATTGTCAGTAATGATCTTGCTGGGAACACCATATCGGCAAATGATGTTGTTCTTGATAAACCTCACAACCACTTGTCTTGTAACATTGGCGTAAGATGCTGCTTCGACCCATTTGGTGAAGTAATCAATTGCCACCAAGATGAAACGATGACCGTTTGAAGCTTTCGGTTCGATCATTCCAATCATGTCGATACCCCACATGGAAAAAGGCCATGGAGATGAGAGAACGTTGAGTAGAGTCGGTGGCACATGGATCTTATCTGCATAGATCTGGCACTTGTGACATCTCTTCACGTGTTTGTAACAGTCTGATTCCATTGTCAACCAATAGTATCCTGCTCTTAAGATCTTTTTGGACATTGCATGCCCGTTTGAATGAGTTCCAAAGGACCCTTCATGCATTTCATGCATTAACATGTCTGCTTCGTGTCTATCCACACATATGAGCAAAACCATGTCGAAGTTTCTTTTGTATAGCACATCTCCGTTCAGGAAGAAACTGCCAGAAAGTCTCCTTAGAGTTTTCTTATCTTTGTTTGATGCCCCAAGCGGGTACTCTTGAGTTTGAAGGAAGCGTTTGATGTC